>NC_088386.1:13645000-13958392 GCF_037993035.2 Macaca fascicularis
GAGGCTTAAGTACATAAACAAAGCCACCAGGAAGCTCAAATTGGGTGGAGCCCACTGCAGCTCAAGGAGGCCTGCCTGCCTCTGTAGACTCCACCTCTGGGAACAGGGCATAGCTAAACAAAAACCAACAGAAACCTCTGCAGATGTAAAAGTCCCTGTCTGACAGCTTTGAAGAGAGCAGTGGTTTTCCCAGCACGGAGGTTGAGATCTGAGAACGGACAGACTGCCTGCTCAAGTGGGTCCCTGACCCCTGAGTAGCCTAACCAGGAGACATCCCCCACTAGGAGCAGACCGACACATTACACCTCACACAGCTGGGTACACCCTGAGACAAAGCTTCCAGAGCAAGAATCAGACAGCAATACTCGCTGTTCAGCAATATTCTATCTTCTGCAACCTCCGCTGCTGATACCTAGGCAAGCAGGATCTGGAGCGGACCTCAAGCAAACTCCAACAGACCTGCAGCTGAGGGTCCTGACTGTTAGAAGGAAAACTAACAAACAGAAAGGATACCACACCAAAACCCCATCAGTATATCACCATCATCAAAGACCAAAGGTAGATAAAACCACAAAGATGGGAAAAAGCAGTGCAGAAAAGTTGGAAATTCAAAAACTTAGAGCGCATCTCCCCCTCCAAAGGAACGCAGCTCATCACCAGCAACAGAACAAAGCTAGACAGAGAATGACTTTGACGAGTTGAGAGAAGAAGGCTTCAGTCGATCAAACTTCTCAGAGCTAAAGGAGGAACTATGTAACCAGCGCAAAGAAACTAAAAACCTTGAAAAAAGAATGGATGAATGGATAACTAGAATAATCAATGCAGAGAAGACCTTAAAAGAACTGCGATGAAAACCATGACACAAGAACTACATGACAAATGCACAAGCTTCAGTAACCGACTCGATCAACTGGAAGAAAGATTATCAGTGATTGAAGATCAAATGAATGAAATGAAGCGAGAAGAGAAATGTAGAGAAAAAGAGTAAAAAGAAATGAACAAAGCCTCCAAGAAATATGGGATTATGTGAAAAGACCAAATCTACGTCTGATTGGGGTGCCTGAAAGTGAGGGGGAAAATGGAACCAAGTTGGAAAACACTCTGCAGGATATCATCCAGAACTTCCCCAACCTAGTAAGGTAGGACAACATTCAAATTCAGGAAATACAGAGAACGCCACAAAGATACTCCTCGAGAAGAGCAACTCCAAGACACATAATTATCAGATTCACCAAAGTTGAAATGAAGGAAAAAATGCTAAGAGCAGCCAGAGAGAAAGGTTGGCTTACACACAAAGGGAAGCCCATCAGACTAACAGCAGATCTCTCGGCAGAAACTCTACAAGCCAGAAGAGAGCGGGGGCCAATATTCAACATTCTTAAAGAAAAGAATTTTCAATCCAGAATTTCATATCCAGCCAAACTAAGTTTCATAAGTGAAGGAGAAATAAAATCCTTAACAGACAAGCAAATGCTTAGAGATTTTGTCACCACCAGGCCTGCCCTACAAGAGATCCTGAAGGAAGCACTAAACATGGAAAGGAACAACCGGTACCAGCCATTGCAAAAACATGCCAAAATGTAAAGTCCATCGATGCTAGGAAGAAACTGCATCAACTAGCGAGCAAAATAACCAGCCAATATCATAATGACAGGATCAATTTCACACATAACAATATTAACCTTAGATATAAATGGACTAAATGGTCCAATTAAAAGACACAGACTGGCAAATTGGATAAAGAGTCAAGACCCATCAGTTTCCTGTATTCAGGAGAGCCATCTCACATGCAGAGACACACATAGGCTCAAAATAAAGGGATGGAGGAAGATCTACCAAGCAAATGGAAAACAAAAAAAAGCAGGGGTTGCAATCTTAGTCTCTGAAAAAACAGACTTTAAACCACCAAAGATCAAAAGAGACAAAGAAGGCCATTACATAATGGTAAAGGGATCAATTCAACAGGAAGAGCTAACTATCCTAAATATATATGCGCCCAATACAGGAGCACCCAGATTCATAAAGCAAGTCCTTAGAGACCTACAAAGAGACTTAGACTCCCATACAATAATAACGGGAGACCTTAACACCCCACTGTCAACATTAGACAGATCAACGAGACAGAAAGTTAACAAGGATATCCAGGAATTGAACTCAACTCTGCACCAAGCAGACCTAATAGACATCTACAGAACTCTCCAACCCAAATCAACAGAATCTACATTCTTCTCAGCACCACATCGCACTTATTTCAAAATTGACCACATAGTTGGAAGTAAAGCACTCTTCAGCAAATGTAAGTAAGAGAAAAGAAATTATAACAAACTGTCTCTCAGACCACAGTGCAATCAAACTAGAACTCAGGACTAAGAAACTCAATCAAAACCGCTCAACTACATGGAAACTGAACAACCTGCGCCTGAATGACTACTGGGTACATAATGAAGGAAGAAATAAAGATGTTCTTCGAAACCAATGAGAACAAAGATACAACATACCAGAATCTCTGGGACACATTTAAAGCAGTGTGTAGAGGGAAATTTATAGCACTAAATGCCCACAAGAGAAAGCAGGAAAGATCTAAAATTGACACCCTAACATCACAGTTTAAAGAACTAGAAAAGAAAGAGCAAACACATTCAAAAGCTACCAGAAGGCAAGAAATAACTAAGATCAGAGCAGAACTGAAGGAGATAGAGATACAAAAAACCCTCCAAAAAATCAATGAATCCAGGAGTTGGTTTTTTGAAAAGATCAACAAAATTGATAGACTGCTAGCAAGACTAATAAAGAAGAAAAGAGAAGAATCAAATAGACACAATAAAAATGATAAAGGGGATATCACCACTGACCCCAAAGAAATACAAACTACCATCAGAGAATACTATAAACACCTCTACACAAATAAACTAGAAAACCTACAAGAAATGGATAATTTTCTGGACACTTACACTCTCCCAAGTCTAAACCAGGAAGAAGTTGAATCCCTGAATAGACCAATAGCAGGCTCTGAAATTCAGGCAATAATTAATAGCCTACTAACCAAAAAAAGTCCAGGACCAGACGGATTCACAGCCAAATTCTACCAGAGGTACAAGGAAGAGCTGGTACCATTCCTTCTGAAACTATTCCAATCAATAGAAAAAGAGGGAATCCTCCCTAACTCATTTTATGAGGCCAACATCATCCTAATACCAAAGCCTGGCCGAGACACAACAAAAAAAAGAGAATTTTAGACCAATATCCCTGAGGAACATCGATGCAAAAATCTTCAATAAAATACTGGCAAACCGAATCCAGCAGCACATTGAAAAGCTTTTTCACCATGATCAAGTGGGCTTCATCCCTGGGATGCAAGGCTGGTTCAACATACACAAATCAATAAATAAAATCCAGCATATAAACAGAACCAAAGACAAAAACCACATGATTATCTCAATAGATGCAGAAAAGGCCTTTGACAAAATTCAACAGCCCTTCATGCTAAAATCTCTCAATAAATTCGGTATTGATGGAACATATCTCAAAATAATAAGAGCTATTTATGACAAACCCACAGCCAATATCATACCGACTGGGCAAAAACTGGAAGCATTCCCTTTGAAAACTGGCACAAGACAGGGATGCCCTCTCTCACCACTCCTATTCAACATAGTGTTGGAAGTTCTGGCTAGGGCAATCAGGCAAGAGAAAGAAATCAAGGGTATTCAGTTAGGAAAAGAAGAAGTTAAATTGTCCCTGTTTGCAGATGACATGATTGTATATTTAGAAAACCCCATCATTTCAGCCCAAAATCTCCTTAAGCTGATAAGCAACTTCAGCAAAGTCTCAGGATACAAAATTAATGTGCAAAAACCACAAGCATTCTGATACACCAGTAACAGACAAACAGAGAGCCGAATCATGAATGAACTCCCATTCACAATAGCTTCAAAGAGAAAAATATACCTAGGAATCCAACTGACAAGGGATGTAAAGGACCTCTTCAAGGAGAACTACAAACCACTGCTCAGTGAAATAAAAGAGGACACAAACAAATGGAAGAACATACCATGCTCATGGATAGGAAGAATCAATATTGTGAAAATGACCATACTGCCCAAGGTAATTTATGGATTCAGTGCCATCCCCATTAAGCTACCAATGACTTTCTTCACAGAATTGGAAAAAACTGCTTTAAAGTTCATATGGAACCAAAAAAGAGCCCGCATTGCCAAGACAATCCTAAGCCAAAAGAACAAAGCTGGAGGCATCACGCTACCTGACTTCAAACTATACTACAAGGCTACAGTAACCAAAACAGCATGGTACTGGTACCAGAAGAGAGATATAGACCAATGGAACAGAACAGAGTCCTCAGAAATAATACCACACATCTATAGCCGTCTAATCTTTGGCAACCCTGAGAAAAACAAGAAATGGGGAAAGGATTCCCTATTTAATAAATGGTGCTCAGAAAATTGGCTAGCCATAAGTAGAAAGCAGAAACTGGATCCTTTCCTTACTCCTTATATGAAAATTAATTCAAGATGGATTAGAGACTTAAATGTTAGACCTAAAACCATAAAAACTCTAGAAGAAAACCTAGGCAATACCATTCAGGACATAGGCATGGGCAAGGACTTCATGTCTAAAACACCAAAAGCAATGGCAACAAAAGCCAAAATTGTCAAATGGGATCTAATTAAACTAAAGAGCTTCTGCACCGCAAAAGAAACTACTATCAGAGTGAACAGGCAACCTACAGAATGGGAGAAAATTTTTGCAATCTACTCATCTGACAAAGGGCTAATATCTAGAACCTATAAAGAACTCAATCAAATTTATAAGAAAAAAACAAACAACCCATCAAAAAGTGGGCAAAGGATATGAACAGACACTTCTCAAAAGAAGACATTCATACAGCCAACAGACACATGAAAAAATGCTCATCATCACTGGCCATCAGAGAAATGCAAATCAAAACCACAATGAGATACCATCTCACACCAGTTAGAATGGCAATCATTCAAAAGTCAGGAAACAACAGGTGCTGGAGAGGATGTGGAGAAATAGGAACACTTTTACACTGTTGGTGGGATTGTAAACTAGTTCAACCATTGCGGAAAACGGTGTGGTGATTCCTCAAGGATCTAGAACTAGATGTACCATATGACCCAGCCATCCCGTTACTGGGTATATACCCAAAGGATTATAAGTCATGCTGCTATCAAGACACATGCACACGTATGTTTATTGCGGCACTATTCACAATAGCAAAGACTTGGAATCAACCCAAATGTCCATCAGTGACAGACTGGATTAAGAAAATGTGGCATATATACACCATGGAATACTATGCAGCCATAAAAAAGGATGAGTTTGTGTCCTTTGTAGGGACATGGATGCAGCTGGAAACCATCATTCTCAGCAAACTATTGCAAAAACAGAAAACCAAACACCTCATGTTCTCACTCATAGGTGGGAAATGAACAATGAGATCACTTGGACACAGGAAGGGGAACATCACACACTGGGGCCTATTGTGGGGAGGGGGGAAGGGGGAGGGATAGCATTAGGAGATATACCTAATGTAAATGCCAAGTTAATGGGTACAGCACACCAACATGGCACATGTATACATATGTAACAAACCTGCACGTTGTGCACATGTACCCTAGAACTTAAAGTATAATAATAAAAAAAAAAAAAGGAAAAAAGAAAACTGTACAACCAACCAGAATGTGGATGAAAAGAATTCCCTGGATAGGAAGTATAGTAAAAGTCTTAGAATCAATTATAGAAAACTACTGAGTTTCAAGAAGATTATCTTAAGGAGAACAAGTCTAAGAAATTAAAATTTCTACAGAGCTGGATGATATTTGGAATATAGTCAGAAAGATGTATATTCTTTCTTCTACAAGAAAAAATGGAAAGAATCAAAATTCATGGAAATAAAATTTGTACAAGGGCATTATGATATAAATAGAATACCAAAGGAAGATAAATTGCTATATCAAAAAGACACCTGTACTCATGTTTATTGCAGCACTAGTCACAATAGCAAAACCATGGAATCAACCTAAGTGGCAACAGATAATTAAAGAAAATGTGGTGTATGTACACCATAGAATACTATGCAGCCACAAAAAGAATAAAATCATGACTTTTGCACCAATGTGGATGGAGCTGGGGGCCATTATTCTAAGTGAACAAACTCAGAAACAGAAAATCAGATACCGCATATTCTCATTTATAAGTGGGAGCTAAACAAAGGGTACACGAGGACATAAAGACTAAAATAATAGAGACTACCTGTAATACCGGCATTTTGCAAGGTTGAGGCAGGCACATCACTTGAGGTCAGGAGTTTGGGACCAGACTGGCCAACATGGTGAAACCCCATCTCTACTAAAAACATAAAAATTAGCCAGCCGTGGTGGTGGGTGCCTGTAATCCCAGCTACTCAGGAGGCTGAGGCAGGAGAATCACTTGAAGGTGGGAGGCGGAGGTTGCAGTGAGCTAAGATCGCACAACTGCATTACAGCCTCGCCAACAAAGCGAAACTCCATCTCAAAAAAAAAAAAAAGAAAAAAAAATAGACACTGGGGACTCCAAAATGGAGGAGGGAGAGAGACGGGTGATGGCTAAAAAATTATGTATTGGTTACAATGTTCACTGTTTGGGTGAAGTGTTCTTTAGAAGCCCAAATCTCACCATTACACAATATACTCATATAACAAACCTGCACATGTACCCTCACGAATCTAAAATTTAAAATAAATAAATAAATAGAACAAAAGAAAACTAAAATATGGCATAATTTTGAGCAATTAAAGGAGTGGGGGAAGTACATTTGACCCTGATGCTAGAAATGTTCTCTTTCACTAGCAAAGGGACTGTGATATTAGGCCTGGAGAAAAGAAAATGCATGCTTCTTAGTCCTGTACTAAACGATATCAACATAATATAGATGTTCATTTCTGGGACTCAATTTTCAGAAACTCTCACAGACAAAGCATAGAAAACTCAGTGGCTACAAAACAAAATGTACATGTTCTCCACTCTCGCCATGTAAAAAATAAAGGTTTAGCTTGACAGAAACAGGAAAGTAAAAAGGGAAGAAAAAAAGGTTGGGAAGGAAATACCTTCATTTTGCAAAACAGGGGATCAAGAGATGCAGTTGAAAGCAACAAAACAAGAAATAGTAGTTCCTATCTATTCTTTAAATGTATGTAGTAAGTAGTAGAGGAAGTTTAAAATACTAATAGAGCTATCAAAAATTGGGAGGAGAGAGGAAGGGACGGTAGGGGTGGTGCAAATGAGGGAAATCCTCATCTAGCCCATCAGGAGAAATGGATAATGTCTCCAGTTGACATAGCACTAAACGCGGCCTTAGCCTATGTTTTTGAGGTATAGAGGTAACCATCAAAGGTAAAACTGAAGAGAATTAAAAGTTCTTGCCTCTAGGTATTGGGAGGAGGGACAGAGAGTGTTTAGGGAAAAAGATTGGTCATTCTCATCGTAAGTCCTTCCTGATGTTTTCACTATTACTAAATGAAAATATTCATTCAAAATTAAAAACAAGTTTTATTTCACTGCTTTAGACTAGGCAGGGTCCTGGTAGGAGACAGATGATATTCTCAACCCAAGTAACTGAGCAACATTTTAACAGGACCATTCACAATTGTGTAAGTGGGATAGCGTAGGGAAACTCACAAAGCTGGCACAGTAGCCACCAGCATTAGGTTGCATTGACCATCCCTCAACCTCAAAGGCTAGGAGAAGGAAGTCTCTGCTGAACCTGGCAAGAGAGTGGTTGTATGGCGAGGGCTGTCTGACAAGAGCTGAGGCCTTTGCAGAGGACATGATGACCCAAGGTAACTACACAGGGAGAGGTCCCGGGGAAATAAATAACCTTCACCCTCCTTCTCCTCCCCAGGCTTCTCTTGGTGCTTCTTACTGGCCAGACCCAACCAGAAACCAGAACTGTGCTGCCCAGTAAGAGAGCCACTAGCCCCATTTAGCTATTTAAGTTAATCAAAATTAAATAAGGTTAAAAATTTAGTTCCTCAGTACTCAACAACTGGTGGCTAGTGGCTGCCATGCTGGACATGGTAGACAAAGGACATGTTCAACATCAGTAAAAGTTCTACTGGGCAAAGCTAATAAAGGGTAAAAGTGGGTTAAGACCTTGTTTATGAAGCTTATCCTCTGGGGCACAGAGGAAAAGGAGAAGGATGGTGAGTGGATCTGGAGAGAAAAACAGAAGACATACAGCATGTACAGCACATTGAAATGCATCTTGCAAGATGTTCTTTAAAATATAATAAAAAACTGGAGTTTGGGAGTGTGTGTCAATGGTCAAATAAATGTGACAAACTCTACATACTGTTTCATTCTCCTGGAGACTCAAGATATACATCAGCCTAGAAACAGTTCTGGGAAATCCTGGAAATCTGTTTCACCTTTGTTTAAAAATAGGCGTTTCCCAAACATTTTTGGCTAAGAAGCTTCTTTTCTTAATGGGAAGGGTTACAATATCAATTCACAATTAAGTTCTTTTGATAATGGACATTTATCATTTGTGGACTTCCAAGGTCCAGTCATTCTCCTTATTTGGGATGGGGGATCCCAAAGGAGACAGGAAGGTTGGATCTTCCTCCCCAGCACAGAAGCTGAATAGTAGCCAAGAAGCCTGCTATCAAGGGACCCAGGGTTGGGGGGGGAGTGCATCAGATCCCCCTCAGCCATGCTGTGGTTATGAAAGGCACCACTGAGATCTCCTGCTCTGGGGGCATGATTGACAGCTCCAGCTGTTGCCTTCCTGATCCATCCTTGGGGTCACACCACCCTTGCCCTGCTGCTCCCAGCCAGCGACTGAGGGCAGCAGGAATATTAAGAGGCATGCCCCATCCCGCAGACATGGGCCCCTTTGAAGACATCTTTGACTTGAGGACTCCTCGATGGCCTGAGACCGTCCTGCAGCCTGAGATGCCCCTATGCACTCTCTCTTCCCCTGCCCCATTTCCCAGGTATTACACCTGTACCTCTATTTAAAAGCTCTCCGTGCCATTCTGGCTGCCTCTCCTTTTTCCTTCACAGGCATTTCCCCTAATAACTCTCCCACAAGTCTAATAATGTCTTAGGGTCTACTTTCTGGAAGTAACACAACTCAAGAACCAACGCAACTCAAGATCTGGATCTTAAGTACTGACTCCAATATGTGGGAACACACAGAAATAATCCAGGCCAGAGTCTAAGAACATGGAGTGGGGGGGTTCTTGGATGCAGCTTGTTTGGCGGGTCCAGTGCTTTCTTTTGGTTTGTTTTCACAGAATTTGAGTGTCTTTAAGTGTGGTATGTGTTCTGCCCCAACCCCCAGTACCCCCTATTACACCCATGCAAACTAGTTGTTCCTATTACCTGCCTGACACATGCAGGTATTTGAACTTGAAATCTCTAATTTAATGTGTACATCTGCCTAGGCAGTGAGGAAATCACACTAGAATGCTCACAGATTTTCTGAATCCTAGCCCAGTGACCCATGACTCCTACCTTCTGCTAAATCATTTTACCATGATTTACAGGCCATTATGTTTTAGGCAATGTCATTGCCCCAGTTATCTTTTGCCCTCTTCATTGGGCCTGGCTTCAGTTATTTTACTATGTTAGAGATTCTCTTTGAGATACCTCTAAGTACCCCCTTCCCCCTCAGAACCTAATTTCTGGTTTCCAAGCCCTGGAGACATCATCCCTGAGTATCTCCTGTCTTCTTTTCTCATCAAGTCCATCCCTACTTCCTGCCTCATGTCTGCCCCCACGGTCTACCCCTTCAAGCAGCCCCTGCCAACGAATTTCACCTCACATGGGCAGCTCGTATGACTTTGGCCCTTAGCATGAATCCTAGCGGTCTGAGTACACTCTGATTACATGGTATGTGCCTTTATATAGGATGGATATAATTCACTTGCAGTGAAATTTAGGTAGAGCTTGGACATTATATTAAACATCATTGAATCCTATATTGAGAAAATAATTATTTTTTCAATTCTGATTATATCAAAGAGAAAGTCTTAGTTTGATGCTAGTTTGGTGGTTAAAAACACCACTCCAACTCTTTCTAATTTCTCTTTTCAATAAAGAATAAGCTGGCCTCAGACTCAGGGGCTTGGGCCAACAACATTGGTCAGAATTTGATCATTTTTATTGTACTTATTTTTGTCATTGTACTTATTTTGTCATTACCTCCTATGGCAGGGATATTTGTTTTCCTTTCGAGTATTGATTTAAAGTTTATTTTTAAAGTAAGTTTATTTAGGGAAACAGTAAATCACTTTAAGAAAACATTGCTAATAGCACTAGTGGTATTAAACTGTTGCAAAAATCCTGAAAGGGACAGATAGATAAATCAAACAGGAGGAATATCACCCTAATCAACCTGCATAGCCACAGTTCCACGCCTATGTGCCTTCCATCTGGGTGCCGCTGAGTAATCTTTATTGATCAAGCCTGTTTGAGTTGGGTTTCCTTTTCTTTCTTTCCTTTTTTTTTTTTTTTTTCCTCTTTTCTTTTTCTTTCTTTCTTTTTTTTTCCTTCAGTTTTTTTGAGTTGGAGTCTCACTCTGTTGCTCAGACTGGACTGCAGTGGCACGATCTCAGCTCACTACAACCCCTGGGTTCAAGCAATTCTCCTGCCTCAGTCTCCCGAGTAGCTGGGATTACAGGTGTCTGCCACCATGCCCTGCTAATTTTTGTATTTTTAGTAGAGAAGGGGTTTTGCCATGTTGGCCAGGCTGGTCTCGAAAGCCTGACCTCAGGTGATCCACCCACCTCGGCCTCCCAAAGTGCTGGGATTACAGGCGTGAGCCACGGCACCCGGCTAAGGTTTTCTATAACTTATAACATAAACAGTCCTAATTAATTGAGGTTAAAGGAACATCAGTTAGAGTGCTTCTGGTCTCAGGGAGTAAGCAATCTAGCTGGGAAGCTCAGAGCAGAGACTGGGTCTATTTACTCTTCTAACCTTAATGCCTAGCACTAGGCATAGAACAGGTGCTCAACAAATGTTGTCAAAAAATAAATGTAAATACAAGATGGAATGAATAATAGAAGACCTAATATCAGAACTGTTATGTGATAATACAGTCATCCCTCAGTATTCAGAGGAATTGGTTCCAGGACCCCCTGAGGCTACCCAAATAAAGAGATTCTCAAGTCCCTTATACAATATGATGTAATATTTGCATATAACCTACACACAACCTCCCATATACTTTAAATCATTTCTAGAACACTTATAACACCTAATGCAATGCAAATGCTATGTAAAGATTTATTATATTGTATGTTTTATTGTTGGGTTGTTATTTTCATTGTATTGTTTTCTCGAATATTTTTGATTCACAGTTGAAATCCTGGATGTGGAGTCTGAGATATGGAAGGCCAACTGGCTGCCACATAAATGGGAGAGGCAACACGTGCAGTGGCTTCAAAGGAGGAGGGAGAGTTGAGTTTAAACTAATGAAATAAAGGCAGGAATCCAACTTACAAGGGATGTAAAGGACCTCTTCAAGGAGAACTACAAACCACTGCTCAGTGAAATAAAAGAGGACACAAACAAATGGAAGAACATACCATGCTCATGGATAGGAAGAATCAATATCGTGAAAATGGCCATACTGCCCAAGGTAATTTGTAGATTCAATGCCATCCCCATCAGGCTACCAATGACTTTCTTCACAGAATTGGAAAAAACTGCTTTAAAGTTCATATGGAACCAAAAAAGAGCCTGCATTGCCAAGACAATCCTAAGTCAGAAGAACAAAGCTGGAGGCATCACGCTACCTGACTTCAAACTATACTACAAGGCCACAGTAACCAAAACAGCATGGTACTGGTACCAAAACAGAGATATGGACCAATGGAACAGAACAGACTCCTCAGAAATAATATCACACATCTACAACCATCTGATCTTTGACAACCCTGAGAAAAACAAGAAATGGGGAAAGGATTCCCTATTTAATAAATGGTGCTGGAAAAATTGGCTAGCCGTAAGTAGAAAGCTGAAACTGGATCCTTTCCTTACTCCTTATACGAAAATTAATTCAAGATGGATTAGAGACTTAAATGTTAGACCTAAAACCATAAAAACTCTAGAAGAAAACCTAGGCAATACCATTCAGGACATAGGCATGGGCAAGGACTTCATGTCTAAAACACCAAAAGCAATGGCAACAAAAGCCAAAATTGACAAATTGGATCTAATTAAACTAAAGAACTTCTGCACAGCAAAAGAAACTACTATCAGAGTGAACAGGCAACCTACAGAATGGGAGAAAATTTTTGCAATCTACTCATCTGACAAAGGGCTAATATCCAGAACCTATAAAGAATTCAATCAAATTTACAAGAAAAAAACAAACAACCCCATCAAAAAGTGGACAAAGGATATGAACAGACACTTCTCAAAAGAAGACATTCATACAGCCAACAGACACATGAAAAAATCCTCATCATCACTGGCCATCAGAGAAATGCAAATCAAAACCACAATGAGATACCATCTCACACCAGTTAGAATGGCGATCATTAAAAAGTCAGGAAACAACAGGTGCTGGAGAGGATGTGGAGAAATAGGAACACTTTTACACTGTTGGTGGGATTGTAAACTAGTTCAACCATTATGGAAAACAGTATGGCGATTCCTCAAGGATCTAGAACTAGAAGTACCATTTGAACTAGCCATCCCATTACTGGGTATATACCCAAAGGATTATAAATCATGCTGCTATCAAGACACATGCACACGTATGTTTATTATGGCACTATTCACAATAGCAAAGACTTGGAATCAATCCAAATGTCCATCAGTGACAGACTGGATTAAGAAAATGTGGCACATATACACCATGGAATACTATGCAGCCATAAAAAAGGATGAGTTTGTGTCCTTTGTAGGGACATGGATGCAGCTGGAAACCATCATTCTCAGCAAACTATTGCAAGAACAGAAAACCAAACACCGCATGTTCTCACTCATAGGTGGGAACTGAACAATGAGATCACTTGGACTCGGGAAGGGGAACATCACACACTGGGGCCTATCATGGGGAGCGGGGAGGGATTGCATTGGGAGTTATACCTGATGTAAATGACGAGTTGATGGGTGCTGACGAGTTGATGGGTACAGCACAGCAACATGGCACAAGTATACATATGTAACAAACCTGCACGTTATGCACATGTATCCTAGAACTTAAAGTAAAATAATTAAATAAATACATAAATAAATAAATCAAGGATGGGAGACCTAAAGGAAGGAAGACGCTAACACTTCTTCAGTGTGATTGTATGCCACACACTGTGCTGGGTGCTGTTAATACAACAACCCTTCTGGCTATGTGCTGTTTAACCCCATTAGAAATAAAGCAATAGGAGTTCAGAGAATTTAAGTTACTCGATTGAGGTCACTCAGCAACTAGCCAGGCCAGACATATACCTAGGCTGATGGATGGCCAAGCTCAATAAGTCAGGCAGCTAGAATTGAGATCAGTGGTGAAATAGAATGAGAGCATTGATATGAACATGGTTTATAAACTAAGGGCTACGAAGATCATTCCAGAGGAATGCAGGAACAAGGAAAGAATTGTGTCAACAAAGTCTGGCACATGGCAGGATTCCACTCACTCCCACAAACTTTGAAAGAAGAAGTAGCTAATTGAATCTGAAGTTTCATTGACTAGAAACTAATAGTCAGAGAATTTACAATAATTTCTCCTGGATGGAAAGTAAGATCCATTGTGTACATGTTAGACAAGAGAAGCATTTGATCCCTCATCTTCCTAGTTAACATTCTTCTTGAACACTGATTATGTGATAGTCTTCCTAATACAAATAGCAAGGGGGATGGGGTAGGGGAGCACACAGATAAGAAAAAAGTTCTGATGAGCTTTATGGAGACAGGAGATAATTTGTTGACATAAAAATACACCTGTAATCCCAGCACTTGGGGAGACCGAGGCAGTGGATCACTTGAGGTCAGGAGTTTGAGACCAGCCTGGCCAACATGGTAAAACCCTGTCTCTACTAAAAACACAAAAATTAGCTGGGTTTGGTGGTGTGTGCTTGTAGTCCCAGCTACTCATGAGGTTGAAGCAGATAAATCTCTTGAACCTGGGAGGCAGAGGTTGCAGTGAGCTGAGATCATGACACTGCACTCCAGCCTGGGTGACAGAGCGAGACTCCGTCTCCAAAAAAAAGAAAAAAAGAAAAAGAAAAGTAAAAGAAAAGAAACCCTTTTGCATGTACTTCCTTTCCACCACCATCTGTCACCTAGGAAAACCTTTACAGTCACAAAGCTTATCTGAAAATCTGACCATATTCAGGCAAGATTCAAGCCAAAAGAAGCCAAACCTACAGACACACAGTTATGAACTATAAACTGTTCATAAGGCCCTGGGGTTTTTTGGACCATTTGTGCCCTAACCAGCCTGTGGGCTCCCATGTTTATTATCCTCCCAAGTGTTAAGGCACATGGTATCAGACATCATGCAGTTTTTGTATTAGGAAGACTATCACATAATCAGTGTTAAAGATCAGTGTTAACTAGGAAGATAAGGGATCAAATGCTTCTCCTGTCTAACATGTATATGACGGATCTTACTTTCTATCCAGGAGAAGTTATTGTAAATTCTCTATTAGTTTCTAGTGAATGAAACTTCAGATTCAATTAGCTACTTCTTCCTTAGAAGTTTGTGAAGAGTGGAATCCTGCCATGTGCCAGACTTTGTTGACACAATTCTCTCCTTGTTCCTGCATTCCTTTGGAATGATCTTTATAGCCTTTAAAAGTTTGTAAACTGTGTTCATATCAATGCTCTCATTCTATTTCACCACTGATCTCAATTCAGGCAGTTTTTGTTGCACAAAACCTCAGAAGATAAACAATGTACATTATTTGGCATATGTCTGCAGGGCCCACCACTGCTCTATACTGGGTTTGACTGGACAGCTCTGCTGATCTCGGCTGGGAGCATTGAGGCATCTGGGGGTTGGCCATGTGTTAGCCAGTCTAGGCCAGCCTTGGCTGCAGTGACTCAGCTCTGCTCCGGGTGTCTCTCATCCACCTCTGGAATCAGCGGGCTACCTCAGACATGTCATTCTCACAACGATGAAAGCAGTGCAAGAGGAAAAGTGAAACATGCAGGAACTCTTGAGACCTAGTCTCCAGACTGGCACACCATCTTGTCTGCCTTATTCCACTGACCAACGTAAGCCACGAACTTGAGTCCAGAGTCCGGGTAGGAAAGTACTGTACAGATGCATGGCAATGGACATGGATATAGTGAGGGTGAAGATGGGGACCATTACTGGCTCCAATCACACCTAGTCTGCAAAAGACTTGGCTCACTGGTTGGGCTACCAAGAGGTTCCCTGAGGACAATGACTATATCTATTTATATTATCTCATCTTTTCAATCACTCTGCAAAACAATATCATGGCCTCCAACTTATAAAAGAGGACATCAAGGCTACAAAACATTAAGAAATAAACTACTTAAAATCATCTGTCCTTTCACATTGGGTAGCCCTTGAAATTGAACTCTAGCACCATTATCAGTTGCTAAAGTTCCCTAACCATTCCGGGGAGGGACCTTAATTATGGTCCAAATCTCAGCCAGGCATTCTTCTTGTGATTTCAGGGAGTGTGCAGCTCTGGGCTGAGGCGACTAAGACTTGTATTCGATGGAGAACCAGGCTTTAAGGAGAAGGAAACAATATTTTGAATACAAGGCACTGCTCTTTCAATAGATAAAGTTTTGGTATATGCACCTTCCACTAAGGCTCACAAAGGATTGGCAGCATTTTGAAAGGGCATACTACGTTTTTCTTTCTTTTCCCTCTCTTTTAGGGTGAAGTAGTTGCATTGATGGCCACTCTTGGCTCCCTAAAGTGAAGACACCTCAGACCTTGAGGATTTTTCTACAGAGGTGGAGGTCAGAATGGGTCCTGGAAGATGAGAGGTGGGTGCTGTGTCCAGCTCCCCAGCAGATGTACTGCTGTGACTGCCCTGGGGAAAGGCTGAGAACCTATGGGGAGAGTTGAGAAAAAATTTCCAGGAGCTTCATAGTGGCACCAGGCAGGAGGGAGTTCAGGGCCCCCCTCCACACACAGTGTGCTTCTGCCTACCATCCACATCATACTCTACCCTGTGTGCATATCACATACTGAAGGAACCAAGCTTCAGTTCAGTTTGGTTCCAGCACCTTCAGCTTCTAATGCCATGTTAGGCATGGGAGATACTGAGATGAACCATAAATGGTTCTTGCCTTTAAAGAGATTACAGGGTAGTGGGAACATCAGGAAAAGACAAAAAGGAAAAGAGAAATGCTGTTGGGTGAAACAGATTGAATAGCCGAGGCAGCATGTAAGAGGCAGCAAGACTCCTCTGGAATGATGACTTCAAAGCTGGGAATTGAAGTGCAAGTGGAAATTTACCAGACAGAATCTGGAAAAGAGACTTCCAGAGAAAGAGAAGATGCTAAGTCAGTCTTGGCTATTAAAACGTCCATATTCCAAAAGTATGAGTATTGAATTCAGATGGCTGTCTAGAATCCTCCAACATATTGGACTCATCCAGGGCTCTCTGAGTCTTAGTTGCTTCATCTGTGAAATGGGAATAACCTTAGGTACCTGACAGCAGTGTGCTGACAACTAAATGAAATACAGTATGTGAAAACATTTTATAGGCTATAAAGTGTAACCTCTGCAGATGTTCATTGCTCTTATCATCCTTAGTGCTATGACTATTAATCATTAATTTGATACCAGGGGCTTAGTTGGAAACTAAGGATTCAGAGATAGATAAAGCAGATCACCCTGCCTCAAGGTGATCACAGTCTAATAATAATATTACATCCTTATAGGGCTTATTGTGTGCACATCCTGTTCCCAGCACTCTATGGCTATTACCTCATTTCATCCTCATGCCCACCTGAGAAGCAGGTGCTATGACCATCTTCATTTTTCAGTTGGAGGAAACAGGAACACAGAGGGGTTAAGGAACTTGTAGAAGGCCACTCAGCTGATGGGTGGTAGTGTCCAGATGTGAACCCAGACAGGGTGGCTCCAGAGAATGCACCTTCACCACTACCCTACGCAAGTAGACAGTCAGCTAAGAGACAACCACAATATGATGTCATAAATGTTGTGAGCCTGTTACAATGCATTAAGTATGCCCGATGTCCTGGGAGAAAAGGGGGTGTATGCTGAGTGAGGGGTTGGGGGAGTTATCTGCAAAGTCTTCTTAGAGGAGATGGTCCCTGAAATGAGTTCTGGCTAAGAGGTGGAGCAAATTGTGCCCTGCAAGAAGAGCAATATGAGCAAAGCTTCCCGGCTGCCCGCCCCAGGGCTGAGAACAGAACTGCTGTCCTCAGTGTGGGAGGGACAGAGAGAAGGGGCAGTGTATGGCTGAAGATGTGGCAGGAGCCAGGTCCTGAAGGGCTGGGGCACCATGCTGAGAAGCGCCAACTGTCTTCTGAGGACAGCACAGTAGAGAGGCGCACTGTGTGTGGAGAGGAACCCTGGATGCCTCCCTCCTGCCTGGTACCACCATGAAGCTTCTGGGCATTTTTTGTCAAGCCTTCCCATAGGTTCTCAGCCTTTCCCCAGGGTGGCCCCATAGCACCTCTGCTGGGGAGCTAGACAAGTACCTACCTCCCACCTCCCAGTACCCATCCTGACCTCCACCTCTGTAGAAAAACCCTCTGAAGACAGTTGGGGTTCCTTAGCATGTGTTGGAAGCCTCACTCCAACTACAGTGTGGATGACATATCAGGAGAGGGGTTATGGGCAACAGCTGGAAGCAGAGACAGTTCAAGGTCTGACACAAAAATCCAGCTGCTAGGACTGGGATCTGAAGGTGGAGTTGTGGCAGAGGGGAGAGAATGTTTGAGAACTGCTAAGATATAGCAATTGATGAAAGAGAAAGAGGAAGAGGAATCAAGAGTGACTACTGAAGCCCATAACGAGACTTTGTCTCTACTAAATATAAAAATAAATTAGCCAGGATTCACGGTGCATGCCTGTAGTCCCAGCTACTCAGGAGGCTAAGGTGGAAGGATCATTTGAGCCTGGGAAGAAGAGGCTGCAGTGAGCTATGATTGCACCACTGCATTCCAGCCTGGCTGACAGAGATCTTGTCTTTAAAAAAAAAAAAAAGAAGTCCCTATTCTGGGTGATTGGGTGGGTCAGGATGGCAGGCAGCAGGATCCAAAGGTGAAGACCTGAGAAATGCTGACATTCAAGGGAGGGCCAAGGAGGCAGAGTCCAGGGAAATCTGACACAAGCAAGCAGAAGAGAAGGAGGAAAACAAGCGAGGATCCTCCAAGAATTCAAAGGAAGTTGAAGGATGATGAATTTAGGTTAGACACCAAGACTTTACTTCCAACAAGAGTCCTGAGTCCTTAACCTAGAGGAGTGTTTTTCCTTGTGATAGAAAAAGTCCTTGTTTTTAGTCTTATTTTTTGTATTTGTCTTTGTCTTCCCAGACTTCACATTTCACTGCCTCACTCATTTAGTACTGATTAATTAATTTCTCAATATCTTTGTCTACTCATTACTGCTCTCTGCACACATAGACCTAATGGGATGGAGAAGGAGTTTCTGCTGATTGGTATTTGCAATGTGCTGAGACTGATGAATGAACCGCTAAACACACTGTCACCATCGCCAATAATAGTAGCAACTGACTCAGCCCCCATTTATTGAGCATCTATTACATACAAGGTGTTCTGTTATGAGTTGCAAAAACATGGCCAATAAACAAGGTGGACACGATGACATTTCTGTTTTGCAGAGGGAGAAACTAAGTCTTGGAGAAGTTAAGAGAGCAGCTGAATATCACACAGCAAATAATAAATAACAATGGAACGTATGCATATAGCCCTCAGGCAGCCCCCCAAAATTTTCACCAAAAGACTTCCTTGTCATCCTTGCTGATTTGTGAGCAGAGAATGAGTTATGTGTGGTACATGGAGAGAGGGGTGGGGGTGGAGCAAAGCAAAGAGGGATAAAAGGACCCAGGTTAGGGAATGACTCTTCTCGAGCCCAATATTCTAAGTCATTAGCTGTGCCTTCACACACTTAGCACAGGCTCTTTCAGAAAACTATAAGCACCTGAATGGCTTTTCATGCTTGCCACAGGAGAAACTGAACACACTGATGCAAAAATTCTGGCCAACTTTCCTTCAAGAACACAACTTATAAATCATTCATTCATTTAACAAATATTTACCAAGCACCTAGTAGATTCAAGCATTGAACTGGGCCCGGGGTACAAGGACAAACAACAAACCAACCAATCCCTGGGTTAGAAAAAAGAGGGTGTCTTCTTGGTTGTCTCTGAGGAGGGGACACTTGGAGAGTGACAATGGTTGGGAAGGGAGGTGCAGGCAGAGAGGTAGCTTGGCAAGGTCTCTCTTCTCACACTGGGTTTGCACCACTCCTCACCTCTTTATCTTACAAACTCCAACTTATCACTTAAAACTCTGGAAAGGTTTGCCTGACCTCCAGGGCTGGTTTTGCAGGTTTCCTGTGGGCTTCTTGTGCATCCTGTGTGCAGTTCTGTAGTAAACAGGTATTTGCAGGTGACCCAGACTGTCTATCCCTAAGTCTGAGCTCTCTGGAGGAAGGGGGCATATCTTCTAGCTCTGTGTTGCCAGTACAGGCTCAGAGTAGATCCTCGATAAACACAGTGGAATTACTGCAGCATGCTGCAATACATGTCTAAGGATGCATCAGGACCCTTTGGATGGTCTTGGGAAATACTGCCCAGTTAACCACTTTGCAGTTCCTTTTTGAGGAAAGCAATGGAAAGATTGGAGGTCCAGGCTCTGCCAGAAGGACTTGAGCAAATCACTTAAGGTTTTGTTTTCCTCTTTTATCCAATGCAAGCGTTAGACCAACAGTATGGGCTTGGGATGGCATATGGTTTATCAGAACCCATGCATAGGGCTGTTTGCACAAGAACGAGTCCAAGTTAGCCTGAAGTTATTGCTACTTTTTGACATTGTGATTTTCTTTGCAACGGTCTTTCTTTGCAAAGGATCAATTACCGTGGCTGTTCCATGGGCACTTGAAACTAAAATATATTCTCTGTAGTCCGCATGGAGCAAAGAGACCTTATAGAGGGAAATTAACAAGCACATTTGGTCTTTATTTAACTCTGATCTAAAATTCTGTGACATAATACTGCTCGTGTCTCTGATTCACTTGGAGTTTAATTTTGCAACAAGAACACAGCTCAGAGTGCCTGGTATGAGCTAAAATGGTAGCTAAAGTATTTAGCATTGGTTAGGAAATTTAATTTTTGAACAGATAAAATGATTACATGACTCAGAAAGGAAAATGTTATAAAAAGATGTACATTGAGAACCTTGACCCACTCATGCTTTTACCTGCCCCATTTCGTGCCCCCATGAATCACCAACATCATTAGTTTCTCATCTGTCCTTCCAGAGCTTCTTATGCAAATACAAGCTTGTGTGGGATTTTGTCAAATGCATCTTTAGTATCTATAGAGATTATTACACATTGCTGGGTTTTTTTTCTCTCCTTAGGTCTATTTTGATGAACTGTCTGCATTCTTAGAATAAGCTGACTTAGTTATGAAGTATTCTGCTTTAGCGACGCTGCTGAATTCTGATTGCTAATGTTTTAAGATTTATGAATCAATATTCATGTGTGAAATTCATTTATCATTTCCTTTTGTACAGCCTTTGTTATCAGTGTTATCCTTTCTTGATAAAAGAATCTGGAAGTCTTTTTTTTCCTTTTGTCTAGGCTCAGAAATGGTTGAAATAAGGTTGGAGTCATGTCTTTATTTATTTATTATTATTATTATTATTTTATCATTTGAGATAGAGTCTTGCTCTGTTGCCCAGGCTGGAATGCAGTGGCGCGATCTCGGCTCACTGCAAGCTCCACCTCCCGGGTTCACGCCATTCTCCTGCTGCCTCAGCCTCCCGAGTAGCTGGGACTACAGGCGCCCGCCACCACGCCCCCCTAATTTTTTTGTATTTTTGGTGGAGACAAGGTTTCACTGTGTTAGCCAGGATGGTCTCGATCTCCTGACCTCGTGATCTGCCCACCTCGGCCTCCCAAAGTGCTGGGATTACAGGCGTGAGCCTCCCACCGTACCTGGCCCGGTCTTTAAAGATTTGGTTAAATTTGACTGAGAAACTTCTAGCCCTGGTGCTTTTGAATATTAGTTCCTTCTTAATTTTCTCCAACTTTTTCTATGAAAATCAGTCTATTTGCATGTTCTGGAGTTGGTTTCAGTGAATTATATTCACCTAGAAAAGTAGCCATATCTTTCAGATTCGTAAGTTTATGTACGTAAAATTGTGCAAAATAGTTTTATATTTCCTTGGTTTCTGCATTATCTTCTTCTTGTTACTTATTATGTTTGTGTTTGTTCTTTCGTTCTTGATTTTGGTAAGACTTACCTATTTTGCTGTTTTTATTTCCTCAATGACCCAGTTATTCACTTATCATTTAATTTGCTCTTTCCTCTGTTATTTAACTCATTTATCCTTTTATCTCTACTTTCTTCCTTCTAGTTTTCTTTGGTTTATTTTATTCCTCCTTTTTTCTAATTTTGAAGGTTCATTCTTAATTTCTTCAATTTCATTCCCCTTATAAAATTATTTTAGGCTATGGCATTTCCTATGAGTACTGCTTTAGTTCTATCCTTTTGATTCAGAACCTAATATGTAGTATTTTCAATATCATTGTCTTTTAGGAATCTGCAAATTGGATTTGTAGCCAACTTTGACCCAAAAGTTGTTTAAATAACAACTTTCATAAAATTCTCCAATTCTGAATTAATTTTAAATGTTACTGCATTGTGAACAGAAAATGATGTCTACATTATTGCTACTTTTTGACATCGTGATTTTCTTTGCAATGGTCAATGGTAGGATTAATTACTGTGGCTGTTCCATGGGCACCTGAAACTAAAATATATTCCCTACCTTCAGGGCACATAATATGACATCTATCCATCATATCTACATTTATGATTATGTCGCTTAGGTCTTTTTCTATCTTTATTTTCAGTCGAATCGATTTGAGAGGATGTGCTGCTTTTTCGAAACTGAGATATGGAGAGGCTGAGGAGCCAGTTTCTGGAGGAAAGTCGAGTATGGAGAAATCACAGGGTCTGTAGATCATTTCCAATCAAACATCACTCTGGCCATAAAGAAAGGCCCCTGCCCCCAAATTCAACGAGGTCTCTATTTTCTCATTTTTATTGGTATTATTTGAAAGGAGGAGGAAGAATCAACTTTTTATTCAATCGGGTAATTTTTTATTGTTTTCTAACTTTCCTCTACTTACATTTTGTTTCCCAAATCAAGTTGGAAAATTCAGTCCTCCTTTTATATCTCCATGGTGGGTAGGACAAGATCCTACTCATGGCTTGGTGGGGGGATTTTAAATGGTGATGTTGCTAATAATTACATGTAAGCACTTACTATGAGACAAGTTCTCTTCTAGATATTTTGTATGTTTTAGATTATTTAATTCTTACATCAACTTATAATGCCGCCATTTTACCAAAAAAAAAAAAAAAAAAAGCAAGGCACGTGGATGTAAAATAACTTGCCCAGGTTCAAACTGCTAGTGAGCGGCAAAGCTAGGACCCCAGCCTGAGCCACCGTGCTCTGTTGCTGCTTTTAGAGACCAGCTCACCCACTGGCTTCACTACATGCGTGAAGAAACAGAGACTCAAGTCTGCTAGCAAGCTGCCGGCAGAGCTAAAAACTAGACCCCTGGTATTTGGACCTTTATCCAGAGCCTTCCTGCTGTGCATCACTGCCCCTCACGATGCACAGAAGCTGTATTTGTGGTAGCAAGAGGTTGTCATTTGCTGAATGACATGGGCTAATGGTTTAATAGCAACCCCTGCCTACCTCACTTCACAGGACTGCAGGGCCAGCACCATAGGAGAAATAAAGATGATGTAATCAAATGCTATCTAAGTAATGTATACTTTTTGAGTCCTGAATAAATCACTCAGCTGTGGAATACATTCACGTTTAATATTACTAGGAATTATAAAATGATTTAGGATTGGGGGGGATTGTAAGTAAAGAAAACTAAAATTCCACAGGGGCTAAATATTTCTAGGTGAGAAGACTTGTATTCTTTATAAGCACCTCCTCTCTCTCCAATTCCCATGCACATGACCTTCATTCTTTGTTTATAGACTGTGGGTGTCACCCTTGGAAACAGGCACTTTCCCAGAACAAGTAAGAACTAATGTTAGGCAATAGGAGAGAATACTAGTCAGCCCTCAGGGGAGAGGATGGCCATTAAAATACAGTACATAAAGGGATGAGCTGTTGGTATTTATCTCCAAGTCCAGCTCGCAGAGCCGTTCTCTGTTGCCAAAAGTGATCTAACGTCTCCCTGCATAGCTTGGCTTCAGATGGTGAGATTTTCTTTATTTTTTCGTTCCATTCCACATTCATTCCAGTAATTATGAAAAAAGAAAGGAGTTTATGACATGTTTGGGGAGACTGACCCAGTGTATCAACTTTACTAAGAAAGGACATAATGGTTTTGGCAAGATAAGAGAATTTCATTCGGAAATTCCAAAGACATCTTATCCCAATGGAATTACTTGACTTGCCAAAAATCAAAGTTGTTTGGCTGGCTGGGGCAGGGACCTAAGCCAGATGATTAAGGGTGACACTCCTGGACAATCCACACAAGAGGCTTTCAGAAAGGCATTCTGATGCTGCGGCTGGTGGTGTTCCACCTCCATTCAATCACGATGAGCCAGCAAGGTGAGATCAACAGCAAGCCCCAGAAACCTGGCCCTCTAGTGACACAGAGTCTCTGTGAGGTATGGAAACAGAAACAGTGGTCTTCATCTCAAATCGTGACACTATAAAGTAGTCCCACTACCTGCCTACTTTGGGCCTTACAGCAGAAACTGAATAAAATGCATTCCTATTATCTTAAAGACCAAATTGACTCCCAAGCCCTCTAACCTAATATTAGTATGTGGTAAATACCAGATGAAGATGAAAGCAGCTAAAAATTTGGGATGAATTTCTTGGAGAGATTCTAGAATTTCCTTCCCTAGTTTTCCTAGTTTTCATTTCAAACAAGATTCGGAAATGGTTTCCTTGTGGTTCAGCTCAGATTCAAGAGAATTGCTTCAATGGTGTCTCCAACCCCCTTGGCCTAAATGTTCTCACTCGCGAAGAAGATTCCACTTAAAAGGAAATCCAGCCAGTTTATGCTTAACCACAGCAACTCCTCCTTTACACCAAGTGAGAAAGTTGGGCTGGGTGGAAAAATGGCTGAAAAATGGTGAGTTTTGCATGAAACTGAGTGTAGGTATTGTTTGAAAACCAGAGAACCCCAGAACCTCAAATGTCATGGGCCTCCAAGATCATTTATTTCAAACCATATATCTAATTGCTCAAAAAAAAAAACAAAACAAACAAAAAAAAACCTCTGATCTGTTTGGCAAGCAGGTTTCTCTTCCCACAGAGGGACACAGTTAACCGTAGGGCCTCTATAACTTACATGTCACATGGAATCCAGCCTTACTTGGTAAAGGGAACATTAACAAAACATCTTAGTCATGGTCATTTGGTTACAAAGAACAGAAAACCATTCAACTTTTAAATCATTTTTTGAAGAGCTTATGGAAGGAAAGCACAGGTTTCAGGGGAAGTACAGAGCGTCAGATGCTTTCTCCCTCCCTCCCTCCCGCTCTCCCCCATCCTCCCCTTTTCCTCATCTCCAGCTTCTGTTTCTCTTTGTAACTCACGCCTTTCTCTTGCTTTTGCAGCTTCCACTTCATTATGATTTTCTGGCTCTGATATAGGACAGTTTTTTTTTTGTTTGCTTGTTTTCTGTTTTTTACATTTACCCTCATTTTTGTCATCATATTTTATTCTTTTCTGTGGAGAACAAGCCATGGGAATTGGTTTTCAGCAATGGACACCTGACCTGACCAAAGCCAATAAATCATGAGACTTTTGCTGAGACTTCAGAGAGGTGGGATGTGGAGGGGAGAGGACACGAGGCTGGAGCTGCCAAAGCCATCCTGTCCCTGTGAAGTGCAAGACTAAGGCCAACACAGCAGAAAGGGCAAAGGGCTGGAAAGAAGCTAAGTCCTGATGGAGGCTTTCTGAAGTCTGAATCCCAGCTGTCTGTGAGAACAGTCCTGCTTTTCGTTTCATGAGCCAATCACTTTATTTCTTGCCTAAGTCATCCATTAACACAGCTGTCAGCCTTGGATTGCCATTGAGTCAACCCCATTCCTCCACCTGGCCTTGCGCTCCAGTTTCATGACTAGCCTAGTTAGGAAGGATGTGCTCAGTTAGAAGTGCAGTTTAATGTGGTTTCTAGGATATTCTTTCCAAGGTAAAAGGGGGCAGAGGAAAAAAAAATCAACCTCTTCCATTTATATTCATTAATCAGAGTCCTTGATCTGACAATTAGCCTAATCATATTTTTACTATCCTGTCTTCACTAAGGTCATGAATGTCAAAATATAAAAGATCAAAGTATGCAGAAATCACTTCAGACTTCATAAATAATGCTTGTGATTTTTTTCATATGCAAGTCTAATGAAAATTGAGAAAATGATGTGTGCATTTCATAGTTATTTTCTTGTGGACATGCCAACTTCATCTTAAAATTGAAGACTATATTTAATGATTTAGAGGTTCAAATTTAAGTCATAAATGAAATTGCATCTGGTAAGGTGTACCTTACATTCTGCTTCAAAGACTATGTAACCCAAGTCTTTGATTTAGAAATATTTCCACTTTAATAAGTCATGACGCAAATCTTTCCCCACACCTCTTGTTTCAAGACATCCAACTTACTGTACCACAAAATAGTAAATCTCAGGCTCAGAACTCCTTTCTTTGCCAAGAATTATACTAGTGAAGTTGTTCCTTGCCTCAATTAAAGCCTACATTTGTTTAGAAAGGGCGAGAGCATAACTTCTACATATATGTTTAAATTCCACATCTAACATTGTAGAGGAATAAACCAGATTCCACCAGCTTTCTGTGTTGACACCCACAGGCAGTGCAGATTGCATCCTGGGAAAAAGAACAAGGGCCTGGCTCTATCCCCAGCTGTACATACTAGCTGTGTGGCCTTAGCAGGTTGTGTGTAATCTAAGCCTCTGTTTCTTCACATATGAAGTACTGACCTTACACTCTATAGATAGTAATATCAACCTTATGGCTTTATTGGGGTCATGAAATGAGGTGGTATATGTAAAGCATATAATAGACATTCAGTGTTCGTTACCAGCTACTACTTAAGGTAATAATTGCCCTTCATAATAGAAACATTCATAATTCATAAATGCCCATTTTCTACCAGTTGTCAACATACATGCTACATTGCTGTAAACCTTGCATAGTTATAAAATTCAATTTCCATCTTTCATAAATTGAAATGTTAACATCCTGCTAAAGCTACTGAAATGTCTGATTCTGCCACTGACTGGTGGTATAACTTGGGACAAACATGTAATCAATCTGTGGCTTTGCTTCTGCATTAGTAAAATGACAAGATTGGACTGTTCTAAATGAATTTGTGTCTCTTCCAACTTTACCATTCTTCTGAGTCTTATATGTCAGTTAAATGGCTATTTAATATACACGAGTCATCATGGGATAATTGCATGTTTATCGTAAAGAAACCCATATTCCTCTCGGAGGAAGGCAAACTGTTGACATCTAAAATTAGTCTCTCAAATAATATTACCTCACAAAAGAAAAAGAGGTGATGGTAGTACAATTCATGCTCAGATTTTATAATTTGGGAAATCTCTAAAAATTGAGAGATGTAAGAGGTGATGACAGAACAATTCATATGCTCACATTTCATAATTTTGGAAATCTCTAAAAATGATTCTCAAAGGTAGAAAGTGAAATAGAATTTAGGGACATAGAGATAGTCACAGAAAAGTATGTAGCAGAACACACCATTAGGCTTACAATCTGCAACTCCATATATAAATAAGCCTCCAAACCCAAGTTGCCTTAGTTATTGGAAACCCAAATGACTGACATATTTCTATTTTCCTGGAAATGCAAAACAGACTTGTGTAATTAATCATTCCTTTGGTATTTATTTTGAAACCAACTGTGCATTTCTTGGCCTCTTCACATACAAATAATGCCAATGCCTATGCAGTTCCACAGAATTCTTGTGCAGTTCTCACTCGCTCTACCCATTTTTTTTTCTTGCCCTCCTCTCCATTACCTCATAAATGGTGAACATTTCAGAAATAACTATCCCATTAGAAGAAGGTCTCTACACGTCACCTATAAGGCATGAGAGGAAAAATTCAAAAGCTGCCTTTGCATAAAAGTGGGAAAAGGAGCAGAAATGAAATTTCTAATGGACATAGTAATGCAAGAAAGTGCTGTGCATGAAGAACCCAGCTTCTCTCTGACAGATGGTACGCTGTGCATGCAGCTAGACAAGCAGCGTTCAGGGGCTTGCTCCATTGCAAATACAGAAACAATAAAAATGCATATTGATTTTTAAAGAGATGTGTAATTAAGTATGACATTCTAACTGATAGAGATTTACCAAGGCAGAACAGCGAGATTTGAGGGGTCCTAATATGGGATACTGTTTAATTTATTTAAATGTTATTCCTAGGATGGCAAAACTTCAAGAACTTCAACTTGTCTGTGTATGTGTGCCTTTGTGTCTGTGGGTTTATGTCTGTGTGTGTGTGTGTGTGTGTGTGTGTGTGTGTGTGTGTGTGTGTGTGTGTGAGAGAGAGAGAATACAACTGGATCTATGGCTTAAGATGGTGCATACCCATTTGAAATTTTCTTGGAGGTTAGAAAAGCAAAGGTTGCAACCCTTATACTCAGTTGCCTTGGGCAAGCAAGAAAAATATCTGTCAAGACCCAGGTCTTGCTGTTAAGGCTGGAGTTGAGAAATGCCCTCCAAATGCCTTCAAGTCAACATTAGCTATGACAGAAGCAAGACTATTATTTAACAGTAGCAGCAAACGTCAAAAACAAACTGTGCCTGGCATTTTGACAAGACACTATTGAAAGAGAACCACTTTTTCAGCACTTGTGTAACCGTGGGAGAGAACTCGACAATTAATATCCTGAGGTCTGGTAAGAGGGTTTCCAGGCTGCTTGGTGGTTTCCTTCTGATACAAATGAAAGGAGCAGGCAAGTGGAGGACATGGGCAAAAATAATCTGAAACAATGAGGCCTGGAGAAAAGGACTGATACATCAGAAATCAGGTACCTTGTGGCTAATTAAAATGTAACTCCTCCCTCAGGAGACTGCACTCTCACCGTGGTGACACTATAAAGTATGAGGACAAAGCCATCATCCCTAGGTGAAAATAAGATGCTGACAAAACCTATCTCTTCCCTCCCACCTCCTTTCCTTGCTCTCCAGCAGCCTCGTGCCATCCTGCGGCACCCTACCTGAGCTTCCCTCCATGGAAACAGCCCCTGCCTGAACTGGCCAAACCCTCAGCCCTGCAGTCAATCAATCAATTAATCCGTATAATAACAACCAGCCAGTTTCTGTCCTACGTCCTTAGGAACTTGCTCCCTGTTAACTAACCGACAAGTCGAGCTGTGGCAAGGTGTCAGCAGGCACAGTGATTCGTGTACTCTGCTTCCTCTTATTTTGACAGAAGCATTAGGGAAGCAACCTAATCCAAAAGAAATGCCAATGTCATGGCTCCATACTCATGCTTTGAAGTGAATGAGGAGAGAGGGAATGGAACTAATATTTCATTGGACGGCCCTTATGAGCTAAGCCTTTGAAACATTATCACATTTAATGTTAATAGCCCTCAAAGAAAGGTGGTATTGTGTCTCCATCTTACAGGTAGAAACCTGAAGTTTAGATAGCATGAGGAACATGACCAGCGTCCCAGTCTGCAAGTAACCCAGAGTTAAAGCCTGCATTCTCTCTCTCCCACAGCTGACTCTTCCTTGGCTCTCTCTGCCACAGCCCAAGTTCACACCTTGATCAGACTCAGAATGTTCTTTTTATTTTTTCTTTTTATTTTTTTGAGACAGAGTTTCGCTCTTGTTACCCAGGCTGCAGTGCAATGGCATGATCTCGGCTCAATGCAACCTCTGCCTCCCAGGTTCAAGAGATTCTCCTGCCTCAGCCTCCCGAGTAGCTGGGATTACAGGCATGTGCCACCATGCCAGGCTAATTTTGTATTTTTAGTAGAGATGGGGTTTCTCCACGTTGGTCAGGCTGGTCTCAAACTCCCGACTCAGGGATCCGCCTGCCTTGGCCTCCCAAAGTGCTGGGATTACAGGCATGAGCCACCGCACCCGGCCTTCGTTTTAAATAAAAGCCTGACAATGATGCTGCTTAATAAAGGGAACACCAGGAACTGTGGTGGGTGGGGCAGTCTTACTTGCAGGCCTCCTAAAAAGAACCCCCATGGGCAGATGTAGATCCTGCCTGAGCAGAAGCATGCCCTGCCTGAGAAGAAGCATGAGCGCAGTAGCCATTTAAATCCTCAAAGAGAAGCCAAGCCCTATGTTTTAAAAGCCCTCCCTTCTACCCACTTCCTCTACCTGCAACCTTTACTACCACCAGACCAGACTTTCTGTTCTTGAGAGTACATACACGTATCTGTCCACGTGGGTTTCCTGTCCATACCATCCAAGGAGAAAGGCCTTGACCTCCTCCAGCTGGGTCTGCTCCTTCCTTCGAACCCCATTGGTACCTATGCCCATACCTTTCAGAGCTTTCTTGACCAGTGTCAACACGCTGCTCTTCCTCTTAAAGAACGCACCATCAATACAGCCCAGGAACACGGCTCTCACAAAACTAGCCACTTACTATATAAGTGGTATTATGGGGTCACATATACTATTATGGGGTCACATAAAAAAATGACACCATCCAGCACAGTCATTCATACAGACTTCTCTCACACGAAACCTTTTTACAACGTGAGAAGTCAAAACCTGTGAAAACTGTTTCTTTTCAGCTGGGTGCAGTGGCTCACTCCTTAAATCTCAGCACTTTGGGAGGCTGAGGCAGGAGGATCGTTTGATCCCAGGACTTTGAGACCAGCCTAGGCAACACAGTGAGACCCCGACTCTACAAAAAGTAAACAAAATTATCCAGGTCCGCACCTCAGGTCCCAGCTACTAGGGAGGCCGAGGTGGGAGGACTGCTTGCCCTGGCTGAAGGTTGAGGCTGTAGTGAGCCATAATCACACCACTGCACCACTGCACTCCAGCCTGGGTGTCAGAGGAAGACTCCATCTCTCAAAAATAAATAAATAAATAAAAATGAAAAAACTCTCTCTTTCCTGTCAGATTTCCACATGGGTCTGGGTCTCCGGAAGCTGTGGCAGGGCAGAGCAGCTGCTACGGAAAGGGGCTCGAGGTCCAAATCAAGGACATTCCCAGGCTTTCTAGAAATGCTTTTTATTAACTTTCTAACGAAACTTATGAATACGTCTACAAAGTCTTTCCCTTTTCTCCTAAAAAGCTAAGATTGCATTCCTATCAGCAATGTCTACAATGCCAAGTCACTTATTTCCGTGAGAAATGCATATGCAACATGAGGCAGGAGCAGCGAAGGGACTTTCAGGGACAGCAGACAGGTCTGTGGTGATGAGGAAAGTCTTTGGTCACCGGAGTGAAGTCAAACCAGGGTTTGAAACTGCTGTGCCACCCAGAAAAATGTGGGCGTTGGCAGCCGTAAAATGGGGTCAATACCCACAGAAATGTGCTGGGGATATTCCCAGGAGGCACCAGAGAGACACCTGGTTCATTCCATCCCACACATTTCTCCTTTTAGGTGAGAGGAAAAGATGAAAGTGAACCCCTTCCTTCTTTCTCACCACTCCAAGACTTAGATACAAAGTTTACATTTTACGTTTTTTAAAGACCATAATTTTGTTTTAAACTTTGCCACCAAAAAATATTTTCTTATAGTCATGTTCACTATCAATCACTAAGGGAGAAAAGTATTCTGTTGTGAACAGAGTACCGCAAAACGTTTTACAACTGTGGCAGACGTTGCCAGGGATCACCAACATTTGGTTCTCCTCTCCCTTTGGAGGACGGGTTACACATCCCAGCCCCCTTGCAGTTAGGGCCACAGGATTGGTTCTGGCCAATATGCAGAGCAGAAGTGCAGCACATTCCTTCTAGGCCCAAGCAGAGAAGAGTGAGTATGAGAACCCATGCCCATTCTTCCCCTGCCTTGGCAAGCGAGTGAGGCTGCCTGTCTGCAGTGGGGCACAGTCTCCCACAAGCTGGAGTGTGTATGTCACGTAAGTGGGAAATAAACCTGGTTATGTAAAGCCAAGTTACGCATCAATGAAAACAAGCTGCCATTTCAAAATCAGATTATCCAACAATATTTAAGGATCACTCATTTATTCTTTCTGGGGAAAAAACTGAACCAAACTCAACTTTAGTATGAATTTTACACATATTCCGGGAAGATATGCTTCAACATGCCCTGACGTGCCTTGAGGACAGACATGATCTTGATATGTACTAGGATCTGGGACTTTGAAAATGCCACAAAGATTTGTCTTTATAAACATCTTTAAGTTTCATCTTAAATTTGTCAGTCTGCAAGCTTCCCAAGCCCAGGGTGTGAGACTACGCCCCCCAGGTGCATCCAGCTGATCCTGAGGTGATGGGCCAGCGCTTTGCCTCTCTGTAATGTCCTGCTGGAAAATCTCAAGCTTCTTTATTAATATAAGCAGAAAGAATTGTTTCAAAACAGAACTGCCACTGTCATACTTTGGTGGAGCAGACATTCCCAAAAGATCTAGGAGTGACATGTGATGACTATAAAGGGAATAGAAATGAGTTTGATCCAATGGCAGAAATTCCCAGGGAATGCATTTTAGAAACTTTTCTTCTGAAACAGTTTCAGCACTTGAGTTATTTCTTTGCTTTGTCTACTCAACTGCTCATCACAATGAATTGGACCATGATCACATTCTGTGCAAGTTTCCCCAAAAAGTGTTTCTAAAAGAGAAGCAAATCTTGCAAATGAAACAGTCTCAGGGAAGCGCAGTAGCAGTAGGTGGATTTACGGTTTTCAGAATGGCAATCAAAAACGATTGTTTTTCAATGGCAATATGTTTCCCAAGTGCTTATTACTTTTAAAGCCCACCTTCAGGGAGGCCACAGAATGATTAGCAGTTACAAATGCTGCCATGTGAAAGCAGCAGAGGACACGGTTACTAGAGCACAATTTTGATTTGGAATCAAAACTGCCCTTGTTCATGAAAATCCTCACAGAAACTGAAACCAGGGAAACAGTGAAAAGGAAAAATCGCCCATATATGGCAATCAGTTTTGACACGAGGCTCATCAATAGCCCAGTCTTTCCAAGGCACATCATTATCTATCTGATCTGCCAAACCTGATACTTAACAACATTGTCTTCAGAACAGTTGACATAGCCTGGAAAAGTCTATCTTGTAAATCACAAAGAAAGATGACAGGTTTCATAGATCTCATCAGTGATAAAAAGAAGGGAGGCATAAAAAAGCAGATGCCAGTATACTTGCTGGCACAATGAACTGAATGAACTCTATGTATTTCAAGGAGGAAAAAACCCTTTACATCCCGATTTTTATTGAGGCCTAGTAAGAAACCACTGACTTAACCTATTTATCTCAGCTCCTAACTAAACCGAGTTTTTGAAAGGTAAAGACAGATGATCAGGGAGACGGCATGATTTTGTAGTATAAAAAAGTGGTGGGGAAAGCCAAATCAGGTGTCGGGTAGGCATGCTGCAGCTTCTTCCACCTATCCTAAATCCATAGAAATAACAAAAAGAAAGAGATTTTTAAAAAGAAAAGGAATCCACAACTATACTGCAAAATAAGTACATTCTGTGAACCAGAAACTACAAGGAATCCCTGAAAGCAACAGTGAGCAGCTGGATGGAGGGAAACCACAGCTTGAAATACTCAAGGAGAGGACTTGCTAAATATGAAACCAGAGGCATCCTAAGCTCAGAGGTAGCTGATGCTGGGAGCTGGAAATGCAGGGCAACTGACCTTATGGGTTCAACCAGGCTTCTGTGAAAGCAGCCAGTCTGGCCAACCCTTCTACACTTCTCCTACTTGCCAACCTTGGACCAGGCAGAGACAGCATGGTATCTACCCCATGATGTGAGTGGTTTAGTGCAGACAGTCTCAAGAAGCATGGCAATGTGCCCAAGGCAAACCAGGGGGCACTCACAACTGGAGATCGGCTGGTGGCAGGCTCATCCCACCCTTCCCTGCAATGGCTCTTTAGAAGTGCTTGGAACTTTAGAAGAGCAATTAATATTCTCAGAAAAAAATACAAGAATGGCAATATACTTCCATTTCAAAGTACAGCAATCTTAGAAATTAAAATTGCTATCAATAAAATTAAAAACTCAACTGCTGGGCTGAATGGATGGATACAGCTGAAGAGCAACTTGCTGAGCTGGAACACCAGTTATGTAATTCTTCTAGAAGGTAGCACAACAGAGAAAAGCTAAGGGCTATATAAAAAACAGAAACAGAAGGTCAAATATATCTAGAATAGAGAACTTTTAGAAGAAAAGAATAGAGTAAGTGAAAAAAGGAACACTAACAGCAAATACAGAAGTAAATTTCCCAGAATTCAAAAGATATATCTGACTGAACAGGACCAACAGGAAAAGACCCACTCCTAAACATATTGTAGTAAAATTTCAGAACACCTAGGGTGACAAATATCTAAAAAATAAATACTCAAGCCTGTAATCCCAACACTTTGGGAGGCCGAGGCAGGTGGATCACCTGAGGTCGGGAGTTCAAGACCAGCCTAGCCAACATGGTGAAACTCCGTCTTTACTAAAAATACAAAACTTAGCCGGGTGTGGTGGCGGGTGCCTGTAATCTCAGCTAGTAGGGAGGCTGAGGCAGGAGAATCACTTGGACCCGGGAGGCAGAGGTTGCAGTGAGCCGAGATCATGCCACTGCACTCCAGCCTGGGTGACAGAGTAAGACCTTGTCTCAAAAAAATAAGAAAATAAATAAAAATAATTAAATAAATAAAAGAGGGGGAAAGAGATTCTAATTAAAATCCCAATACAGTCAAGGCACTGAGATAAGTCCCTGCTCAAATGGTGAAAAAGAGTATAGATGACACCCTTCCTTCCCACCTGACCTTTGAGATCACTCCAGGTAACATCAATACCAACATTAACATCTGGTCACCCATGCATTGGACCTCCACTCCACTGCTGTTCATCTCTACCCACTTCAGTGAACTATGTAAATACAGTTGTTTAGATCACTCTTTGGACCTCATCAAGATCTGGAAATGTTCCACTATATTCCTCTTTGCTTACAAACTCCAAACTTACCACCCTTACCCTTAAACTGGATTTTTAATTTCAACACTTGCAGTCATTTGACTTCACCCCATTTCCTCACGCCATCAGGTCAGCACTGCTGATTCAACTTCCTTCCCCAATTTGCATGGATCCCATAATAACGTCTGTGGATATTTCACTGGGAGCCTCTATTAATTTTTCACATATCTTTGTGCCATGCCTACCAGTGAATTATCAGCTACAATCAATGTATTTCACATCACGATGGGTCTACACTCCTGGGCTGCTGAGCCCACTAAGACATTGCAGAACAATGTCAATTGGCTCTACTGCAAATATCTGACCTCTATCCTCACATGGATCCTTGATGGCCTCAAAACTGTCTGGCAATTCTTTCTTCATCTCTAGTCGGTTCCTATGTCCATTCTTCATAGATGTTGTCCAAACGTCCATCATTCTTTCAAAGTTCGCTAGTTGCCCCAGAACCCTTCACTCCCAATAAAAGATTCAGTATATAATCAGGCTTTTCTTTAAGATATTTTGTGAACTATTTTATTAGTATACAAGGAAGGATTTTATATGTTAAGATACAGCAGGTTAGAAAAACATTTTCAATGTAAAATAACATCTTCTCCTTTATCATCAAGATTAATTCACCCTTCCAATTGTACTTCATTGTACCAGTTACTCTCTGCCTGAAACTTCCTCTTACCTTGGCTTCACCCCATCACTTTTCTGGTTTTCTTCCTACTTTTTTTTTTTTTTTTTTTTTGAGACTAAGTCTCACTCTGTCTCCAGGTTGGAGTACAGTGGCACAATCTCGGCTCACTGAAACCTCCGCCTCCCAGGTTCAAGTGATTCTCCTGCCTCAGCCTCCCGAGTAGTTGGGACTACAGATGCCCACCACCACACCCAGCAATTTTTTGTATTTTTAGTAGAGACAAGGTTTCACCATGTTGGCCATGCTCTCGATCTCTTGACCTCGTGATCCGCCTGCCTCAGCCTCCCAAAGTGCTGCGATGACAGGTGTGAGCTTTCCTCCTACTCCTGATCGCTCTTCTCTTTTCACCATAGCATGCTCCCTATGTGATTTCATCCATTCCTAAGGCATTTATTACTCTCACATGCTGATGACTCCACATTTACATCCAACAGCCCAGACTCAAATATCTGAGTGCTTATGGCACCTTTATCAGATGTGCCCTACATAACTCAACCCCAACATATCAAACCAAACTTGTTAACTGTACCCATTCGCCTGCTTCTCTACATTCTCTTTTAGTTTATGGAAACATCATCCACCTAGTTTCTCAAGATAAAAAAATGAACTTACCATTGACTCTTCCTTATCCTTAACCTTCACACCCAAGTCACCAAGTTCAGGTGATTTTATTCCAAAATGTGCCCCTCATTCTTCATTTCCAATGTCACTACCCATCTCATCTCTCTCACCTGGACTCTCCCCCTTATTTTATGCATAACTACACCAGTAAGTGACAACCTGGGTGGCACATCAGAATCACCTGGGGAACTTTTAAAAATCCTAATGCTCAGGGCATACCCCAGACTAATTATATCAGAGTCTCTGGGGGTGGAACCCAGACACCAGCATTTTCTATAGGTCCCCATGTGATTCCAATATGCAGGCACATTTAAGAATTTTCCAGAATTGAAAACATGAGCTCACAGATTGAAAGTATATACCAAATACCAAGCAAAAAACAAAAACAAAAACAAAAACAAATCTACAACTAGCCAAATCATAATGAAGCTGAAAAATATTAGAGGATAGAGAGAAAGTCATGCAAATATCCTACAGTGAAAAGACAGATTATCTACAAAGGAAAGAAAATTACGGTAATGGCAGACTTATCTGTAACATTAGGTGACAGAAGACAATGAGTTAAAAATCTTCAAAGTGCTGAGGGAGGGAAAAAAACTAAGAACCTATAATTCTACAGCCTGCCAAATTATTCTTCAAGAATGAAAAAGACCTTTTCAGACACACAAAGCTAAGACTCTACTATTCAGACCATCACTGGAAGAATTACAGAATATACCTCATTATAAAGGTAAGTGAGCCAATAGGAATACAGAAGTATTTATTGATATTAACCAAGTCTGGCTTCTGCCTGGAAAATACGAGATGTATGAAACATATGCATCATTGAGAGGTCCCAATGGTCTTAAAGAAGGTTAAACAGCTCAGTGCAAATAAATAAATTTTACATTAAAAGTTTTAGCAGGGCTCTGGCTAATTTGAATTGTTTTCTTGCACTTCTGTAGAATTTATCCCATTTTCAACTGTGCAAATTTCTATAACTTGAAATAATCAAAGAATGCACTACCAATCTAGCAATGTTTAAAAAATGTTTCCCAATTCCCTTTGAAAACTGGCACAAGACAGGGATGCCCTCTCTCACCACTCCTATTCAACATAGTGTTGGAAGTTCTGGCTAGGGCAATCAGGCAAGAGAAAGAAATCAAGGGTATTCAGTTAGGAAAAGAAGAAGTCAAATTGTCCCTGTTTGCAGATGACATGATTGTATATTTAGAAAACCCCATTGTCTCAGCCCAAAATCTCCTTAAGCTGATAAGCAACTTCAGCAAAGTCTCAGGATACAAAATTAATGTGCAAAAATCACAAGCATTCTTATACACCAGTAACAGACAAACAGCCAAATCAGGAATGAACTTCCATTCACAATTGCTTCAAAGAGAATAAAATACCTAGGAATCCAACTGACAAGGGATGTAAAGGACCTCTTCAAGGAGAACTACAAACCACTGCTCAGTGAAATCAAAGAGGACACAAACAAATGGAAGAACATACCATGCTCATGGATAGGAAGAATCAATATCGTGAAAATGGCCATACTGCCCAAGGTTATTTATAGATTCAATGCCATCCCCATCAAGCTACCAATGAGTTTCTTCACAGAATTGGAAAAAACTGCTTTAAAGTTCATATGGAACCAAAAAAGAGCCCGCATCTCCAAGACAACCCTAAGTCAAAAGAACAAAGCTGGAGGCATCACGCTACCTGACTTCAAACTATACTACAAGGCTACAGTAACCAAAACAGCATGGTACTGGTACCAAAACAGAGATATAGACCAATGGAACAGAACAGAGTCCTCAGAAATAATACCACACATCTACAGCCATTTGATCTTTGACAAACCTGAGAGAAACAAGAAATGGGGAAAGGATTCCCTATTTAATGAATGGTGCTGGGAAAATTGGCTAGCCATAAGTAGAAAGCTGAAACTGGATCCTTTCCTTACTCCTTATACGAAAATTAATTCAAGATGGATTAGAGACTTAAATGTTAGACTTAATACCATAAAAATCCTAGAGGAAAACCTAGGTAGTACCATTCAGGACATAGGCATGGGCAAAGATTTCATGTCTAAAACACCAAAAGCAATGGCAGCAAAAGCCAAAATTGACAAATGGGATCTCATTAAACTAAAGAGCTTCTGCACAGCAAAAGACACTACCATCAGAGTGAACAGGCAACCTACAGAATGGGAGAAAATTTTTGCAATCTACTCATCTGACAAAGGGCTAATATCCAGAACCTACAAAGAACTCAAACAAATTTACAAGAAAAAAACAAACAACCCCATCAAAAAGTGGGCAAAGGATATGAACAGACATTTCTCAAAAGAAGACATTCATACAGCCAACAGACACATGAAAAAATGCTCATCATCACTGGCCATCAGAGAAATGCAAATCAAAACCACAGTGAGATACCATCTCACACCAGTTAGAATGGCGATCATTAAAAAGTCAGGAAACAACAGGTGCTGGAGAGGATGTGGAGAAATAGGAACACTTATACACTGTTGGTGGGATTGTAAACTAGTTCAACCATTATGGAAAACAGTATGGCGATTCCTCAAGGATCTAGAACTAGATGTACCATATGACCCAGCCATCCCATTACTGGGTATATACCCAAAGGATTATAAATTATGCTGCTATAAAGACACATGCACACGTATGTTTATTGCGGCACTATTCACAATAGCAAAGACTTGGAATCAACCCAAATGTCCATCAGTGACAGATTGGATTAAGAAAATGTGGCACATATACACCATGGAATACTATGCAGCCATAAAAAAGGATGAGTTTGAGTCCTTTGTAGGGACTTGGATGCAGCTGGAATCCATCATTCTTAGCAAACTATCACAAGAACAGAAAACCAAACACCGCATGTTCTCACTCATAGGTGGGAACTGAACAATGAGATCACTCGGACTCAGGAAGGGGAACATCACACACCGGGGCCTATCATGGGGAGGGGGGAGGGGGGAGGGATTGCATTGGGAGTTATACCTGATGTAAATGACGAGTTGATGGGTGCAGCACAGCAACATGGCACAAGTATACATATGTAACAAACCTGCACGTTATGCACATGTACCCTACAACTTAAAGTATAATAATAATAAATAAATTTAAAAAAAAAAATGTTTCCCACTTTCTTTCAATGAAAAAAATAGGTTTTATACATTTATATATTTATCAAAATATCAAAACAATTTTATTTTTTTGCTATAATTATCTTATTTTCTAGATGACCTGAAAATAATTTAAGAACACCAATGATAATCATTCAATCTCACCAATACTATATAGAGTTGACCCTTGAAAAACGTAGTCTTCAACTATGTGGGTCCACTAATAATGCAAATTTTCTTCCACCCCTGCAAAAGCAAGACCAACCCCTTCTCCGCCTCCTCCTCAGTCTACTACTCAAAGTGAAGACAGCATGAGTGAAGACCTTTATGATGGTCCACTTCCACTTAATGAAGAGTAAATACATTTTCTTTTCCTTAGCTTACATTATTGTAAGAATACAGTACATAATATATATACCATACACAATATGTTGTTAATCAACTGTTTCTTATTGGTAAGGCTTCCGATCAAGAGAAGGCTATTAGTAGTTAAGTTTCGGAGGAGTCAAAAGTTATACATGGGATTTTCAACTATCTTGGGGAGTGGTGCCCCTAACTCCTGTTGTTCCAGGGTCAACTGTATTTAGTTTCCTTTCATAATTTCTTGGTAACTTCAACCACACATGTTAATTTCATTAGATTAATCCACAGTACCATATTCTAAGACTTACCACAAAGAAGAAACAGACTCTTAACCCAGATGATAATTACGTATTTAATACATGTTGCTTTCAACGGCAATTTTTAAGGTAAACACATCATAGATCTTATAACTTATTAAAGATTTTATAGTGCTTACAAAGTTGATTCTAAAAAATATACCTTATTTGTTCTAAATGAATAACATTATCTGGAAGATATAATAATAAATTATAGTAGTATGTTTTCCACCACAATAGTTAAGATTGTGTACACATATTCAATATGAAATCCTCTTAGGATTTTCACACCTTCAGCCTGAAAACATAAAAGCAGATTAAAGTTTGGCATACAAGATCTCAGTCTGATAGCAATTGTTTTAAAACTCAAAATGTAAAAATATCTACTTGACATTCTAGGAAAGCATGGGCACATGCACAGACACATTCTCTCACTCACTCACTCCAACACACACATGCATGCACACATACACACACTCCAGAGTACTCAGAAGATCTTGCCCTTGTGGATCAGACAACTGCCATCAATTTCAAAAACTAATGGAAAAAATTTAGCTAAGAATATGTTTAAACCATACTTAAGAGGTGCTGGTTGCCATTAAGATCTTTAACATGCAGAGAATGCCATCTCAAAACATTCTTAAACAGACTTGAACTATTCACTAATGGACACACGAATACATAAGAAATTATGTACCCATCTACTCCCCAGACTGCATATAAGATGAAAAACTAGGCATTCCACTAACAGTGAGTCATATGACCGAACCCAGCTAAAGCTACAGTGGTTTGCTTCATAGAACCCAATAGATGACAGAATCCAACAGAATTGGAAATCTCATTTTGATCTGTTTGGAGTTTCCTATATGCTTCATGTGCAAAAGCAATGAGATTCTGTATTGCAGATGACAGCTAATACCACTCTGCACTTTTGTGGCACTGCAAGAGGTCATTGTATTTCCAAAACATGTATTTATTCTAATTAAATCCTCTAGTAGTCCTTACTTTTAATTATATATAGTGTTCCAAATTTAGAACCAAAACAATTTAATGCTGATAACCTCTTTTGCTTAGCATATTACTTCCAGTAAGATCTGTCAAAACAGAAAATTACTCTTTGGGCTGTCTCCAGTAATGCAGGTTTGAAACCAGAAGTCCATTCTCACCCTGTATCAAAACATTCCAAACTCTATGAAACAGCATTAAATTAGAAACTAACCACAAATTAGGGCACTCATAACTCATACTGCTGTGATTAGAAAAATAAAAAGGCACAACAGTAAGCTAAAGAGAAAATACCAGCTCCCCATATGCTTTTTGTTTGTTTGTTTTTGGCTTTCTTATTTTATTTCACTAAGTTTACAAATTGTTCAAAGCATTCTTAGACTCTGCATGACAGGAACAATATTTTGGCACGTTAACATTGTGAAACAATGTGTGGCATGTTTAAAAAATTAATTTAAAAATTTCATCTATTAATCAACACTTTTTAATGTAGTACATATATATCTTACAGTTATTTAAGTCAAATACATAAAGGTTTGCAACTGATTTACAGACGAAGCAATCACAGATTGCAGTAATATGTGTGTGTATATGTGTATATTTATCCATATATACACACATGCCAATCAAGGGGAAAACTGCATCCTGGCAATTTTACAGTCTGAAGTTTTGTTGGTATATCTACCACTTCACATCCTTTTCATCTTGTTTTTTTGTACAAAAGATATGTTTTGCCTTCTTCATTCCTGATGAGATTTTTCTGCGATAACTTTACATTCATACTGCAAAAATTAAAAGGTTAAAAGGTTAACAGATGAAAATTTCTTTTGAATAACAGCTTCCAAATAAACTGAAAAGCTCTAACAATGAACACTTTATTACTATGTGCCCATTTATTCCTCAAATAATCTGAGAGTTACATAATTACTATGATTAAATGACAAATGGGACAGGGAAAAAAATAATTCACCTTCTGGAAGTGAAAAAGCCACAGCCAAAAGCAGAAGAAAGATGAGATTTTTGCATTACAAGCAAATAGTGGCAGTATATAATTTAGAATTTAGATCAATCTTTTAATATGAAAGGAAGCAAAGTAGCTTTCTTTGAGTCCTCAATAAGGCAAGTTAGCAAAGAACAGTTCACGAACTTAAGGACAGGGCTGTTGTGGTGAACTCAGATCACTGTATTTTCAAATCATTATATGATATAAAAGAAAAAATCTATTACATTAACAAAAGCTTCTAGTCAAAACAATATTTTTAAAGTACAGCTATAAAAATGTACACCCACAATTCAAAATAAAGGAAACCAATAGGGTAAGATAATTGGTTGGCTATTTTACCAAAAATACAGCAAAGTAAATCACTCAATTCTCCTAACCTGGCTAAAAAGGTAAAAGTGACAGCATTTATTCATAAAACTGCTGTGGCCTCTGAATGTCACTCCCTAACCCTTGCCATCTATGACTGGAATCATCAACAATGTCCTTTTCCTTCATAACTAAAATGATCAAACGTCTTGATTTGTTAGAGATGGTCCTAATTTATACTTACTGTAGCAACATACTTATTAATAGTGACCTTTTTAACTTTCAAAACTGTCCCTTTTTGATATAGTGGAAACCTGTATATTAGTTTTTTAAAAACCACTAATATCCCCCATATGGTCAATAAATCATATTGCCCTATCCATAACACATTTTGAGCTTTTTTCTCCAGTGGCTTCTCAACTTTTAAAACACCTGTGATTAAATTCTTCCAAATGATTTATTTCAATGGAAGTGCAAAAAATCAATCAAAGAATGTTGTCTTCACAAATTGCTTTCCCTTAAAGGACTACCTTTTAGATAAAACTTGTCATACATCTCATTCAGAAAAGTGATTAATAAGCATCAGCTTACCATTGCCAGTTGTCGACCAATGTTTCCCATTGTTATGCCTCCAGCAAAAAATATACATGGTAACCAAGAACGAACATAGAGGAAATCTGGAGATGTATATCTAGAATAACAGACATGTCTTTAATACCCACAGAGGAACTGCAATGACACTTAAGATAATTACAATGAAAATAAACTACTCTGTAGATTAAACTGGCTAACCTCATTTCATAATCTCAATTCTGAAAGCAGTTAACATTTATTTATCTAGCAAACAAGCACCAAAATTTTAAGGATTAATACTTACTGATAAACACCATTATATACTAGTAATTGAGTGACCAGGGTTGCCAAGAAAGCGATTCCTACTCCAAGGCCAAAACCACTTCTAGATCTATCAAAAGTCCACCACAGTCCAATGGATAGTGCAGCCAGTGTGAGAGACAACTGTATGTTGTTATCAAAATCCACTTTCTGAGATCAGTGTTAAGAAGTCATCTTAAAACTTGTAACCAAATAATATCACCTGTTCATTTTCCTAAATAAGAGATGCATCTGTTGAGAAGGGAATTAATTGCTTCTACTCAAGTACTTCAGTCTCTTAGTACAATGTATGAAGCTAGGTGAGATTAAAACTATCTCCAGTATTTACCCAATACCAGATACATAAAAGACATTACCTACCAACCTGTAACCCCTCCAAAAAATAAAAAATAAACAGTCTACATACATTCCCAATTATAAGCCATTATTTAAGAAATGCTTTCTTTGCTAAAAATAATTAGAAGCCTCAGAACACAAGTATCACTAAAAGAACACACTTTTGCAAAAAAGGAAACCAATATTACTTCTCCAGTAGGTTTAGAATTACTTGAGAATCATACAGGAACTTGAAAATAGAAGAGTTGACAGCTATTTAACAGGGTACCACATTCTCTCTATGATTTACTGACAGACACATTTTATAATAATGCAGTTCAGAAACAAGAGTACCAAGGACACAGTATCCCTTTCTATTATGTCAACTGTTCTAGTTTTAATTTGTTGAGGATAAAGCCTTGAAGTGAACATTATCTTACAACCTGCCAAGCTATTTTGGTGCCTGAGACTTTCTGGTATAGGACAGTTTGTTCAAATGATATTTTATTTTCATCACCTACTTAAGCATCTCTTCACAAAAGTATGGCCCTTTTCTACACCAAAATCTCTGGGTAAAATGAAGCTTTACAGATTCAGTTTTCTCATCTCTTTGCTAGAGGATTACACTAAAGGAATTAATTTCAAGTGCCATTAAAAGGGCATTATCTATGTCCCAAAGGCAATCTCTTGGCTCTATAACCAGCTACTGGGGAAGGCGGGGGAGGTTTTGGAGGAACACATATCACCAAACTGACCACGCTACAAGTACAGAGAAGTCAAAAAAAAAAAAAAAAAAAAGCCTACGAAGCCATTTCCCACTACCTTTAACACTCTGTTTTTCACCACTTCCCTACCCCTACACCAAGCAACTATCCTAAACACCCAGTTTGCTTATTTCTCAGCATCTCAGGACTATTGTGGGCAACCCCTTCAAGGTCGTTTCTTGTTAAGGCTTGATTTAAAAAGAAACCTACAGTTCATATGGATATGCTTTCTGGAAAAGCTTTTCTTATTCTTTTGCTATCATTATACTTAAAGTTCAAAGAAAAGGTTTAGAGCTCTGATTTCCCTATGAAATAAACACTCATGTAAGGAGTGGAATTTGGTATTAAATGAGTTTCATGTTTGTTAACTAAACTCAATTAAAAGTCACAGCAAAGTAAGGAGGCTTCCAGAGTAAACAGATATATCAGTCTTAAAATAGTGCCATATGGGCCGGGCACGGTGGCTCACGTCTATAACCCCAGCACTTTGGGAGGCCGAGGCAGGCGGATCACGAGGTCAGGAGATCAAGACCATCCTGCTAACACGGTGAAACCCTGACTCTACTAAAAATACAAAAAAATTCGCCGGGTGTGGTGGCGGGCGCCTGTAGTCCCAGCTACTTGGGAGGCTGCCAGTTACTCGGGAGGATGAGGCAGGAGAATGGCGTGAACCCGGGAGGCAGAGCTTGCAGTGAGTCAAGATTGTGCCACTGCATTCCAGCCTGGGCGACAGAACAAGCCTCCAACTCAAAAAATAAAAAAATAGTGCCATATGAGTTTGAAAAGTCTAAGTAACCTAATATTAGAAGTGTATGCTATAAATTTGGTAAACATTTTGGACTTTACTTAAAGGACAACAGGATATCTAAGATTGCTATTTTTAAGTATTTCATTGCGAAAGAAAGAGTGAACAATGTAAAGATTTTAAACTTAGTAAGTTTTTAAAATTTCAGAAAGGCTATTTAAATTTCTCTACATAAAAACAAAAATCAAAGTGGAAATGTCTGAGAGAGAAAGATCTAACCCACCAGATAGAGAGGAACTGACACAGTTTTGAGGCTTCTGTGTAGGCAAATGAGATGTTCCTAGACTTGAGTCAGGCTCTCTCAGGTCTGTTCTCAGCTCTGCTGCAATGTCGCAGAATAAATGACTTAGTAAATTACCTAACCTCTCTAGCTTCCATTTGTCTTATTTTTACAAAAAAAAAAAAATGTGCAACTAGGTGATTTCTAAGTTCTCTTCTAGATATCATGGTATATGATCTTATCTTTTTAAGCCCTCCTGACCACTAGATTTTTTGTAAAATCTTAAATCTCAAAAAGTTCACCAAAATAAACACATGGAAATGTCCTCAATACAAAAGGAAATTAAAAATAATAAAAGTCACTGAGGGACGTCCAAATTCACAGAACTGCAACAGCCAGCACAACTGTGCAGAGGAAGGCAGATATGTTTTCGGAATCTACAACCCTTCTCTTTTCCGTGTTTTCTGCCCCCAAGCTTATCCACAACACCTCAATACTTTCTGTGAAAGACACAGGGATCTACTTGACACATGACCCACCCTCTCTCTCCAGCTAGCTAACTCTGCCAGCCCTGAGTCCAGTGCAGAGTTGTAAGAGCAAACTTTTGGCAGCCTGGGTCACACTTACTGCTTTTCCAAGTACCCAAGGTTCCTGCCACCTTCACTGTCTAAACCACATCTCCTAGAAAAGACAGGAACAGCATTTCCTAGTTCCTCTTCTACCAAGGAAAGTCAGAGCGAATGAGGAGGAAGTAGAAGAGAGGAAATGAGGAGGATGACAGGAGAAAAACCTTATGAGGGCAAACATTTTTTTCTGGGCACAGAAGGTAGAAAGGGCAAGAGAAATAGGAGCTGCCTGGGACACTGTAAAAACACTCATTAACCACTAAATAAAATGTCTGAATCTTCAAACAATAAAACTTTAAAAATATGTACTGGGAATGAAATTTATTTTTGACCAAGGTCTAAGTTGGTATTTCTACTTATGCCATTTACATGGTTTGTCAGTATTGATTAAAACCAATGCGTCTACCTTTAAAAAAAAAAAAAAAAAAAAGCTTCTTGGCCAGGTGCAGTGCGGTGGCTCAGGCCTGTAATCCCAGCACTTTGGGAGGCCGAGGCAGGCGGATCATGAGGTCAGGAGATCAAGACCATCCTGGCTAACATGGTGAAACCCCGTCTCTACTAAAAATACAAAAAATTAGCCGGGCGTGGTGGCGGGCACCTGTAGTCCCAGCTACTCGGGAGGCTGAGGCCTGAGAATGGCGTGAACCCAGGAGGCGGAGCTTGCAGTGAGCCAAGATCACACTACTGCACTCCAGCCTGGGCGACAGAGGGAGGCTCCGTCTCAAAAAAAAAAAAAAAAGAAAAAAGAAAAACAAAAGACAAAATAGCACCTGAAGCTACCACATGTCCTTATTAGCAATTATTAAAGAAAGAGAGGAAAAAACTCTTCTGAAAATGTACCTGTTCCATTTTTGGATTAACTACACAGAAGTAATTAAGTAACCAAATTTAAGAAAACAGGTAAATATTTTAAATTTGCAAAGTTTCTAAGTGATATTGAAAAATACGAATTGAAATGAAAGGCTATACCCCACTTTGTAATTGCACAGTTGCTACACTGATGTTTCAACAATATGGTTCACATTCTTCTTCTGACTAAGTGGGCATATCACAATTTGACAACAGTGAAGTTGTAAGGAGCTGTTTAACCTTTGGTTTGTTGGAAGCTTTGTTATCATGCATTTCATTACAGAGTAAAGGATACAGCACTGGCATGATTTATACCAACAAAGACTGCTACACACCGCATTACACTGGACCACTCTCTTTTAAATTTATGTGGTTCTCCTAGATGTCTGTCAATGCAGGGGTATAATAACCCAATCACAGCTGTGGGGAAAAAAGAAAAAAATTAAGTTATCTCCAATGTTGTACTGGCAACACTTAAGCTAAAAGAATCACTACAACCACCACAAGCATTTTAAAGATTCTTAAAAAACAAACAAACAAGTTATTTCACATCAATCACTGATATTTTTTAACTTACCTTCCAAAAGAAATGAAATGAGGATAACACCAATGAAGAAAGTATTGCAAATGATTACAACAACATTCTAAATTATAATAAACAAAACACTCTTCAAATATATGATTCATAATTTAGCAGACTGGACTAGATGATTCATGCTACTTTTCTGCTACTGATACCTATGAGACCTGAAAAGTATCAAACCAGTTAGCAGTTAAGAAATGTTCTCTCTAAACTCCAAACCATAAAATAGGTATTACATGCCACAAATCTAAAGAAAATCTAGAAGCATAAAAGTATACAACAAGCTCATCATACACACAATGTTCTGATGGTTCTGGCTGGCCTCTTACGTAGATCAGTCTCACCCCTACCAGCTTCCCGTCTTAGTCTTCCGCATCTAGCGCCTTTTACTGACACTCCTTTCCACTCTAGCCCTTTAATGAGGCTGTAGGTCATATCGTCAAAGCAGGAAAACTCACAACAGAAATCTACAGGTAGACTCATTCTGCACATAGAAACAATGGAGGAAACAAGGTGTACAGGTATTTAAAATTTTCAGTTAAATTTTAAATGCACTGTTAGAAGAAGAAATCATCTTAGCACTTCCCTTAGTTCTGGAAAGAACACCTTGAATGCTGTGTCATTAATTATATATAACTGTATATAAAATGTCAATGATTGGGTCCCAAAATATTCTCATCCCTTTCTTAAATATTTCTCAAACCTCAACATTTTATTCATTTAGTGGGAAAGAACTTTAAATGCTAAATTAGTTATTAAAAAGAATATTTAATGAAAACATTCTAATCTTCCTAAAAACAGGATGATTATGTTGTGCCATTCTGGCAATAAAGACACTACTGTCACATCAGTTGAAAAGCATGTTTAAAATATCCAGTACCACTCAAGAGGAATCATGAAATTACAATGCCAAAATCTAAGTGCCTGAGGGACAAGAGGCCCTCCCCTTACCCAATATTAGCCAGCTATATCTCACAGGCAATGCATTCACTCTTCGAAGAAAAACAGAAACCAATTAGTATCAAAAATCACAGGCTAGCAGATCAATGGTGCAGCATTTGAAAAAGGCTGTGTGACCAGCCTTCTATCTCAAGATGAGATGCTGCAATACTGTATGCATTTTCTAGTCCACAACTCTTTTAAGTTAGGCATTTGCTGAGTATAGATGGCTCATAGAACATCAAGAGATTAACAACTATCTCGGCAATGCAGAGCTCCAATAACGATTTGTAAGTCTAGAAGTTTCACACTATATTCCTATTTAAAAGACTGCTCCAAAATTCCGAGACGATTTAACTGACAGGATTTTTAAATTTCTATACAAATAAAACGGCAACAAGCATCTCTAACAGTTCAAATGTAACTAAACAAATATCACCTTTTTTTCTCAAGGGTTCATAAAACTAACAGCTCATTTGTCACCCCGGTCCCCCCATGATATATATCCTCCCTTTGCCTGTTGCTGAGTAAAGTCAACTAAAAGCAGACATTCCAAGTCAATTTTCCTGAGCAACTGATGCCACAGGTAAAGAATTATTACATAGAGAATACTGACATGTGTGTGCCAAGATATAAATAAGTAAAATTGACTATATTTTTATGCATGTGATGTCAGACTTGCAAGTGAGAGACAATTGAGGAGAGAAAGCAAAAACACAAAAAGAAATTTAAACTGCCACACTGCCAACCCTGGGATTTGCCAATAAAAATCAAATCCATTGAGTATGCATGGTTCTCAGCTGCTCACTGAGAGGGAAAATTCAAAGAAGCTTGTCACTTCCCATTAAATGTCTTCTTTCTTTCCCTTAAATAAAGGCATGGCAGAGTCTGATAGCAATACATGCAATACTGTGAGGTTCCACTGTTTGAGAGCTCGACAGAGTATGTCTGGGCCTCTTTTCCTCTTCCTGTACTTTTTTTTTCAAAAAAAAAAAAACAACAACAAGAAAGACTGTTAAAATCATGGCTGTGTAAAATCATATGCAAGCACAGTCCTGCTTATAAATCAAATGGTTCTCCGATGCAAAAATCACATTACTTGTGATATCTTTAAGTTATTTCCCAGTAACTAGTTACAGTCGACCAAAGCCAAACACTAAAGAAGTTTGTAAAACCTCAGTAGTAAGTCATCACTTTTTTACGGGAGCGTGCTTAATGCAGGGAGGCGCTAAAAGGAACATAGTCAAAGCCAGACAGTTTGTAAGAAAACAGGAACTGAATAAACGAAAACACTCCATGAGGTATACTTCGATGGAAAACTACAAGATAATATTTTCCTTCAACAAATACTTAAGCCCTGACCATATGTCTGGTTCTTGGTATTTGCTGGAGATTTAAAAAGGCAAGGCCAGGTGTGGTGGCTCACACCTGTAATCCCAGCACTTTGGGAGGCCGAGGCAGGCGAATCACAAGGTCAGGAGTTTAGAGTCCAGCCTGGCCAACATGGTGAAACCCTGTTTCCACTAAAAATACAAAAAAAAAAAAAAAAAATAGCTGGGCGTAGTGGCAGGCGCCTGTAATCCCAGCTACTTGGAAGGCTGAGGCAGGAGAATTGCTTGAAGCCAGGAGGTGGAGGTTGCAGTGAGCCAAGATGGTGCCACTGCACTCCAGTCCAGGTGACAGAGTGAGACTCTGTCTAAAAAAAAAAAAAAAAAAAAAAAAAAGGCAAAAGAGTAAGATATGATTCCAGTTGCAAAGTGACCATAGAAACAAAACAATTAAATGCAATCCTGCATTAAGTACAGCTGACAGGACAGAGGGGTCCCAGGCTTCTCTTTGCCTGTGCTGCGGGAAGGCAAGGTGCTGGGCTGTCAGAAAAGCTTCACAGAAAGAGATGACACTTTAGGCAGGAGCATTCAGCAGTAAATGGCGCAGAAACAGTGCTCTCATTAAAGGGAGGTGACTGAGGACAATCATGGACAACTGGAAACTGCTGGTGTTACAAGGAAGCTGTAAGCTTCAGACACAAAGGGAGCTGCAGAGTCCAGAAAGACTCTGAAGAAGATAAAAGCAGGTAAGGGCCATATTATAAAGCCTTTACCCTGCAGACAATGGGCAATCAGGAAAACAATGTCATCACTGTTGTACCAGACAGAGGCCATCTTCTTAGTAGTGAGGGTACCACACAAGGGGGCTGAGAAACGGGTGGGTGCAAAACTAGACGCAGGAAGAGAAAAGACTCAAGACTCCAAGCACAGCCATTGAGGGATGGATGGACGAAGAAAGAGACAGAGGAAAGATGTAAAACTTGGAAACTGGATGTAGAAAAGGAGACAAAGCAAGAAATCTTACAAGGTTCTACAGGAATGGGGCAATGGACTGTAAAACTAAACAGGAAAGATTTTTCTTTTCTTTTTACATTAGATATTATTTTCGTACGTTTGGACACAACCAGGCTACTTGTGATTTTTGAGGCAACTTCTCTACTTATTTTATCCACATGAGTTGTCTTTTTCTATGTATTCTTTACAAAGATTTCTTTGTGGCCCTCAATAACGCTGAAAATATTTCTAATTCCAATTCTGGTACATGGCATACATAAGGAAGTTAACTTGTAACATCAGCATTATCAAACTAAAAATATGGAATTAAGAAAAAAAGTCATCAAAATTAGTTTACCAAAGTTCTCTATCAGTTGTCCCTCCAGAAGCACCACTAGCAAATTTTCCAGGATTGTGCTACAGAGAAAGGTTGCAAATAACCAGGAGTACTTTCTACACACAGAAGATGGTGATTCTGGAGCCCCTCCAAAAGGTAGCTGCTCGGACTATGAATGTTAGTTGAACAGGAAAATCAAAGGATTATCAGTTTTTCTGACTTAAGATGGTAAGACCCTAGAGAGGTCTTGAAAACCCACACAACACATACACACAAAAACATATGCATATTACATATACACGCAAACGCAAACACACTATGTTTCTTAAATCATTTACTTCTTTTCCCATGATACTTTCCCTAAAATAATGATGCAGGGGATAGCAGAGCAGAGGTTTTGCGAGAATCCATTTTCCATCTCTGGTAACTTGCACAAATCTGGTATCTTTCACTCTCATCTACGAAACACCATGACTTAACGAACAAAATTGGTAGCAGAATTCGCTGGAATCTAGATTTCCTAATGCCTCTCTTTCTTTTGCCCAAGTACCTCGTGGTACAAACTGCTTTCAGAAGAGATACTTAAGCAAGAAATGTAAACGCAAATTCCCCAAATGAAAAGGTATGAGGTTAAGTTCGTAAGTGTGACAAACCTAGTGGCTGGAAATAGGAAGGAAAGTAGCAGCTGAACTGTGGTATTAGCATTAGAAATTTTCCTTTCTAAAATGTAAGTTTATGGCAAAAGTGCTGACATTACAGGGCAGAAGGACCAGAAGGACACTATGCAGCCCTGTTACTCGTCATAGTGGAGGTACAATGAAACCTCAGTTAAGTTCTCCTGCCCCAGCCCAAATGCACAACACATGCCAGGGAATTCCATCTAGGTCTGGCACCAAGTCTGGAGGCTTGAAAAGAGGCATCCTGAGTAGGGGAAAGTTTGAGTAGCTTCCTTTTCCCTTCCCTAACATGTGACATGTGGGCCCAGTCACACCACTCACTGGCTCTGGGACCCTGGGCTCACTGGTTTTCTTTCTTCATCTCAGTGAGTGTCCTCATCCCCCCCAAACAGGCACAAAACCAAACATCTCTCTCCCAAAGTTGCTCTACAGAACCCTGGGATTACAGGATGTACCTAGCACATTAGCAGACATTCACTAAGCAACAGTTTCCCTTCTCTGACCTTCCCTTTGTTCTATCCTGAAAATACATGTATGTTCTTCCATGTCCCAAAAAGCTTCTACTGGCAGCCAGACTATACCATAGAAGAAAAGAAACAAAGAACTAGAAAAGTTGTTGAGAAAACGTTTTCTCTTCTGAATTTAAATGAAAGAAAAATGCATGAGGACCAGTACATACAGCAGAGTGATACAATTTGTTTTTTATTTGGACTACTTTGCCTTTTCACTTGGAGAATGACAACCCTGGGGAAATTAAGAATCACTGCCTTCATGACTTCACTTTTAATGTGAACCCTGTAATAGTGAGACATCAGTATATAAGCACTAAAGCCTCACTACAACAGTGCCCCTCTAACCGTGCAACCAGATTCTATAATTGTCCAGTAAGTTTCACAAGGCCATTCTAACACTTCTCGAAAGTGCAACCTCACCCTTCAAACTCACCCTTCAACCTCCAGCTTTTGGATGGAAGCCAAGAAGGATACATATTATGTTGCAAGATATTCATTCATATATGTTAAGTATGAGACACTAAATGGGTATTTAAAAAAGCAATTTTCTCCTTCAATCAGAATCATCTTCTACCACATGATTATGGTTTCCTTCTATTACTTTATTATTAAAAACAGTATTAATCTATTGGTCTTGGTCATTAGAAAACACCAAAGAGCTATCCACTGTGGATGTAGGGCTTCAATAAAGTATTGTGAAATGCTCTACTCTATGCATTACACATTGCCCACCACCAAAAAAAAAAAAATCTAAAGTAACTAATAGGATAATAATTTTATGCAAAGAGTCTACCTTATAGATCTCTTTAAATATTTCTTATTCTTAAGGTACTTACAAAAATAAGATACCAAGGAAAAAGGCATTTACAAAAATCTAAAAAAATACAACATGAAGCTTTAAACTTGAATTATTCAAGTTTTCAAGTTTTTATTACTTCAAAAACAAGATCACAACACACGCATCAAACCCTTAAAACCAGATGGTGGTGCTCATCCTCAAAATAACTTAAAATAACACTTAGATGAAATGGGTTGAAGAAAGAACAAAATTAAAGGGTTAAATGCTTCATCCCTAAGGGAAACAGGATTGTTTTTTAGAAGTAAATGTTAAAAGTTTACAGGACAGATAGAAATGAGACAGAAAGGAATACATACTTTATGAGTTCATTTATAGTGCATTCTAGAACAGAGAGAAATAATTTATGGCAACAGAAAGCAGATCAGTGGTAGCCTGAGGCTGGGTTGGGGAATGGACCGCAAGAGGACACGAGAGACTCTGGAGGGTGATGGAAATGTTCCACATGTGGATTGGCAGTGGCCATGTGACTGTACGCATTTACCTAAACACATCAAGTTGTTCAATTCAAACAGGTCCAGTGTATTATATCTAAATTGTATCTCAATGAATATATTTTCTTTTTAAAAAAGGTTTAGTGCTCAGACAACATCCATACTCATTTACCCTATTTCCTTTCTAAGCATTACAGAAACATCCTACACATACCTGAAGCCGTGCCACAGCATGGGGGTACCCACCATGCAGAAGAAAAGATGCTTGCAATCACATCAGGTGGAAAGAGCGTCACATTTCTCTGAATCTGAAGTAAGTTTAACACCAATGCAAGAAATACTCCAATAAAAAATAGCACTACTCCTCGAATCATCAAGTTCACACTCTGGCTAGTGACAGATGAGATATATGGGCCACATTTTTTGGGCCCAGGTGACTCTGTCTCTCCTTCCGCCATGGTTTCATAGGTTCAGTAAGCCGTTAAAAAAAAAAAAAAAAAAAAAGGAAAGGCTTCCCAGCTGAAAAGCTCAAGTGTCTGTGAATCAAAGACTGACGCTTCAACAGTACCACCACATCTTGTCCTAAAGTAGGACCTACCAGAAATCCTGAAAGAGATAAGAAAAAAGAAATTAATGAGCATCTAATACATGATTATTGTAATTTTACTGATTTCAATACTAGTTCATTTAAATGGACAAATGAGAAAATGACAAGCTTGTATACTAATTTATTCAAATTATTAACATTTATTGAATAAGAAAAAGTTTTAAAAGTATTTTTATATGCAAGATGTAATAAAAAATAAAGTACTACCGTTACATTTACTAGGACAGAAAAAGTGACCTAAGAGACCTAAAGGTTAGAATCATAGTAGAAACAGCTTGCTCTATCTCTGAGAAAAGCAGAACAGGTAATCTGACACTTCCACTAGAATCTGGAGGGTAAAACCCTGCTCTCTGTTTTCTTCTCCCTAAATCTCTAAGCCTATCAGTACAATAGTGTATTTTATATTTTACAGGTAAGCGTATTCTGACTGAAGACGCTGTATTTTTTGCAATAAAATAAGTCATGAGGACAACCTCCATAGAAGGACAAAATAACCTGTTTTAATGTTTATTGCTTATATATTTGGTTATCCGCACAAAAACATTCTACAAAACCAGACCACCATGCACACACCTACATATACACCAACCACAGAAACCAGACCTGATTCACTCTCCCCAGGGGCACAACACTATCCCACCCCTGCCTCAACAGTCTGCCCTTGTTGCAATCACAGAAGGGACTGTAAGAAAGCTGGAGGACAAACAAAAGAAAGGAAGTGAAGAAAATGAAGAACAATCTAATGGCTAGATTCTAATGAGTTTTATCCACTTGGTTCCTGACTTCTAAAACCTAAAACTTTGCTACTACAATCAGTCTAGGTATTTGTTCATTCCTCTGACCAAAGTGATCTTTCCTTTTGGGGCATTCTATGTGCTGTTTTAAGCACCTGACATGTGGTAATTCATTTAATCCTCACAATAACCTTCAGAGGTTAAGTGCAATTATTATGTACATTTTATAGGTGACGCAAAAAAGCAAAGAAAGGTTAAGTCACTTGACCTAGTGCACACCTCCAGTAAGAGACCAAGCTGGGATTCAAAAGTATGCAGTCTGACTCGAAAGCCTTCATTCTTACCATAATGTTCAGTCTCCCAAACTGTCACATATTCGATGTGTTTTCTATGAATACTAACAGTTTTTAAATGGGAAAAAATACTACACAGGTAATTTACTTTTATTCCATCCAACAATGTATCTTCGGCACTTTCGTAAGTCGGTACAGAAATAATATTTCCTTTAATCCAAAAGCAGTTTATTTAAAAAAGTGTAGCACTTAGAATGACTACTTTGTAATTATAGGTATAGTTGCTTTATGGATTGTAAACGTTTCATGAAGGTCTTATTTATGATTATATTAATATCACTGTGCCTATGCACCCAGAAAAGTTCCTGCTTAGCTCACAGTGGGAGCTCCACATAATCATATTTGCTTAAACTGGGTTAACTCTTTCTGAATCAAACCATATAGGGTAAAGTAGGCCTTTATGAGAGCAAACCTAGCTCCTAATCATCACTTAAAATATATACATTTCCTCTGAGTTTTCCAGTCTCAAACAACCTTTGAAAGAATTTTGGAACAAAGCCCTCGTGTAAACTGCAGAGAATGGGGCTGAATTACAAAAAAAAACTAGTATGAAAATGAGAATATTTGTAAGTATTAGTAACCTCCACAGCCTATCAATTCCATGTGATAAACACTTAGACAACAGGCCTGGGGCTGTGCCACATCAAAGCTGTGTGTTCAACATTCAAGAGGAAATTCTGTTCCCAGGCTAGTAGTCCTCACTGACCTACTTAGACTATAAAGTAATTGAACTCCACTGCTTAAGGGACTAAAAAAACTAACCCACAGTATAGCTAATTCATGGGAAAACATACTCTAAATACCAACTGAAAATGCCCAGAAACATCTCCTCCTGACCTGGTCCTGCAGACCATTCCTTGCTGTGGAATCCAGGCATAGGAGCATGCCATGCATGCTGGTTGCTTTTAGCAAGGTTCAGTAGCTGCAGAACTGTCCTTTATCATCATCATCATCATCATCTGGTTGCTTTTGGCAAGGTTCAGTAGCTACAGAACTCTCCATCATCATCATCACCTGGTTGCTTTTGGCAAGGTTCAGTAGCTACAGAACTCTCCTTCATCATCATCATCATCATCATCATCATCATCATCTGGTTGCTTCTGGCAAGGTTCAGTAGCTACAGAACTCTCCATCATCATCATCACCTGGTTGCTTTTGGCAAGGTTCAGTAGCTACAGAACTATCCATCATCATCATCATCATCACCTGGTTGCTCTTGTCAAGGTTCAGTAGCTACAGAACTCCTTCATCATCATCATCATCACCTGGTTGCTTTTGGCAAGGTTCAGTAGCTACAGAACTATCCATCATCATCATCATCATCATCATCACCTGGTTGCTTTTGGCAAGGTTCAGTAGCTACAGAACTCTCCTTCATCATCATCATCATCATCATCATCATCATCATCATCACCACCACCACCTGATTGCTTTTGGCAAGGTTCAGTAGCTACAGAACTATCCATCATCATCATCATCATCATCACCACCACCTGGTTGCTTTTGGCAAGGTTCAGTAGCTACAGAACTCTCCTTCATCATCATCATCATCATCATCCGGTTGCTTTTGGCAAGGTTCAGTAGCCACAGAACTCTCCTTCATCATCATCATCATCATCTGGTTGCTTCTGGCAAGGTTCAGTAGCTACAGAACTCTCCATCTTCATTATCATCATCATCATTCTTTATAGGGCACCCATTTATGGAGGGCCTAGTCCATGCCAGACATATAGTAACTCTACTCTTCAAAACAATCACAAAGGTAGGAATTATCATCCTCATTTTACAGATGAGGCTACCAAGTCAAAGAGATTCAGCAATTTGCTTATGGTCATGTGACATGCAGTACCAAAACTGAAATTTCACTTCAGGTCTAATTGACTCCGAAGCTCATCCTCTTGCCTCTATACCTTGAATTCCATTCCATCTCAACTGCTCAGACTTCTTTTTCGGCACATGGTTCTATATAAAGGTGTTTGGTTACTGAAAAGATGGTTAGATGTTGAAATACCATCTCAACTATAATACACTCTAAGGTAGTAAGCCAAAATAAGTAAGTGACTATACAACTGCACGAAGACGATGCGAATAAATGCACAATCGCCTTGAAATTTTCTTTAAAAGTACTAGATCAAGGTGTAAAAATATGTTTTAAAGTAAAAAGAAAAAATAGCAAACACTCTGTATGAGAACAAGTTGACTCTTTACTTCCTCAAATCCCAGTAGACACAGCACACTGCCCTCATGTGCTGCTAACAGTAGCTAGAAGATGGGCATACTTTCTGAGTAACCCACATTGAGATAGTATATCATTTGTTTCTGTTTGTGATTTTTCCAAAAGGGAATTAATGGAAAGGGGTATTTTATGTGTAACAGTATTTTTAAAAAGGAAAACAACTTCAGTTTAAAAAAGCTATTTCACTCATGCTAGTCCCCATCTCACACTCACCAGCATTTGTCAAAGGGCACTGGCATTTTAGGCAGGACAATTCTTTGCTGTATGAGACTGTTCTAAGCATTGTAAAACATTTAGCATCCCTGGCTCCCACCCACTAAATGCCCCCTCCCCGATTTGTGATAACCAAAATTGTCACCACAATGAGAGCCACTGATTGCTAGATACTTCATTCTATTTCAAGACAGCTGGAGACTTTGTTTATTTACATTTTCTACCACAGCTGTTTATTTAACCTTTCCTGGCAGTGCTTGTTCAGTTTCCTACTTTGCCCCAAAAGTTCTCCTTAAAAATAACACATTTGTTTGATGTTTATTTGAATGAGATTCAAAAAGTTAATTTTGTAACTACATCATAATACAATAGTATATAATTACTGGTGACAAAAAGTAAAAGCTTTAAGAAATAGCAGGGAACTGGGAGATCATCTATTCCAATGGGTATGAGACCCCCATGCAAAACAAAGCAAAAAAGTTGTGTATATATGCATTTTTTTCTGGGACGAAAGTTCCATAATTATTATCAAGTACTCAAAAAAGTCCATGATCCAAAGTAAAGAATCAGTAATCTAACAGTTCTCTCACTCTACTTGCAAGGCCAATGACATGCAAAGTGGTCAACTGGAGTAACAAGATTAAGACAGTACCATCAGTTCTTATTACCACAAACATGCATAGTGAATGCCCGAAAATGACCAGACTCATCAAAGGGATAGAGGCTTCCACAAAACCATTTCACCCCCTACCATGCAACAATGAAATTCCTTTAAAAGGATGTTTATGATACCAGTTGCACACTAGAGGAGTGGGTTATTTTCAAGGGAAAGTAAGCTCCCTTCGTTTATTTTGAAGTTTGTTTTTCTGATTATGTACTGATACCATTTTCTTCAAACAAAGTGGTTCTATATCTTTAAATATTAGTCTTACATTAATGATAAACTTGAGGTTCCAAAATTTTTTAAAAAATCTATATTTGAAAACTTTAGATTACTTGACAAATAATTTGCTGACCAGGGAAGTCTCTGGTATAAAGGTACTGTTTAAAGGACAGTATCTCCATAGATTCTCGAAAACAACCCTGGTAAATAGGCAGGTGCTGTTAGTTCCCATATTACGAAATAAAATAGGTTAAGTAACTTTCTAAGATCACAGAACTGTTACCAGGTAGCACCAGGACTAGGCCCACCCACTCTGACCCCATGTCTAGAGTTCTTTCTGCTTCACCACATTGCTTCCATTCACAAACATGGTACAAAACAATTTAAGTGCCACACAAGAAACCGTTTTTAAAATCATGTTGGTAAACTACCAAATACCAAAATAATGTTTTCAACAATTCACAAAGAAAAACTTTCCACTAAACTTGAAAAATTCTACTTTGAGCCCTGGCCTAAAATTTCTGGAAAGTACAATACTAAACAGAAAGAAAAATAGTTCAAATAATTTGCATAGATCAGTGATGAATCATCAATACTGGAAAAACATTAATCCAGGTGTATGGCTGCCTACTAATGGATTGATATTATTACTTTTAGGTTAAAAAAAGAGTTATAAGTGATTATGAGCTTTGTGAATAAAAATCAAAGTTCATGTTGGCCACTGAAACAACTTAGAGGCAACAAGCGTTTGAAAACAAACACACATACAAAATATTCCAGTAACCTTAAGAACCTGTTGCATTGCAACAACTGCAACACCCCCTAAAACCAAATGACAAGACCATTCTTTTTCCAATGATTAGCAGTAAAAGAAATATTTTTACTCCCTCAGATAACCCTGTCTCTTCGGGTGCTTAGGTCACATAAGCTACTAAACAATAAAGTGGAACTACTACCTCAAATATTTTTCATCATATGCTCTCTTAATTAGAATAGCATTCTTGAAATAGGATAAGCACTAACATTAGAAAAAAACATACTTAAATCAATGAAACAGTTTAATTCTCCCTAAATAAAAACATATCTACATGTATCCTGGGCTAGAGACGTTAAAAATTTCTAGGAAGAAAAGAAATATTTGCCTTAGAAACACTGCAACTCTTTCCTCTCAACATTAAAACCCAAACACAGAAACCAGTAAGCTAGCTGCATTCACATTCCCTTACAGCTTTTAAATGTCATATCTCAGTGCCTAAAAAAGTTACTCCATCGTTTTAAGTTTCTGAACTAAGAAAACTGTCTTTAAACTACTGAACTGCATTTTATCCTTTCCTTTCCCTGTGACCATCTGCAAAAGCAACAGTTGTCAGTTAAACAGAATCAACCTCTTTCCCAAAGGTACATGATTCACAGCCTGGTCACTGGATAGCAGACATGAACCGATAACTGTGACATAACACAATGATAAAACACAGTACTGAGCAAGAGAAAACAGGAAGGGTACACGTCTAATTTCCGTTTTCTTTGGGGTCCCCATTAGTAGCATTCCCTTCATCTATCTTCATTCAGTGGTTCACTATCAGGGCCAAACCCAAAAGTTACAAAACACCATCTAGCTACTGTTTGGCTGCTTTTATTTTTTCTGCACCAGGACTGGAGCACGCATTCCCCTGCAGTCCTCAGCTTCACCGCAATACTGATACCAAACAGTTTCAGCGGCCCAGCTGCCAAGCCTAACCATTCGTTTTTAAAGCAGTTCTTCATCAATCCTACAAAACAGCAAGTTCTTCATGGTATATTTTCCTAGAGTATCTAGCTAATATCATACTTTTAACAACTTTTTCCAACGTTAACTGGACACGGTGTTAGCACCATTGCTCGCGCCCACTCCCATAATCCACACTGCTTTCCTTCTCCATATTGCCAATCCCCACTAAACAACCGTAAAATCCAGTAACTATCATCAAATCCACTTCCAGGCCCTGGCAAGAATTCTTTGGCTTTACCGAAACACCTATTCCATAGGTAACCAATTCCAGTCCAAAATGCCAGAGTCCTACTCCTCAACCCAATGCCCTATCTTTTGAGTGGATTATAACCTGTCTTCTTGGGATCCAACCCCGGCCCAAACCTGAGTCTTCTCTCCCAGGTTACAAGCCCCCAAGTCCTGGCAGCTCTATGCTTGACAGCTCGCTGACCTCCACCTCATCAGACCTCTGGCTCGCCCTTCCCGCCGTCCTCCAGACTTCTTCCCGCTCAGACACTCATCCACTGCCCGAGGAGCCTGGACGCCTCCTATGACCCCTCCCCGATCCCGCAGTCCCCTTCTGGACCTCGCGGACCCCTCTCAGGTAAGCGGAGCCTCTTGCCCTGCAGGCCCATCAGTGGTCCTGGCTCCCCGCACCTGCCACCAGGGTTCCCAGGCTGCAACAACACAAGTAGTTCTTCTTCCCGAGGGCCACCCTCCTCCTCAGGCCGCTCTCCTCAGCACCACGTCACCCGCGCTTCGCCGGGAGACCCCCTACTCACCCCCGCCTCCGCCATCTTCTGGGACCAGCCCCCGTACTCCCCACCGCCTCTTCCTCCTCCACTCCCACAACTCCGCCCGAGCTCCACTGCGCCTGTGCGGCCAACGAGGCCGCGCGCAGGCGATCGGGGCAAAAGAGCTTCCGGTTCCTGCTGTCAATAAAGGGTGGACCTGCGAGCCGGGGCAAAGGGGCTTCCGGTCTGCGGGAGACTGGAGGCTAGCGGTGGGCGTGGACCGTCGAGGTGACTGGCGGCTGTCGGATCAGCTGTTGTTTGCTGACCAGGCAGCCGTGGGTAATGACGGATGCCCAGACCCTGTGGGCGGAGTAAAGGAATCATGCACTGATACACGCACACTCACCGAGAGGCGCGGCCGTCTGCGTGCCCCTCATCTCGTAGCCGAGAGGAGCGCGCTCCGGGGCAGGCCTCCGAGTACTTCCCGCAGAGGACCGGGCTTTATACTGCTCCTTTTCCTCCCCTAGTAAGTCATAACTTAATTTGGGAGAAGAGCATAGTAATTTCTCTCTCGTCTCCATGCTACAGCACTTTATGTGCTTTTCATTTAAAATCGTTCCTCGAGGACGACCAAGTAACGTGATTTGGGGGACAGTTTTCATAGGAAGGACTTTATAAGTTTACACCAACATAGAGAAAATTTAAAAACCTTATAATTATGTGTCAGAAGTATTATTTTTCACTTAATCTAAAACCTTACTTTTAGAACATGAAACCAAGCCAAACGGGTCTTTGGAGATTGTGCAAGCGAACTTCTTTTTTTTGAATGAAAGTGGTGCCGTCAGTGCAAAAGCAAGCCCATATAAGTGCCGAAAGGTACTCGTCATAAGGAGGAGTTGCTTCCCTATTCTGAATTTTTATTTATTTATTTATTTAAGACGGAGTCTCGCCCCATCACCCAGACTGGAGTGCCCTGGCGTGATCTCGGCTCACTGCAACCTCTGCCTCCCGGGTTCAAGTGATTCTTCTGCCTTAGCCTCCCCAGTAGCTGGGACTACAGGTGCGTGCCTCCACGCCTGCCTACTTTTTGTATTTTTAGTAGAGATGGGGTTTCACCATATTGGCCAGGCTGGTCTCAAACTCCTGACCTCGTGATTTGCCCACCTTGTCCTCCCAAAGTGCTGGGATTACAGGCTTGAGCTGCCCCCAATTTTGTTTTTTTAAGCAACTCTTTTTAAAAAGAGAGAGAGAAAAAAAATCTCTCTTGAATATATTAGTTATTGAACTATTCTATTTGGAGGTGGCTTAACCCAAAACATGTTATGGATTTGGTAAGATTACAATGGATTTGAATGTTCTAGATGAAATCTGGGCCGATAATAATTGCATAATAGTTTTCCAAAGGACTGTCAGATGGTAAACTCCTTTTATTTACTTTGAACTGATAAACGATAAGATAGATTTTCGTTTTTCTGACCTTTTTATCTACATTTATTTCTGAAAACTGAAAAAGAATCTGAATTTCCAACAAAATGTTTCTAGGCAAGTATTTGCATGATGCTTCTCTAATATTTCCTATATCTCTTAGTGTTTTCTCTAATGTTTTCTGTAGCTCTCAAATTTCACTCCTGTAAGTTTTCACACTACCAGTAAGAAAGATCTGGGCCAATTATGCACAATGGACGATGATTTTTACAAGAAAAGAGAAAGCACTCAGAAAAGAGACAATAATTTGAAAATGTTCTCACATCATGTATTTCCTTAAAGCAATACAAGTCCTGTATGTCCAGTTCATGCCTACTCCAACCGAGCTTTTTTCGGACACTTAGAAATTGCGTTCAAGAAAATCCTTATGGAAAATTTTAACCTAGAGGGGCATTTATTTTAGTTTAAATATGTATTAGTTGCAAGTAGTGACAGAACCTAAAAGCAAAAACCATATAGCACCAGTTCCCAAGGTTCCTGCATCTAATGCAGTTATTCCTACGGCAGTACAAGGCAGAATATAAAATCCCTAGGAGAAATACAAAGGGCCATTCTCTTCTTTGACTGGGTTTGAGGGCAGTTTTCATGGAAGATGTGGTCTTTCAGTTGGCATTGAGGATAAATATGCAGATATGGTAAGCCTGTGCATTCTGGTGGAAGCTCAGAGTTGGAAAAACATGAAACAGATTGCAGAGTCTGGCATGTAGAAAGAGGTATGGTGAGACATGTGAGTTCTAAACATCAAGCTCATGAATTTGGACTGAATTTTTGTTATGGAAACATTGAAATACTAAATTAATTGATACTAGAATATAAATTAGTTAAGAACATCAAGAAATCATAGTAACTCTGAGTTGTTTTGAAGTTCGTGTAATGTGGTCAGTGGAACGCTGGTGAATGATCCTTGAAACCTGGATTGTATTTCAGCACTAAGACAATACGTGTGTAATCACTTCCACTAAATTCATTTTTTTTAGGCTTTCTTCTTTTCATCTGTGAAATGAGAGATTGGTCTAGATGATTTCTGAGGTCTTTTTCATAGGTAGAAGTATCAACAATGTGATAATTATTGACTTCAAGAAAGGTTTTTTCCATTAACTTTATATGTTGTTTGGTCTCCCAACCAAACAGATCAAAAGATAAGTTAGAAAACAAAAAGCCCTTTACTTAGCTAGTACAAACACCCACAAAAGTTTATTGACTTTGTTGGAGTGAGATATTGTGGGAGTCACATTAATTATTGCCTACAGGTTGATGACTAAGCCATTCAGTAAGCCTCGAAGAACCTTGGACTTGGAAACATTACCCAAATTAAAAACATCCAAGATAATTTTTTTAATATTACAATTTTCCTAGTCAGTAGCTAGAACCCCACACACTAGAGATCATTCTACTTTTTTCGTTTTGGTTTTTGTTACGATGTTTTGATGTGAGATATGGTTGAAGGACATAGAGCGTCAAGAAATTTTGCTTTTTTTTTGAGAAATCAGAATGGATTATTTATTAATCCAACTATCACCTGAGCACCTGGCAGGTACCGGACACTTGGCACTGGACTTTAGGAGGAAATCAATACAGACAAGTCACATTCATTTGTGAAACTACAGTCCTGTGGGGGAAACACAGTAAATGGTGGAATTAATATGTAATTACAAACTGAGACAAGTGCCATGAAGATGTAACATCTCTATACTGTGATGGAGAATAAAGGGGAATACCTGGAGACTATGCGTGAGCTGAAGATTGAGAGGGATCTGCTAAGAGCAGGATGAAGAACAGGTGTGAGAGCACAAAAGCTGAAAAACTTGGTGCATTCTGGGAATTGAAAGAGAGGCAGAGCTGGGGGTAGCAAATGAAAAGAAAATTACAAATTGAAGTTGTATTTTAACATCATGATTGATGTTAATCACTTTCTGTGTGCCAGGCACTGTGCTAAGTTAAATCTCATTTCACATGCTCAAACCCATTTGAAATAGATACCAAATAGCAAATGAAAAATTAAGGGTAAAAGCAGTGATTCCTTGGCTGCATGTTAGGATCACCCATAGATATATTAAAAGTTCTAGTGCCTGAGCCCCACCTGATTGTTGAGAATCACTGACTTAATGTTAGTCTGTCCAAGGTCACTTCGTAGCTAAGTGGTAGAGAAGGCAGAAATTGAACCTAGATCTATTGGATTCTAAACCCTATGCTCTTAGCCACTCACTAGTGTCCTGTCAACATTCAAAAGCACATAGTAAGCAGCAGTTACATGTGGGAACTCTGTTAAACCTGAGACACAACGATGAATAAGACAGAGCTCTTGGCATCAATAAATTCACAGGCTGGTAATGCAGAAGTTAGGTCAGCCCACATGTACAGAAGCAAGTCAACTGAGAACTCTCAATGAGATCAGATATATTTTTCCTATTTTAAGCTAGATTGATGTAGGTAACTGATGACAGGGAATCTACGTAGGCAGCTAGTGCGATTGTCTGCTGAGAGATGGTGCAAACTGAACAAAGTCTATGGCAGAGGATACAAAGAATCATCAGGACTTGCTGACTGCTAATGTTGAGAGTGAAGAAAAGAAGGTGGAAGATGATTCAAATTTTTGAATCAAAAAAATTCAAATTTTTGAGTTTGAGAGACTGAGTGAAAGTAACATCACTGATCTAGAGTAAGAGTACAAGAATTGAATTTCAGGTTGAATAAGTTTGAAATACTTGTTGAACATTCAGGTAAAAATGTCTAGTAGAGCAGTGGAAATGTGCATCTGGAACTTGAATCAGCAAATTGGTCTAGAAATGAAGATCTGGAATTATTGACTTAATAGGAGGTAGTTGAAATCGTGACTTGCATAACGTGTATGCTGTGTGTGGGATTTTTAAAAAGACAATAGAGATAGGAGAAAGAAAAGAAAAACCCTGACATTGCCATACTTGAATATGTCAATAAAGCTATTTTTTTAATCTACAGTGATATTAAATACAATCAATTCATGATTATCCATGATGAGTTGTTAATACTTTCCAGGCTTTCCTTGGCCACATAGCAAATGTAATAGATGAGACATAGCCAGGGAATGCAAACCAATTTTAAACACTGGGTAAATATTTAAGAAGAATTCTATACGATGCATTCAGAAATGTAATAGGAATATCCTAGAACAGCATTTTCACACAAATAATTTTTATGTACCCCTCATACTGACTTAAATTATTTTGATCATAATATAACTTAAACCTTAAAAAGTTACAATGTTTTAAACATAAAACTGGAGAGAGAAGTCTTAGGCTTAAGCTCACATACATCATAAAAGCAAAACATTTGCAAAATAACTATGAAGAAAAGCATAAAGTAAATAAGCTTAAAAGTATAGTAATGTAAAGGACATCTTGAAATTGATGTATAATGTCCTCAATATTGAGGTGGATGGTGGGGGCCAGGGGGAGGTTTGCACATCAAAAGCTCCAAAAAAGGAAAATGAGGACATTGATCTTTTAGTGGCATAGCACTTTGGGGGCATTTTTGAATGGGTCTGTGCAGAAGCAGTGACAACTAAAGTCAATAAATTGAATGTATATAAAGTCAAATGGTCCCTGTAAGGCTTGGTATGTATCATCAGGCAACAAATAAACTAAACAAAGCCCAAGCGAGGTCACTATGGATGAGCAAGCAAATGCAAAATACACCTCTAAGACAAAGCTACTGAGGTGTAAAACATCAGAGAAGACAACTGGAAAGATTGCAGACTATAAACTCTTTGTCAGAGAGGCAATGATAGAGACCCAGAATATAAAAGCGACACTAGCTATTAATTATTACAAGGGCCCATACAATTTGAGGTCAAAAAACATAACAAGGTATTTGCTAAGAGATTTTTGTCCTGCTAATTCACCGTACTGTTGTTTCAGCTCTGGAACACTCCGTTCAAACTAAACTCACACACAGTGGGGTTTATATAATGTTAGGACCCTCCCAAAGACAGTATATGTATTCTTATCTCTAACTGAACTTAAGCTAGACTCGCGGTTGTCTAAGAGTGTATATTATTTTTATAAGACACTGATGGAAGTAGCAGAGAATTTCCTCTGACTTGCTAATTATATGTATGTATATATTTATATGCATTTGTTCACAAAAGCAGAGGGTTTCATTTGATAGCAGATGAAGGACACGATGATCCAATAATTAAACTTACATGAAAGAAATATGTATAAAGCTAGCTCATGTAACAGACATAAAACACACTATAGAAACTCAAGGACTTGAGTTTAGATTTGTTCTGGAATTGAGACTTGCCAAAACCAGAAACTATCAAAAGAATTTCCCATCAAAGTAAAGAAATTATGTGAAATGATTTTAAATTGAATCCGCTTGGAATTTGAGAAGCATTACTTTTTATAAAGGCTAGGAATTAATACTTTGGTAATGATTGGAGAAAACTAAAAGAACTTAGACTTTAAGAAGCAGATCTTAGATTTATAAAATTAATTTTGGTATTGAGCTATGATAGAACCATCATCAGAAAAGACATTCCAAACTGAGAAACAGTATGTGTAGCTCATAGATGGCCTGAAGACTCCTGGTGATGTTTAATATTCTCAGAGGATGTATTAGCTACTCTAGCTTCAGCAGATCCCATTTCTCCTTTTAGAGATTGATCCAGTGTCCTCTCCTGGAAATAAGAGCTCAGTTTTATTTGAGGAAGCCTGGGGCATATGCACTATTTAGAATAAGGCATATCTGCCTTGCAGGCTGTGCTCTCCACTACCAGCTGCATATTCTTCGACAAGTTATTTCTCTGTTCTTCCATTTCTTCATCATACAAGTGCCTCCTGTTGTAAGGAATAAGTGAGATAAAGTAGTGGTAAAAGGTCATAGTTTTGCAGATTTTTTCTTATTCACTTTGCTATTATCCTTGACAAATGACCTTCCTATGTCTGTTGAATGCCTTCAGGTTTGGGAATTCCTCACCTCTTGAGGAAACTGCTTTTATCTTTGCATAGGTCCAGGTACAAGAGAGTTGTTCCTAGGATTCAAGTCTTCCCAACTTCTTTATGGCTCCCACCCATTGCCACTCAATTCTGTATGCCAGCCTTTAAATTGCTAAATCCACTTCCAGCTCCACGCTCCCCAAAGATCCTCGTCCTGTCTAAATATACCCAACTTCTTTAGTCATTTTCCATATGACTTGTTCTCCATCCTTTAACCATAATGGTTGCTTTCTTCTAGATATGCTTCAGTCTGTCGCTGTGCCTTCATAGGACCACGTCCAGAACAAACACCAGAGCTGCACCATCACATCTTTTGTTCTATAAACTTCTTTTAACATAACATCCATTCACAGTAGCATTTTTGGCAGCCACATCCCACTATTAAGTTGTATTGAGCTGTTAAATTTAGACAACTCTTAAAACCTTTCCATGTGCACAAACCACATTCTCTCTATCCTGTTATTTTATTGTTGGGGTAAAATTTTGGGGGCATTTGGATTTTTTTTCTATTGGGAGTGAGGGGTAGGTGCCTAAACAAAAGGGCTTCCCTGTTGAATTTCTCCTTATTAAACCATGTCCATAGTTACTGCCTATCAAGATCTTTTTGGTACAGATTCCAGCATTCATATAATGGTGCTCCCTGCAATCTGTGTCAGCACGCCATCCTGCCATCAGAACCTTATTCGTAATAAACATTTTTGATAATGCAACACCAAGGACAGGGGCCTGTGGTGGACTCTGGAGATGTGCCTTTTGGTTAACATAAATCCATTCATCAGAAATAATTATTTGCCTACAGTCATTCTCTATGTGCCCAGCTCATATTCAGAATCATGTCATTAGAGATTGGTAAATTCATATAGAAATTCAGGTTAACCACTTTGTCTTGACTAACTCATGCTGACTCCTTTGCTGGGGGCTTATAAATCATCTCTTTGAGGATCTGTTCTGAAAGATAAGCCAGATCTGAAGCCCACCTATCTAGGGTTCACAGGATTCACCTCTGTTTTTAGAAGAAGACATTTACCCATTTTAGGGATTCCCTAATTCTCAAGATTCTTCATGATGATTGACAGGAGTTCTGTTTTATCCTAAAGTTCTTTTAGTGTCTGAGAAACGTACCTCATCCAGGTTATGAGACTTATACACAGCTTCAGTAGCCGGTGCTTACTTGTAGATTCCTCATCTACCTTATTTTTTAAAAACCAATGTTAGTGCTGCCTTTCTCTATCTGACAATTGTTCATCTGGAGAGAAAGTAGGAATTAAAGAGGTTAGGGAGTTCTCCTTTCCTCCTGTTGTCTGTTAACATTGTGAGTGTCTAGGACTGCCAGGCTCCTTTGACCTTGGGAACATTTCTGTGTCATACATAAAAATGTACCTTGTATGGCTCATCACATCAGCGCTGACCCAGTTACACTGGTTGTTGTTCATAGCGTGCAGTCGTGAATGCTTGCACTCCACAGTCTGACCTGTTTCCAGCCTGACCTTAATACTTATTTTCATCTTTCACCCTTATGTCACTCCTTAGACCTGATACTTACTACACTTCGAATTTGTTCTTTGGTCTCCCAGGAGTAAATGCCTCACATCAGCGAATGTGTGCTTTTCTCTTGGTGGAAACTCTCTGCTATGACATTCTCACCAGGTGTTTCAGTGATTCATTGCTTTGTATCAATCCAGGTAGCAGCTGTATCACCTCTTAGGTTACACATGGGCACTTCTGCCATACTGTGTTGGCCAACCAGTCACTGAGATTATCCCAGAGAGGGAAAAAAAAAGGAGATCTGGACTCCACCTTTCAATGAGAGGAGAGTGAGAACATTTGCAGACAAATTTTAAAGCCTCCACACTAGGATTAGCAGAGCCCAACAAACAGAACCTAGGCTCCATGCAGTAAAGATATTTGTTACTTGTTTTCCCTTCTCCATAGTGGTGTAGGCTTCCTTTTACTAACTTAGCATTTTTCATATAACTCACTTACATTCTGGACATTAGCATCTAATATTCTTACAGGCTTATATTGCTACTTTATCTTTAAATGTGATTACTTGTCTATTTTCTGTTTAAATTCATCAGAGAACATCCTCTGAGCCTATATTAGTTTCTTAGGAGCTCCTCCATTGCTTCCACCCCACTATATTGCCAAAAATTAAACTTTAAAAATATATCATTTCTTTTCTTAGCACCGCTTTAAATGGATTCTACCAATCCTTTTCTTATGCTTTCTGCACAACCCACTTTTACACACTAGGTATTTGCATCTTGTTAATGCTTGCCATCCCTTTCTTAGGCCGAAGACGGCATAATGGAGTGGTTAAAAGTCAGACAGACCTGGGCTTTTAATTCCTGCTCTCCCTTACTGTCTGTGTAATCTCGAGAACATTATTTTACGTATTAGAACTTCAATTAATTTTATGTGATAATTGGAAACTATGAGGGGGTTAAATGACAGTGGTATTAAGTGAGAAAATATAAATACATAGTAGGCACTCATTAAATGGTAGCTCTTAACAATATTCATCTCTTATCTTTTCAATTGACAACTGCAATAGTCTCCTGCATTCTGTGCTTCAGTTCTGCCTAAAGCATACCAAACACCCTGGCAGGTGATTTTGTTATGTCATGATTTCTTTGTGAGTTGTTGCAAATGTTTTTGCCTGGTTTTTGTTTTTCGTTTGTGTTTTAGATGGAGTCTGGCTCTGTCACCAGGCTGGAGTGCAGTGGCGTGATCTCAGCTCACTGCAACCTCCCACTCCTTGGTTCAAGCGATTCTCCTGCCCCTGTCTCCCGAGTAGCTAGAAGTAGCTACTGGCATGTGCTACCACTCCCAGATGATTTTTGTATTATTAGTAGAGATGGAGTTTCACCATGTTGGCCAGGATGGTCTCGATCTCCTGACTTCATGATCTGCCCGCCTCAGCCTCCCAAAGTGCTGGGATTAAAGGTGTGAGCCACCATGCCTGGCCTTGCCTGGTTTTATCAACAGTTTTAGTGAGGTCTACTAGGGTCAGATCAATCCACTCTTTCTCTTCTTTTGTAATCTTTCTAGCCCCTAGCTCAGGCCTGAGCTAAAATGTCTAGAGGTGCATCCTAGATTATATAACAACTGAGTGTCAGAGCCAAGACTGACTGTTGCCCCGAATTCTCTCTGCAAACAGCTCTAAGACACCTTCCTACAGGGAAGCTAATGTAGAGGAATGTTGCTTGTCTGGAGTGATTGCAGTGCTTGCAGGTGTATAATTAGTCACTAGTCAGTGTGTAAATACGCTGTAAATTGCTTTATTTGTTAATGTGAAAAGCGCCGCAGAAATACAAGGTATTATAGGAACCAAGGCTGAACATGGGAGATAAGGTATTGTGGGAGAAGAACAAGTGAGTGAGGCATCAGTGTGTGTCATGTATCCCTCTGCTGGGACGAAGCTTATAGGTTCTCCCCGCTTCGTTTTCTAAGAACACCGACTCCCCTGGGTGAATAATTTAAAGGACAAATTACCACTCTTCTGGGTACCAAAGCCAGCCATAAGCTGAAATTAAATTAAATCATAAAGCCCTACAAGAAACTGAGGGAAGAGTCAGAAATGTAAAACCAAGGGAATCCAGAGCTAAGGATGAAATATTAGAGTCAGTGCGATGTCCTTGCCTTCCTGTGCTGATGAAGTAAAAAACTAAAAACCACCCTGGTGCAGACTTAAAGGACCACCATCAAATATCCATTGTTAAGTACTTGGCAGTGGCTATTGCAATGATTTCAATTCCGATGGGGTATTGGAGGGAGGTAGGAGAGAGAACACTAGATCAACTTCAAGTCCTTGTACTTCAGCTAACTAGCTAGGTGACCTTGAGCCAGTTACTACCCAACCTGGGCCTTTGTTTCCTTCATCTCTGGATTGAAATAAATGTAATCAGAGTTTATGTTTCTATTTTTTTCCCATATCAGCTCAGTGATCATAGTGAGCTAATAAAAACACATACACAATTTTCCAATTAAAATATAGCAAGCTCATTATCTCTTCTCAGAGCACAAGCCCTATTACCATAATGAAAAGTTCCCCTGTACTCCTTAGTCAAGGACCAAAAGATAGAACGGCAGCTGTGGAAATGGAAGACCGTAAAGTTTTGTTCTAAAACAGTGTCCTCACAGTTTCCTCCAGAGGGAAATGAATATATACCTGGTGGCTTAGAGGGGCGGGAATACCCTGTGTCCAGGAGAGGAGGCAAGCAGTACTTTGAATGCCCAAGACTGGCTTCTGAGAAAAAAACTTGGCATGCTTATACCGCAAATCTAATGATCTAGTCACTCTACATCAATGGAATGAGAGAGAATTATGAAATCGTTTCTTTATTTAATCTCTACAAAGCAAGGACTTTGGTAAACACTTTAGCAGCTGATCTGCTGCCAACGTGGAATATGGGTTGGAAACCAAGTAAAAGTTGAAAACGAAGCAGATGTTGTTTTCTAGGTGCTATGTCACCGAAAGGCCTGAAACACATCCTAGGTCTAGCATATTAAGCTTGACTCTATCAACATCACAGCTAAGCCTGATCAACGTTTACTACCATGACAGTATCACAAGAAGAGCAAAACAAAATTCTAAAATTAAGTGGTTCTTTCTCTTGCTAGAAAGCTGTGCTTGACTTCTTGGTGTACATGAATAAAGGCTACAATAAAGGAAACATTTTAGAAATACTCACCTACCTGGTAGTCCACAGATCTTTAGATTTCATTGGCCAGCAAAATCTCAAAGGAAGAGAAAGAACAAGAGAGACCATCATATGGAGGACAAATTTGATACCATCACTTCAAAATGAAAACATCTGGCCACGCCTGTACTCCCAGCACTTTAGAAGGCTGAGGCAGGCAGATCACTTGAGATCAGAGTTCAAGGCATCCTGGCTAACATGGTGAAACCCCATCTTTACTAAAAATACAAAAATTAGCTGGGCATGGTGGCAGGTGCCTGTAATCCCAGCTACTTGGGAGACTGAGGCAGGAGAATTGCTTGAACCCAGGAGGCAGAGGTTGCACTGAACCAAGATCACTCCACTGTCCTCCAGCCTGAGCAACAGAGAGACTTCATCTGAAAAAATAAGAAGAAGAAAACAACTATTATCTACTACCACTATCATTTATAAAAGGATGTTTTAACGCTAAAATGAGGAAGGACGCTATCTCAGAATAAGGGGTAGCCCTTTAAATTACTTTGATTTAGTTATTGGACATACTGACTACATTGCCCTTTAGTTTTCTTAGTAGTCATGGAGCAGTGAAAACTTCATCCTCAAGCATTATAGTTCATCTGTGTGCATTGGAAAGCCCTGCTCTTTGGCAGATCCTCTTAAAACTAGAAAGCCCCCTTCTGCAAAAATTCCAGTCTTAAGTTCCTTCAGGGCCCAACTTTAAACCTCGTTTTTACTTTGAAGGTTTTCCTGGTTACCTAATGACCACAAAGATCTTTCTACTTTCTGAATTCCTGCAGTACCTGTAATTTTAATATATAATCTAGCATTTTTATTTCGTGAGAAAGGTTTTTGAAATGTAGAATGTTTTGGAGATAACAGTTTAATTTTTAAGTAAACATTTAAAAGCTTTATTTACCAACTGATAGAACCGCAAGTTAGACATTTCTTAAAAATATTCTAATTTAAGAAAGAAAAAAAGTATAGAATTCTAGAACAGAGATGAATCTTCCATTATTCAAAATGCATCTGAAGTTGGCTGAGGTCTTTTATGGTTGACAGTATAGAATCCAATATATTTTGATTGGTAGACTAGACTTACACTAAGAAAGGATTATTAGACTTTAGATTTTAATGTTCTCTCTTCTCTCCACCAAGATAAGTAAGCATCGGAACAACTCTTCTTCTACTTCCTGTTTCAAATGGTCCCGTATTCTCATATAGCTAGAATAACAGAATCCTCTGTAATAGAAATTGACCTTAGAGATTATCTAGTCTATATCCTTGTTTAACAGATGGAATATCTGTAGCCCAGGTATAGTGAAGTGACTTGCCCCAAATCCCAAATTGATCAGAATTAGAGTTGAGATTTCTAATCTCTATGCTTGCAGGTATTGTAAGTATACTAGTCTTGTATCCCCATATCTCTAGATATACAGTACATTGCACACCGTGGTCCCTAAACAAGATTAAAAAGAGTAGTTTTCCCCAACCCCTAGGCTTTCCTTTTCACTCTTGGCTATTCTTTCCTTCCTTGGCACCTATTACCTCTGACCTCTACCCACTCCACACTACGTCCAAACCCATTAAAATCTAGGTTCTCAGGAAAGGCTATGAGAAATTCATCTACACAGTTTAAATTTCTCATAATTTGTTCACGGAGTGATTGGCGTGTGCCAGACATTTTTCTTGGTTGACTGAATGTGGGACTCCTCCCAGAGTACTTGCAATTTTACAAGGTAGGAAGAAATAAGCCGACAAATTGAATCTTCATTCAAGGCACAAGGGAGACTTCTTATTTCTTTGAAATTACCACATATCAGCAATGATTTTACTTCTAAAATCAGCCAAATTCTTCAGAGTTGGAAGCCTGCCTTCCTTTTGTCCCTCCACTATAATTACCACAAGTCTTAGATATTTAGAAATATTTACAAATTCATATTGACAATGTAACAGACGCTTTTTCATTTTCCTATTTGGGAACTGGTCTTTTCTCCCTTAACAAAAACCAAAGTTTTAACACTTAAATGCAGGTTTGACATATTTTAAACATTTTTAGGTATTATTCTCAAAACTATGTAGACCCAGTCCTAGAAATAAGGGCTCCTGTCTCTGGAACAAATATACTGCATGATCTTCTCCAATTCTCTAAACTTGTCTGGCCACAAGTTTTCACATTTGTGAAACAGAAAATTGTTCTTAATGGAGACTGAGGTATTGGAGGGTTGGGACCACACCTTTTAATCTTCCGTATGTTACCACATAGAGTCTCGTTTCGGGCTCTGCCCACGCAGATGCTCAGGAAATGCTTGCTAACTGAAGATTTTTATGATCACTGATAGAAAGACAGCATAAATGCAAAACACGATTTTTCCCTTGCCCCAAGTTACCCAGGAGCATCATTCTCATTCAGAGATGACCACATTTCAGAAAGTGGGTCTCATAAAACATACAATTTAATGAAGCCATCTGGGAAGATGATCATCATATAAATGCAAGATATTGATATTATCTGGCTACTTGGGGAAATACCATGTAAATGAAGGTGCAACCCAGCTCCATAATTCAAATCTAGTATTGATGTACAAGGTCTTTGGATAATGGACTTTGCAGATTGACATTTCTCACAAATCTGGGGCTACTTTTCTCCCCTCCTTTGCAATTTTACTATATTTGCAGTAAGATTTTATCTTACTTTTTGGAAACATCTTTTTTTTTTTTCAACAGGAATCTATCAGTATCAACTGGGAGTCTTGAAACAGAGATTTTACATCTGTCTTTATTGGTGTTTTTAAGCTTCTCTTTTTTTGAAGCAAGAAATGATGCAAATAACATAGGCATTTCTTTGCTGCTCCAATAATTATGTGGGATGTTGTTCAGTTATTCAGCTTCCCAATTGATTCAGCTGCTTTCTTTTCTTTTATATTCTAGCAAGAAGGTGTGCTCTACTTCTGATATTATCCGGAAGACTGTTCTAAATGAAGCCACCCAGTAATCTGTTCTCCTCTCTTAACAAATGTTGCCTCTTTCTCTGAGAGACAATTGCTAAAACACAATACCAAGGCCAGGCATGCCAGCAGTCATACAATGGTAACATCCAGCAGGCTTTGGCACTGTATCTTTTTTGTAGTCTGAGAAAGGGATGGAGAATTCCCTCTACAATTAGGACTCTGTCTCACTACCACCGCTGAAGAAATTACCATTGGCATTGAGGCAACAGCTGCTCCCACAGTGTAAACCAAAGTTCTTCTGTGGTCCTCACAGTCCCTTCAAGAAATGATGGGATCAAGTATTTTTGCTTGGCCCTCCTGAAACACTGAGCCTATTTCACCCTGGCTGTCCCCAGCCAGCCCCTCCCCACACACTCACCAAATAATATGTAAGTGCAATCCATCACTACAGTCTTCCTAGAGGTTGGTGGAGCTCATGGACATTGTCAGAGCATGTGCGTCCTGGGTTTGCTCGCCCCAGGAGCCACACATGGTGTTCAAACATGGTGTTCCTTTTCAGAATATGTATGGCAGGGGTTAGAAGTGTAGAGGCAGGGGGAGTGTTTCACATGCTGTGTCTGGCTGAGAATGAGGTGGGTGGGATAGACAGGGAGCTGGCAATATGTTCTTGACCTTTAATTCTTTTCATATTCGCTAAAGAAATTCCTTTTCCCACTGTTTATCTTCTTGCATCCCTAAATCACACGTTAGAGGTAAGTGTGTCCAGAGCTGAGGGACAAGACACTTGCATGCTTTATATCCCAAGGGGGAGTTTGCATGCTCAGAAGCAGGGTAAGAAGGAATTCCTGGCCCTCTTTCTCCTTGGCCTCAGCCAGAGACTGTCACTGCTCATCCCTGATGGGAAAGGAATATTCAGAATTTCAGTCTAATAAGGCTGATGAGAGGTCTAGCATCTTAGAAGTCACATTAGCAAGTACATTCAGTGAGTGCCATGGGCCAGATACAGTGCTAGGTACAGAGCAGTGACATCACCAAGATGGTTGAGTAGGACATATTAGCCTTCCTCTCCTCATACACAAAACAAATGCAGGTGACCATTGAACAATGCAGAGTTAAGGGCACCAGCCCCCCGCATAGTCGAAAATCCTTGCATAACTTTTGATCTCTCAAAACTTAACTACCATTACAATAGCTTACTGTTGACCAGAAGCCTTACTTATAACGTAAACAGTTGTTTAGCACATATTTTATATGTATATTATGTATTTTATTCTTACAATAAAGTAAATAGAGAAAAAAGATACTAATTGCAAAGAAGAGAAAATATATTTACTATTCATTAAGTGGAAGGGGATCATTATAAAGGACTTCATCTTCCTCATCTTACATTGGTGAGGCTGAGGAAGAGGAGGAAGAAAAGGGGTTGGTCTTACTGTGTCAGGAGTGTCGGAGGCAGAGGAAAATTTGCATATAAGTGGACCGGGATAGTTCGAACCTGTGTCATTCCAGGGTCAACTGTGTAGAGGGCTCAAGGGCCTATTAAAAAATCTGCAGCAACGCAGTGGAGTAAACAATGGCAAATATCTACACAGTAAGGTGCTACACGTGGGTTATAGTAAGGAAGGAAATCCAGTTTGTGCCTTCAAAGAGTTCTCAGCCTGGTAGGGGTTCATAGCAGATTTTATGTGTATATATATACATAAAATATATATACACATGTGTATACATGTGTATATATACACATATATACACACACATATATCGGTTAATATTCTCAACATTAATCTTAAGAGTCTCCAAAGTTTTTTTTTTTCATATTACAAAACATGAAACTAAAATTGCAAAGGTAGTGACAAAAATAGTCTACACATTCCTAGGGATTGGAACTCTAACATAGAAATGGCAAGTAGAGAGAGAATTCCATCCAAATAGCTGACTGTATCATATCAGTGACTAAGATGTTGAGAAAAATAGATTTGCGGCAAATAAAAAACATATATACCAGGGAAAACCTTTCAGTTACTCATAAAATGTTAGATAATTATGGGAACCAAACATTATTTATTTAATTATTTATTTCTTGAGATGGAGTCTCGCTCTATCACCCAGGCTGTTGTGCCACGGTGCGACCTCAGCCCACCGCAACCTCTGCCTCCCAGGTTCAAGTGATTCTCCTGCCTCAGCCTCCCGAGAAGCTGGAATTACAGGCATATGCCACCATGCCTGGCTAATTTTTGTATTTGTAGTAGAGATAGGGTTTCGCCATGTTGGTCAGGCTAGTCATGAACTCCTGACCTCAAGTGATCTGCCTGCCTCAGCCTCTCGAAGTGCTGGGATTACAGGCATGAGCCACCGCACCGGGCCCAAACATTTATTTTTAAAAGGTATCTTTATATAGAGAGATCAGTCATTCAGATAACCACTTTTTTTAGCTGAGTTCTATTCAGAGCTAGGTTGCCACAGTAGAAAGGCAAAGAAATGTAAGACAGTCTTTTCCTTGGGTCACAACGTTAGTGAGAAGATGAAGTTTTGCCTGTGGAAAAGAAAAATTAACACTAAATTAACACTGTAAAATACTTTTAAAACCTTTTGCCTGATATCTAAAGATTCTATTGAGGAAAAAGATGTACAACTGTAACCAAGAAGTTAAAAATTGGACTTAGGGGCTTTTTGTAGTTAATTGGGGGACAGAGGGATATACCTAGTGACAAAAGACACAGCTGATGAAGTGCTGTTCTTACAAGCATAAAGCAAAATCCTTTCTAAGCATTTTTTTCACCAAGCGATTTTCTGTAAGCATCAAAAGTATTGATGATACTAAGAATGATATAGGGCTTCATAATTCATCATTGCAATGTAGGGAAATGTTGAGTCAAAAATGGAGTTGTTTTTAAAAAAAAGGAATTAGAAATTTTTTAAAAAACTTTCTCTTTATAGCAGAACATTCAGGCTGTATGGCAAAGAATAGAGAGAAACACAGGTCACTCATAGTCCTGCCACACAGAGATAATCATTAGCATTTTGGTGTATGCTCTTCCAAACATTTTTCTATGTATGTATATACAAATATTAACATACACTTTTTAAATATAAAAATGGAACCACACAAGGCGTGCTGCTATTTAATGTATTTTTAACTAAATATAGCATTTTGCATATCAATAATACAGATTCAGGGCTGGGTACAGTGGCTCACACTTGTAATCCCAGCACTTTGGGAAGCCAAGGTGGGAGGATCACTTGAGGTCAGGAGTTCGAGACTATCCTGAGCAAAATAGCGAGACCCCCACTTCTACTAAGAATTTAAAAATTAGTCATGGTGTTGTGTGCCTGTAGTCACAGCTACTTGAAGGCTGAGGAGTGAGGATCACTTAAGCCCTAGCATTTGAGGCCACAGTGAGCTATGATTGCACCACTTCACTCTGGCTTGAGTGACAGAGTAAGACCCAGTTTCTAAAATTATAATAATGATAATAACATATATTTAAATTGGTCTGAGCTGAAGAGTGTTCTCAAAACTCCATGTCCACCTAAAACTTCAGAATGTAATTACTTCATAGATGAATAATGAGTACTGATGGTCTATGAGTTTTTTGATCATGTGCTCCATTAGTAAAACAAACAAACAACACCATGCACCTTCAATAGCTATATTTATTTATAAATTATAAACATGTACTATTTCACTATATGCACATTATAAAACGGTCTCAAAAATAGACGTTTCAAAGAGATATGATAAAATTTTTTAAGTTTTGGCATTTTTTCCCCAGTCTAGTGGATCCCCTTGAACACCCCCCACTCTAGAGTTCACATAAACCTCTTTAAAGACCCCTGGTGCTACAGTATTCTCAATTACAAGATGTTATAGGAATGGAATGGGTTCAAGAATGTTCTGGTCATCCGAATATGCATGGAACCAACCCGCAAAATATTTCTGGAGGACGCAAAGATTGTTTGGTAGAGATTGCTTGTTGTCTCCCACTTGCTCATTTTTCAAGATTCTGTTCTACAGTTATCCCTGCATGAAACTTCTCCTGGCATTTCAGGTAGAACTGACAACTGCCTTTTTTGGATTGTCCTATCCCTATGCAGATATCCACATAACATTTATAACTCTTGATTACATTTATTGGTTCCAGTGTCTCTCTCCGCATCTGGATTATCAGCTTCTCCAAGGCAGGGATCATGTTGTATCCTTCATTAATTTGCCAGTGCTTGTTATCTAGTAGGTCCTTAATAAATACTAGGTGAATGAGTCGACAGAACTAGAGAACAATGCAGTGCATAAAAATTAGGATGTCCCGAAAGCATACAGAAGAAGAAAAAGAAAATGCTATGAGACGCTACCTAGAGCCTCTTCGACATACGATTATGGTTAATTAGATTATAATGTCTGACTTGTTTGCAGCAAATTTCACAGAATCTCCCAGTGAATTCTCCAGATGCTTCAATGAAATTCATGGTTGCTTCGCTCCTCTGCACACCTCTTTCTCCGCTCTACAGATGAGGGGAGTTAGCCTTGAATTGGGATGTTTATGTACTTGCTAATCATACGTTTGTTTTCCCTCTAAGCTTTGTCCTGCCTGCCAAGAATAGCTCAAGATGACAATCATGTTCATGGTTTCAGTCAAACAAACGCTCCAGACAGATACGAAAAAAGGAAACAAAGCCAGAAGTTTAACATCAGCAAGAAGGAAAAACGAAGAAAATAAGTTTAAATACTCTGCTCCCCATTTTTTGCTCTCATATGTCAGCATTTTAGTACTCCCGTTCACCCACACTTGCTTGGCACATTGAGGATGAGGAGTGGGTAGACTTTTTAAGTAACTACAATAAATAAGAAGGCTCAATTCTACCCTTTGCTTATATCCCTCAAGAGTCACTGGAGTTTTTAAATCTCTCTCATTCCCACACCTTTAAGTAACTACAATAAATAAGAAGGCTCAATTCTACCCTTTGCTTATATCCCTCAAGAGTCACTGGAGTTTTTAAATCTCTCTCATTCCCACACCTCTGTGTGTGCACCTGTGCATGTGTGTCTTTCATGTTAACTTGAAGCCATGACTAGTAAGTGTTACCAATATTTACTTCCACATCTGCTTCCCTAAATTGTTGTTTTCCAAAATAAGTTCTATGAGATGTTCATAGATGCTCCATGGAAAAGGGTTCTGTGGTCAAATGTTGGGAAAAGTTATAGTTGTACAAGTTAAAAGGATGTCTTTGCAAAAGGATTTCTCATGCCCTTTAATTTACCAGTGTACTTTGTCAGTCTTCAAGAGGAAGCATGGTTTGCACCAAAGAACCCTCTTTCCTGGAATCATCTGGGCAAACTAGTATTCTATTGATATACTTTAAGAAATGCTGCCAATTTGACTTAAGGGTTTGGCTTAAACTGGGAGCTCCTGTCATCAGAGACACAGACATTCAGAATTACCTCGATAACTTGGATTGACGGCCAAGCTCTTGACAATATGGAGAAAACATCACAAAGAAACACTCCCAAATACTCATAAAACTCTAAAGTCATCCCTCCTGTGGGCTGGCATCTCTATATTCTGGAGCCGGAAATGCCAATGCTGCAGAAGGAGATAGGCTAGAAAAACAGCCAAGTGGAAAGGTAAAAGGACCTAACCAGGGCACCATGGTTTTAGGAAAATACAGCTCAGGACCTGACTTATGCGTATAATTTCTGGGCAGTTGTCTGACAGAAGTGGAATGCCCTTCGTTCTTGGGTGGCTTTCATGGAGAGGCCCACTTTTTCCATTTTTACTCCCACTAATCACTACATGGAGCCTTCCTAGAACATGTAGCTTTTGATTACACCGTGCTCCCAACAACAATGTCTCCTCTGTACGCTAATTCCTACATAGTCTTCAGTCCCCTGCTACTGCGTGAAGACTTCCCTTTCCACCCACTGTAACATTTCCTCATTTTTCTGAATACTCATAATATTTAACATGGATAGTAGAGGTCAGGAAGTGTGGTCCTCTGGCCAAATTCAGCCTACCACCTATTTTTTTTTTTTTTTTTTTTTTTTTTTTTGAGACGGAGTCTCGCTTTGTCGCCCAGGCTGGAGTGCAGTGGCCGGATCTCGGCTCACTGCAAGCTCTGCCTCCCGGGTTTACGCCATTCTCCTGCCTCAGCCTCCCGAGTAGCTGGGACTACAGGCGCCCACCACCTCGCCCGGCTAGTTTTTTGTATTTTTAGTAGAGACGGGGTTTCACCATATTAGCCAGGATGGTCTCGATCTCCTGACCTCGTGATCCGCCCGTCTCGGCCTCCCAAAGTGCTGGGATTACAGGCTTGAGCCACCGCGCCCGGCCCACCTATTTTTATAAATACAATTTTACTGGAACACAGTCATGCCCATTCATGTACATACTATCTACGGCAGGTTTCTTGTGATAGTAGCAGAATTGAGTAGCTAAGACAGAACATATAACATGCAAGCAAACATATTTACTATCTGTCATTTACAAAGAAAGCTTGCTGAACTCTGGTCTATACCATTTCTCTAATAATCACATGCAGCCTTGCTTCGTGTTGATACTTATACTTCGATGTTTCCACAGGTCTTCTCAATGAGTTTCAAGCCTCCTAAGAGCAGGGCTATGATTTGTACTTTTTGAATCCTTTGTAGTACCTAGCACAGAATAGGTTATCAATAAGCTAGCTAATTGAATTTTTTAAAGCACAATTAACCCAAAATTCCCTGTAAGAGAATGCTTTTTCCTGGTGTCAACAAGGAGAAAGTAAAATACATCATGTTGTTTTCATACCACTTCAGTCTAGTGGTTTGAGATAGGAAGTGGACACAGGCTGTTTACATTGGTTAGCTCCAAATTTTCTCTGAAAGTAAGATAAACCTCAAAAGGGTGGCAACTTACAACCACACATCACTTAACCGTAGGGATATGTTCTGAGAAACACATCATTAGGCAATTTCATCATTGTGTGACCATCATAGAGTGTACATACACAAACCTAGATGGTACAGCCTCCTACACACCTAGGCTGTATGGGAGAGCCTATTGCTCCTAGGTTGTAAACCTGTATAGCATGTTACTATACTGAATACTGTAAGCAACTGCAGCACAATGGTAACTATTTGTGTACCTAAGCATATCTAAACATAGAAAAGGTACAGCAAGAATATAGTACAAAAGATTAAAAATGGTACACCTCTGTAGGGCACGTACCATGAATGGAGCTTGCAGGACTGGAAGTTGCTATGGGTGAGTAAGAGTCAGTGGTGAGTGGATGAGAACGCCTATAGCATTACCGTACATACTGTAGACTTCATAAACACTGTACACTGAAGCTTCATTAAATTTATGTTTTAATTCTTTGATAGTATGTTAACTTTAGTTTACTGTAACTTTTTGACTTTCTCAACTTCTTTTTAAGCTTTTTGACTCTTTTGTAATAACAGCTTTAAAGAGTATAGATGTACAAAAATTGCATATCCTTATTCTATAAGCTTTTTTCTATTCTTAAATATTTTTTAACTTTTAAAATTTGTTTGTTAAGATCTAAGACACAAACACACACACCAACCTAGGCTTACACAAGGTCAAGGTCCTAAATATCACTGTCTTCCACCTCCACGTCTTGTCCCACCAGAAGGTCTTTAGGGACAGTAACATGCATGGAGCTGTCATCTCCCAGGATAACAATGCCTTCTTCTGGAATAACCTACTGAGGCTGTTTTACAGTTAACTTTTAAAAATATAAGTTGAAGAGTACACTCTAAAATGATGATAAAAGTACAGTAAAGCTGTAACATGTTCATTTATTATCATTATGAAATATGTACAGAACATAATTGTATGTTATTTTATATGCTATACTTGTATACAACTGGAAGTTCAGTAGGTTTGTTTATGCCAAGATCAACACAAATATGTGAGTAATTCATTGTGCCACAACATTAAGTCTGTGGCACCACTAAGCCATAGGAATTTTTCACCTCCATTGTGTTACGGGGCCACCGTTGTATGTATGTCCCATCATTGACCAAAATGTTGTTATGCGACACATGACTGTATTTCTCAGTGGTAGCTGGGGAAACATTATCTTTTTTTTACACAAGTTATATAACCTTAGTACTCTTTCCATAAACTATACGGTACACTGATTCCAACTGCCCCAAAGCATTTACAACCCCCTCTCTCACCACACACAAGACTGAAGCTCTCCATGTGTACTAGCGGACAGAATGTGGGCTGGCAAAAATTGATCAATACAGTTTTCTGATGGCCATCACGCCAATCTTCCTAGTGGCCACTTGGAATCCCGGTCCAACTCCGTGCATCTGGGTGGAACGAGTAGCCTGGCTGAGACCTGTCATCCCAGGCAGGACTGCTCTCCAACCGCCTGTCATCTTAATGCTGGTGGATGCTTACATAAATAAACCTCCAATGGATCAGACTGGAAGGGACAAGAAGCAAGGCCATATTATCTATTCTTAAGACCTCTCCCGTGAACATTTGTCAGGGCAAACGAAAATCCTAAGCTAAAAGTGCCGAAAGAAGTCTCTTTTCAAAAAGTCAACCAGGAAATCCCCCTCTTTATTAATGGCTTTTATATGCTCAGATGGGGTTAAATCCACCACTGAAAATGTGTATTTAGTTTGTTCAGTGCCGAGGAGCAGGACTGAAAGTTGTGTATGTGGTTGACACATGCATATATGCATTTTCATGGCTCCGAGCAGTTGTATGTGCTGGACTGGATTATTAATTGGTGTAAAGCCACCTAAAATTTGTTCTATCCACAAATACAATTGCCTCAAAAAAGGAAAGACAAGACTCACAGCTGTCCTGTAGCAGGTCACCAGCTCCATCACTTCCGTCAGAGTGACTCATCTTCGTTTCTGAACTAATGGGAGCATTGGCTTGGGGTTAGATGTGATGTGATCCTATCCTGGCCTGGCCCCTGTTCGTGGCCCAAGCAAAAAGATTATGATTTTATTTTCTCTTGTGAAATTGCAGAAATAGATATATGTAGATCTCTAGAAAGTAGCCTTTTATAGTACTAACAATTTTCTGTAGTTACAATTTTCATGGTGTCTACTGGTTGAGAGATGATAGGACTTATTCATGGAATTTACACTCTGGTGGTTTGATAAATATATAACATGTTGAAAAGGAGTTTCGTGGAAAAGTAAACGTTATTCATCAGGGTTTTAGTTTCTCTTATATTTGCTTTCAGCTGAGAATATTGTAAGTTGTTTGTTTGATTTTTATTTATTTTTTCATTTATTTGGCCTTCTAGATTCTTTACCTGATCTAATCCAAATAAAAACAGCACTTAACAACTTTAAATATGGCATCGGGGGAAATGTGTATATCCTTTTCTTTATATTATCTTTTGTTCACATACTGAGGGCTGTGGAAGGCAAAATGTGGTGAGGTGCTATTTTATAGCATGGTTAATGCTTATCAGTAATTTTTTCCCTCTGACCTTCTGCCTCAGACAATTAATTTTCTTGAACTGCTCACACACTGGCAGAACATGGAGGGGGTATAATGTTAGTACTACTGAATATAATCTTGGAAGAAAAGCTGTGCAATTATTCAAAGACCTAATCTTATCTCTTGTTTCATTTTTATATCACAAGTCTACATTTAAAAGTATTAGATATCCTGTTCTGCTGTCCCACACCTTCAAACCTCAGTAAATAAATGCTGCTAAGTGCCACCAGGAGTGAAAGAGCTTGTAATGGGAAGTGTGAGGAGATATGTGCTCCATTCATCATTCTGTTCAGGCCAATATTGAGGCTCTTGTTATCAGCAGGATTCGTGGCGATGTCATCACGGCTGGCATAAATCTTCTGTCAGTGTGGGTCGGACTGATGCCCTATTAAAACCCTGCTTTCACCTAATCACAGAATGACCTTTCGATGTCTTTAATTAACCTCTGACCTGAACCATGCCAATGTCTTGTTGGTAGGTAAATCTATGGCATGACATTTGCTTATGACACTACATTTGTCTTGCTTTTAATCATCATACCTTTCAGATTATGGCTTGAATGAAATACAGTTGGGATCCCTCTTAATAGTTGGATTAATTTTTAAAAGGTTAGAACATAATATTTTCCTCTGAGCTCCCAGTGATATCTTTGCAGACATTTGCCCCTAGGGAGTTAGGGTTTTCCATTAAAGTAAATTCAGGTGAGCCTTCAGTTTCACCAGTAACAAAATCTTTTCTACCCAAGTTATTTTTTTTTAATGACCTGGGAGTGGGAAGCATTCTAGGTCCTATGGATGACCAAAGGACAAAAGTTTTAAAATGTAATGTAGCCTCACTTGTCCGAGACAATAGAATGCAGCAGTGGCACGGAAATAAAAGAAATAGAAATAGTGAGGAGGGGAAGGGAGAGAGAAAGAGAAGACTTCTATTTTACTTAGGGAATGTGCTTTTCTACTCTGGATTATGTGTGCCTCAGGTCCTGAGAGTTCTTTGGATAATAAAATATCATTCATATCTCATTTTTCCACTAAGAGGAACCTTGTTTGGAAACTCCTATCTGAATTAGTAAATATTACAAATGTGAAATATTTATGATGAAAAATACTTTTCCCACATACAAACGTAGTTATAAATTGATTGAAATGGCTACTAATTCACTCAAATTGAGTAGGTTGTTCAAAATAGCAAGTTGTGATTGGCCTATAAATCATAACATATGAGTAAAATAAAAGTTTTGAGCTACCTGAGATTTATCCAGTTTTATACTCAATCAGAAGCCCCATGAAGAGCTTAGACTAGATCATCTCTCAGGTCTTTTTCAGTTGGAAAAGTCTGTGATTCAGTGTCTCAATATTACAAACTCTGGGTTTATTGAGTCTGAATTCAGAAAGTTTTCCTGTCTAAAATATAATTCAAAAGTTATACTGTAAAGACTTCAAGAGCTGGGAAGTTTTCAAGCATCTCACCTGACTTTGCCCTGTTCCCTGCCTCTTTCTCCTACCTGAGCCTTTGGTGACCCACCTGTAAAATGAGGATAATAATACCTACCACTAGAATCGCTGTGAAGATTAGAGAAATCATATATTCCACACCTTAAACAGTGTCTGGTGTGTCATAATGCCCAGTCCATTGAGGATGCTGGTGCATCTATGAGTATCTGCGGCACTTGCCGACAGATGTTACCTTTTAGGCCTAACTTCATCTCTTTTCTTCTAAAATTATACAATGTAATGGTTAATAACTTTGGAGTCACTCCTGGGTTCAAATAACTGCTATATCACACCAATTTATGGGCTGTATGATCATGAGCAATTTAGTTAAGCTTCCAATGTCACAATTTCTCATCTACAAAATGGGAAAATAATTGTGCCTAATTAATAGACCTATTAAATAAGATAATGCATGAAAAATACCATGTCTGATTTTGCTCAAGAGCTTATCCCCATTGCCTAGTATAGTATCTTGCACAGGGCAAGCACTCAACAAATATTAATGAAGATTTAACTGTTTTACATAATTATTTTATTATTTAATTGTATATTAGTATTACATAGCTATTACCATCATCATCATTATCATCATCATCAGTAAACTTGTACTGTTTATATCTCACACCTTCCTTGGTGTAGAAGTGGTAGTCACATATTTAGAGAAACGTAGATTTTAACATTAAATATACACGGACCCAAAGAGGGGAACTACAATAGACACAGGGGTTTACTTAAGGGTGAAGAGTGGGAGGAGGGAGAGGATGGAAAAACAACCTATAAGGTACTATGTTCACTAGCTGGGTGATGAAATCATTTGTAGACCAAACCCCAGTGGCATGCAGTTTACTTATGTAACAAGCCTGCACCATGTAGCCCCCAAACCTAAAATAAAAGTTAGAAGAAAAAAAAAGTGGGTTTTGGTTAGGTCCTTGGCTGAAGTAGGAAAGTAATGTTTACTAATGATATCATCTATTCTGTTTAAATATTCATTTATTTAGGAAACCTTGACTGAACCAGGCTCGGGGGATATGCCAGGCTCTGGGGATACTATGAAAGCTAAAAGATACACAATCCCAGCTGTCATGGAGCAAAGAGTTTATGAGAGAGAGACTGATGCTAATCAAAGAAGGACACTAACAAATGAACCATTGTATAGCTTTGCCAAGGACCATGAAGGAGAGAGACATAGCTCTATGAAGGGGCTTTGATGTAGGGAGGTGAGTTGAAGTCTGAAGCAAAGGATGGAAAGGCCTGATCACATGGGGGCTTGTATGACACATTTTGAAATTTATTTAATCGGAAGTAGGGGATTGTATCATGATAAAGTGTGTATTTCCAAAAGCTTACCTTGATTACAATATGGAAGGTGAATCAGAACAAGACAAGGAGATATAGGGAGATGTTAATGTCAATGATTTTGTACTATATAAAATCCCAAGGAGGTGGTCTCCATGGTAATTCTGTCTTTGAATCTCAGCAGAAAGTTAGGTTGATGCCTTGTTCATAGGCACCAAAAAGGTAAAGGGGAAGAGACCACTCCCCATGCCCAAATATACAAACTTTTCTTTTCATAATTAGTGTCAATATTGAGGGCAAGAGATACCACATAGGTCTCTGAATTTATTATTCTTCTCTGCCACTTTTGCTGTGTCCACAAGAGAACAAAGCTATCCATATTTCCTGTTTTATATTATGGGCAGTCACATGCCCTCTAATTGGAGGATTGCATGCCAAGCCAATGGCCTAGCCTCATAAAACCTCACTAGCTATTATACCGATGGGGCCAGACTATGAGGCAGAGTTGTGAAACTTATCTTTAAACCTTAGGTCCAAAAAGGACAGAAAAAAAATAAATCATTTCTAGCTCGAGAGCTCTCATGGCAACCAACCTCTTAAAGGAGTAAGGCAATGAGTTTATTCGTATTTCATCCTGCAAATATTTATTCAACTCTTATTCTGTGCCAGCCACCTCTTGCTATATCATGACATCTGCTATATCATGTGACTTAAGGGGGAGGACTACCACTTATGAACTTACTGTATACTTTATATAGGTTATCTGATTTGTTCATCAAGACAACTCCACAAAATAGAAATTATGACTTCCACTTTAGGAAAGTTAGGATTTAAACCTAGATCTATTGACCACAAACCCCTTCCCCTTCCATTACACCATGCTGTTTACCAGAAAGGAGTCCCTTTTCAGAGATAACTCCCCAAGGAGGCCAGAAACTCTGCCATTAGTGAGTTTCCTTTGTGCCAAGATTCATCCTGTCTCCAGCACCCTCTTTTTAAAACCAGAGCAGGATTTCTCAACCTCAGCACTACTGGCATTTAGGACCGGATAATTTTTTTGTTGTGGGGGCCATCCTGTACCTTATTGGATATTTAACAATAACACTGACCTTTACCCACTAGATGTCAGTAGCACCCCAGTTGTGATGACTGAAAATGTCTCTGGACATTGCCAGATCTCCCTGGGGGAAGACAAAGCAGAGGAGAAGGTAGTGTGAACGGCCAAGAAAGCAGAGTTGCAAGAAAGAAATGATTGGCAAAGTCAGCTGTTGCTGAGAAATTGTGTAAGATATGGACAGGAACAAAATGATATTTGAGTTTAGTGACGAAGAGATCCTTGGTGACCCTCAAGGAGGGCAGTGTCAGAGGGCTGGTGGGGGCAGGAGCCTCAGGGTGGGGCACATGTGGAAAGCGTGGGAGTAGGGACAGCGCGGAGTGACTCTCCTTTCAGTAAGCTTGAGAATACTACAGAAGTGAGGCTGCGCCAGCTCTGGGCCCAGGACTCAAGCTTCTCATTTCTGAATCTTGGAATACTCTTTCTAGGATCCTGAGCAGCCATATAAGACATTCAACCAGCCTGAGACCACCATACATTGATCACAGTCTCAAATGAACCCAACATTTCACCTGTGCCCGCCAGGCAGCAGACATGCAGCTGAAGCTGTCTTGGAGCCTCTAGACCAGCCCATCCACCTGCTGAATACCAGTGAGTGACCTATGTCAAAGCTACCAGAAGTGGAATTGCCAGCTGAGTCTTGCCTAAATTTCTGAGCCACACAATCGTGAGATACTATAAAGTGGTAAGTTTTATAGCAGTGTGTTACCCAGCAGTATGGACCTGGAACAGACTACAGCACTAGTCCTGGTTTCCCTCTCCCAGTCAATACAAAGACAGGGATGACCTGTGCTCTGAGAATAGCTTCTAAGCATGTGTTTTGTGTCATGGTGATTGTCAAGCCCGCAGACTCTAGAGTCATACAGACCCAGGGTCAATGCTTAACTTCTCTACTTCATGGCTTTGTAAAATAGGGATTTTTACAGGTTCAATTCATAGAAATGTTGAGAAAGATTGAGTGAGATGCATTTATGTAAAGCACTTATGCAGTGCCTGCCACAATAAATGCTTGCAAAACATTAGCTTTCATTTAAACCATGAGTTTTTCTCTCAATGGACAGCACATCATCACATTCTGTGTAAAATGAGTCTGACTTCACAAAAGTTTGCGCTAACTTCATCTCTCCCCACTAGAGGGACTAATGAGGCCTTCTCCCCTCACCTGCTTCTTCACAACCACAAGTCCGTTCCTCTTGTTCTTTCTGTGGTTTCCAACCTCCAGTTCTGACTATTCGACCTACAAACCTTTAACCACACACAGACACACACACACACACACACACACACACACACACACACAACAAGAGAATGCCTCTAAACCACAAGTTCTCCTGTGGGAAATGTGTGTATTAAAGGATTGACTTCTGAATGCCCTCTTAGCAACCACAAGCATTTCAATTCTAGTCTGCCTAACTTGTGAATCACTCCTGTCTGAAATAACTAGAAAAATAAAGAAATTAGGCGTTGGGAGCAGAAATAAAGACTAAAGTATAAGGCAAAGGAGGAGTAGATCTTTTGCAATGAAGCATGAGACACTCTGAAGGAAGTTGAAAAAAGAACAAGATGCCTGATTCTTCCAGGAAGCAAAGGGCTAAGCTGTGTATTAATAGGGCCACAGGCAGAGCTGAAGCTATAATTCTGGCTCCTAGACAGATATTTCAAATACACAAAATTAGCCATGAAAGCAGCCCAAGTCCTTTCCCAACTCACACGCCTTAACTAGTCTGCGTTTCTAGACCACAGGGGACCCAGGGTATTGGTTGTGGGAGTTAATACTTCTGAGTTCAAACACGAACAAACACTGAACATTTAGGAGGAGGAAAGAGACAGAGAGAAAATGCCTCCTTCTATCCCTATTATCTGAAAACAAAAGTTTGTAAACATTACGCTGATCTTCTCTGGGAGAGAATTCCTGCTAAGTTGCTAATAAGCAATGGGTATCGAGATAAAAATAATTATACAGCACCCATCATAACTGAGTGGGTGAAATGTCACCAGAAATTTATTTAGCATGCTCTCTTTATGGTTTTATGTTCAGAAACAAAAATATAAGATGAGTAGCAACCTCTGAGCCTTAACTCCAATTTTCACATTGTCAGAAGTTTCTTATCTTCCATGGGCTTTTCAATAAGAGGGCTAAGGATAAATACTGGTGTGTGTGGAGGTGGCAGTGAAGAAGATGGTGATACTCAGAAGGGATGAGCTTAACAGAGTGGTAGCTGTTAGCCAGGCACTCTGCTAGGGTCCTTTTAATGCTATGGGAAAGGGAGAACTTTGTAGAAACAAATTGATTTGATGCCTCTTGAGTAAAGAGCTTAAGATGTGTCTGCCTCGCTGAGAACTATTCCCTGTGACCACAAGGCACAGAGCCATGGACCAACTGTGCTTCATGTCTGTAGAGGTTCCTTTGAGCATTAAAATGACTCCCCATTCAGTCCCATTTAGACCTCCTTCCCCACAGTCAGGGCTTTTCTTGGCAGGGGTTGAGCATGAGTGGGGAATGGGAAAGAGAGGAGCTACATCTCACATTCATAAAGGGCTTGGAATTTAGACTTTTGACATTTTATCCAAATGCAGTTATATGATCACTAGAATTTTGGAGTATCAAAATATTAATTGATTAAATGTAAACATTTAAAATCTACCACACATTTGCACCCCTGTTTTGGCCTCTCTTCTATTTTTAATATATCTGGACCCTCAAAAATGAAAGTGGCCTGGGTTCTTCCCATCTCTGGGAAACACTGCGCAACCCAGCAATCATCTACAGCACTTTCCCCAAAATATTGAAACTCCTGACACAAAAGGAGTTAGATGAGGAGCCGAAAATGGGAAGAAGTGAATATGCAGTGGGTCTGTGCAGGTCCGGAGGAAAATACTAAAATCTATTCCATTAAGCCCCACTAGAAGGTACATCCCCTGAGAGCTAGGGCTCCATCTTTCATCTCCGTAGCTCTAATTTATCGTGCAGTCCTAGAACACAGTAGGAGCTCAATGCATGTGTGTCAAACGGGTGAATGAATGAATGAATTAACAACACTAGCCTGGACAGATGATTCTTTATGCAATATATGATACTGTCAAATTCAACTGCCTGCAAGGGAATCATTTGTCTATAGAGTAGGCAAATTTTCAATATGAAGCTTACTTCAAGCCATTGCTCAGACCAAGTGCCCAACTAAAGGAACATAAATGATTCTTAATATCCAACAAGGAAAGCGTAAGTGGGAGCAGGGATCTGCAGCTAGAAAAAGCAAAGCATATTCCAAAACCAAAGAGAAATTCCTTTTGGATTGTCAATTATTTGGGATTACCTGGGCCTGGGTCACAGACCATTGGTGTGGATAATCAAGAATTGACTGCACGTGTGGATGGCAAGCCTGCTTGGACTCGGGTATTCCCCAGTGACCTGATCACAGCCTCCACTACTCCCCATCTCACGGAGCCCAGGGTAGGAATTGGAGGCATACACCCACAACAAGACTGCAGGGCAGAAGCCTTCCAATACCTTCCAAGATTAGAGTTTCCCGCATGGCTGCAGGAATGAACTGGGGTTTGTCATGAACTTGGCAACCAGAACAAAGGTTAGCCCAAATAGGGGGGTCATGAAAAAGAGAATCAGGAGTTGTCTGTGCCAGTTGCATTTCCCTTGTTACTACAACCTCAGAATTGTCTGTCTTAATACATTACATATATTAAAAGTAGGGACCACTACGAACAAAGTTGAAGAGTAGGAATTCCTGTTGTGGGCACTGCTGCCCTTGTCTTCGCCTCTCTGTCCCCGTCACTTGGCCTCCACCCTTGGCCCATGATTTGCTTCAGGCCTTCCCTGGACAGCGTTTTCTGAGGATGATCCACATTCTCAGCCTCTCGTCTTGCTCCATAACCAATTTCGTGTTCCACACTCTGTTCTGACGCAGGCCTGCCCTCAGCTCTCAAAGGTCAAATCTAGGATAATTTGACAAATTAATCTGGTCTTTCAGATGAATGTGTTAATGGGTATTCTTTCTGACAAGAATTTTCAAAAGAATTGCCCTATTTGTGTCAACCCCCCTAATGGAGTGGCTCGGAAGGAAGCCATCACAGGGCCGGGTCAGGTGTGGTCAGCCAGAGGGAGAATACTTTGGGGTCTGTGATCTGAGGCTCTCAAGACACTGTTGGCTTCCTACGATGGGATCTGTCTGGGAAAAGTGTATGAGAATAGGAATTTTCTGCACTGAGGGACAAATCTAGGTTGTCACTTGATAGATTTTCACCCCAGTGGGCTCCTGGGGAGCATTTTATAGATTATTCTAGTTTCCTGAGAGTATGTAAGCAAACACAAAGGGAGTCAATTTAAGAAAATATAAATACAGACAAAGGAATCCACCAGAAATGGGAGATTCTGCAGCCCATTCTAGTGAGGGAGGGCAGGGAATGCACATAAACTGAAATTCTCCCCACAGTTAAGCTTTCTAAAGGAGTCCTTAGCCTCACCAGAAATAGTGGGATAATTTATAGGTTAACATTTCCTTTTAATGTGGATAGCATTTTCCTCATTTATAGTTAATTAGGTTAAGCATGCATGGGGAGCAAGGGAAAAAGGCTTTTAGTGATGCTCTAAATGATTAGTAATTTGAATAAAGTAAAGAACCTCTAGAAGACGGAGCACTGGCACGCATTAAACAGGCTTCTCTTCTAAGTGCTGGAGTCGGCCCACTAATTTTGAAGATACTGTGGCAATTAAAGCACTAAAGATAAAAAGACACAGAATGTGCTAAATATTTAGAACAGGTTTTAAGCCATATGTATGTGTGATATTAAGTGATATCAAAACAAATGTCTGAAGATTGCAGATGTTGTATATTTGGCATCCTGGGAACCCCAGTGTTGAGCTTTAGTCCTGAATCACACCAACCTGCTAGGGCCCAGGGTTAAACTAGTGATAATGGACAAGAGACGTCATGTTTTGAGCTCAGCTCCCACTTCTCTGGCCAACGTCTCACTCGGCACTTCTCCTTTATCAGCCTCCTGGTGAGGGATACTGGGAGATTTTGAGTAGAAAGAGCATAGGCTTTGGGCTTTGGAGCCAAGCAAACTGAAATTTGGATCTCTGCTTCCATTTACTGGCCATGTGAGCTTCAGCAAATAGCTTAGCAGACTGAGACCTCAGTTCATTCCCCTTTAAAGTGACTGAACTAGCACAGAGCCCACTCCCAGTGTCAGCATGAGGTTGCAATAAGGACAAACAGGGCCTGGCACATAGTTGTCAAGGAACAAGTTTCAGTTCCCTTCCTTCTAACGACCAAACCGGAAACGTGGTGAATTTGCAAGATCTGCTTGCCCTATGCACACGCGCTAAAAGTAGTCAATAAAAAGATGCTTTCTATCTCTTGCACGCATGTGTGCATGTGCACACACACACACACACCCGCTTCCTCACCACCTTGACTGCCTTTAACCTTTGCCCACTTTCCCCATTTTCCCCGGAAAGGATGCTTCCATGACAGCGAGGTCTAGAGAAGACAGCACGGATTAAAAACAGTGTGTAGATCCCAGTGGGGAGGGGTCATTGCCTTCCAGATTCCTAGCTACCCCACCCCCTCCAGGCAGCTGGCCTGATGAGGAGCAGGTGATTTCTTTTTTCCATTGTTTTAATTTAATTCTAATTGAATGTAAGGCTGGAGATGCCTTCAATGGGCTCTTTTTTCTGGTTAAATTTCCTTGGGGAGTGTACCCTAAGACCTCTCTCTTTGTGATAACTTATTCTGGCCAGCAGAGCCAGGCTCTATTTATTACATCTCCCGACCACCCCCCTCCACAACCCTAGCAGGAGGGGCCCCTCTGCAGTTGCTGATGACTAGAGAATTACTCAAGTGTGAACTGTTTCACTGTCTGTCACTTTGCTCATTAGGCAAGTGAGAAAATGTATCTATGGCTCTGTCTCAGGGTCCTCATTAGCTTAGAGGCACATTTTTACTTCCCTTATTTGTTTTTAAGATGAATGCATAGGAAACAGTATTCAGTTTGTGTTCCTCAGTATAATTTTAAGAAGCAAAAGCCTGGATAATCTTATTATCTTCCCAATAATTGTGTTGTTCAGACGGTAGGGAAAGGGTAATTGCCTCTACTGCATTTCCAGCCAGGGTGGAGGGGTGTAACTGTTTCAGCTGTAGTAAGGATTCAAGTCCTCTGCACTGGGGGAAGATCGTGGTGTTTTCAGAAAGGTAATAAACAGGTACCCCCAATAAGAACAACTAACGAGCCTGTACCCTGAGAGTGTCATTTTGTTTTCTTCTAATACTCTAGTCTCTGTGGGTATAAAATATAGTATTATTATTACTACCTTTGTGTTAAATGTAATTCTATTTCTACCTAGAGGTTTGGTCAAAGGTTAGTCATTTTTTTTGGTGGCGGCTAGGGTGGAGGATGGGGATTGGAGAGGGATGTGTGGAATATATTTAAGATTTGGTTTTTATGGAGCATTTGTTACAGGTATTTATGGTTGTTTATCATCTCTAGATTTATTTACTGAGATGATAAAACAGAGCTGAGATCACCCAATATCATTCAAGAGTTTGACATTCTGGTTGCCTTCCTGATAGAAATGTGTCAGCCTATTTCTTGTTTGCTGCGCTTGATTTGGGGTGTTTAGGATCCATTTTTGTTCAGCCACTTAAATGTTGTTCCAAATTCATTAGCATCTGTGTGGAGTCCCAGCCACGGATGCCCTGTGGCTGATAATTTAAGTGGAGAATGTCTGTCTCACAGGGCTAAAGGAAGAAAAAGGCCAGTTATTTTCTTCACCTTAAAAGTTCTAAAACATATGGAGCATGTTAGGCTCGGCATTAGCTGCTTGCATTAGTTCACACATAGGTCTGCAAAACAGAGCAAACAGATGAACTAGACTGGTAAACAGAAAGGGTACATTTCTGTTTATTTGCATTTTCAGATTTGAATCTTAAATCTAAGAAGTGCAGAGAAAGCAGCATTCTATTTGTTTTAAAAGCTTGATTCTTTCAGTAATAATGCCAGTCAAAGTGACTGAATTTTCATCTCCCTCAACCATTTTCTTCATTCAGAGAAATGAGAATGCACATCACCCATTCAAGGGAAATATAATGCATTATTATAATATGCCTTGGCCTAAGTAGCTAATCACTTTTTATTAACACTTTTTGGCCCAGGGAGTTGGGATTTCTCCAAGCTGACTGTCAGGGTAGGGATTCTGGGAGTCTATATTAGTAATTAGCATTGCAAGATCTTGACTCCTGGGGTGATTCAAATTAATACAAAATAAAAGTGCAAATTTCCAAATAGCTTTGAAAGCCATATCTATTATTAAATTTATGTTATTAAAGCCCTTCCCAGCCAGTATGACAGGAGTCCAAAGCAAAAGGTTTCCTTAAATATCTGCACAACTCGTCTTGGATTCTTTAAAATTAAATAAAAGAGCATACAATGAAAGATCAAAAGAAATTTCTGTACAATTGAGTTACGCCTTGGCAGTAAAGTTTTCCACCAAACCAAATCCATACAAAGCAATATTAGTTTCATGGTCACAGTTGCTTTTGGAGTTTCCTTGATACGTTTGGCAGCTATCTTGAGAGCATCCAAAGAACCGCTGGCAACATCAATCACTCATTTCATAAGCAGGCGCTAAGAGGCGACAGGAGGGCGCTTGGCACAATACCATCTCTCCACCATGGAGCCCCTCCCAGTCAGGGAAAAAGAGAAACGGTGCAGCATAGAGACATTATGGAGCACTCGGCTTCGAATAAGGTTCTGCTAATGTGTAAATAACCTGCTTTCTCTAACCATGTCTTTAGCAGACTAAGTGGTTAATTGTTATTGATCAGCTCTGCCCACTGTTCCAATATCAGTCATTATTGAAAATAATCTCAGTATCCTTCATTAAGCATGCATCTGTTTCCATGGGAATGCATTTTAAACACAGAGAGCTACTTGAGTGTTATTGGTTTCACTGGTAGCGCCGGCACCGAGGGCTGTGGTTGCCCAATCTGTCATAGTTAATCAACTCTCATCTCTTAACACTGGCTGCAGTTATCAATGAGGTAAGGATTAATATTCTGGGCGAAGCAGATGATAAATCATTTGTATATAATTAGTGTACAGCAAGGTTACAGCTGACATGAATTTTTATCTTAATTATGAGAGAAATTTGTTCCATTAATTTAATTTAGTTTGCATGAGTGGCTAGACACCTAACAAAGTTAATCTTACACCTGTCATTACAACATTAAGTAGAAAGCCTCGTGTTGAGGCGCTAGTCTCAGATCCTCCCGCAGATGAGGATAATGTTGTTCATCTCAATGTGAAAATAGATGATTGTAGACAGAAGATGTAAAGTCGACTCTTTTTAAAGTTGTCCCAGGGAATTTATGGGAAAATATTGAAGTGACTCAACTCAAGTTGCTGTGCTTTGGATGCCACAGTCCCCTTGTGAAATTACCTCTCTCCTGCCTTGCAAATCAGATGGAAGACACTAGATACAAGAAGAGATAGGTTGTTTTTTAAATGTATATATACTAACTTCGGAGCTTTTGGCCAAATAAAGCTTTGCCTCATGACAAGCTGTTGCATTTGTATCAAATGCAATGAATTAAGAAACATGCACTAGTTCGAGTTGTCTATTCTAAGTGCTTCATGTTTACAATTGAATAGCAGAATTCCTATAACTCGATCTACTGTACAAATGGTAATTATGCAGACATCCCAAAGGCTTCAGAGTACAGCATAAACCTAAACCCTGTACTAATTATCCAAGTAATCACTGTGTCTGATCAATCGTGTTTAATTGATAGATTAGGTGGGGCTGTTTATGGAGTAGAATGTGATGTTCTTTATTTTCCTAAAGATTAGCTACATATTTGAGATTTTAAAAAGGCAGAAAAGATTTGCTGACTTGGCTTATTTAAAATGGTTTCCTTATAGACTTACCTTTGTGATAATTATTTTCCTTTGATGTCTGACCTGGTGTAGGCAGAAATCTTTAAATGAGAAAGGGCAGGAAGTCACAAAGTTACAATACAAAATCCCTGAAAACAGGATGACCAAGGAACAACTCCAGAATGTGGAAACAGAACTCGAAATGGCATCATGGAAGAGGCCCTTTCTGAAACTGCACATTTGAAATATAAGCTGTGGCTTCCAAAGGAATGGGCCTTTGCATTTAGGAGACCCCAAATAAGCCTGCAGCTGAAATGCTAATTGCACAGTAACTCAGATTAATGTATTGTAATATTAGTCCACAATTATCACTTGGAGATAGGGTCAAGAAGTGTATAGTTGGTTATTCACAAGAAATGACTGATTTAAAAACAAAGAGCTCTAATGGAATTCAATAGTGCTTTTCAGTCATTCTGCTTGGCATCTCTATTACCTGAGATGATTCACAGTCCATTATGGGAGCTTCCATGCTAATAGAATGTCTATCTTCTGTAATACAGACACATCAGAGCACTAACTGGGAATCTGTCACAATGAATTTCATCTAGATTTTACTTCATCTCTTCATGGACTGTAAAATTTGCTCTTGTACAATGCCTAAATTTACTGTGGGTAATTGAGAGAGATCTATAGATGCAGCAGCACTCGGTTAAAAGCAGTTTTCCAAAGATCTATTGTAAATTGTGCAGCTTTGCCCCAGCTGGGGAAAGATTATGGTGAGCTGAATCTTGCCTTTACTAATGAGATGTTGTGGTGAGTTCAAAAGAGAGATGGGGGAGATGCCTTAGTGAATTCTGCCACGTGGAAAAAGGAAAACAAGGAAGGGACCCATCTTTCATTCCGAGGAAAGCTTTGCAAAAGGGACAAAAATAAGTTTGGACCCAGGCTTCATTACCTTCCGTGGGAAGTATAAATCGGGGCTACGAGAGACATAATATTTTCCAAATCTGCCTGCATTTACTTGGCAGAAAAAGAATGTCTCATGCATGACCCAGTCTTCCAGTAGCTTACATTTGGCTCCTCGTGCGACTGCAGGTAGAACAAATTCCATCTCTCATTTGCTACACCTTCTGTTTCACAGATTGTTAATCCTAACTAAAATATTTGGTATTAAGCTATCTGCATGAATTGTTGATAAAGAATTAAGATAACATTTGAGCTATTAAATATAATGTGTGCTCATATTTTTTCAATGGATACTTGGGTTACTGCTCATAAAGTATACACGCTAACCTTTTTTTTTTTTTCCTTCAAACCGTTCCCCTTTCTTTATTTTACTTATTCCCATCAAAAGCTAAACAGAATCACTGGGTGCCCTTAACAATTGTAGGGCTTAATATTTGTTAGCCAATTAGAATTGTGATATATTCTACAGCTTTTTTCCTAAGCCAGGAACTGAATAATAGCATCATGCTTCACTGGCGGTGAAGTGAGCTGAGCCTTTACATTAGGAGAAAATCAGAATGGTATGACTGCAGTTCATTACTGAAATAGGTAACTGATGAACTGAAAAGACAAAGGGCATTGTTAAATGAAATGTCATTATTAGAGGTGCTCATGTTTAACAAATGTACTGTAAGTTAATTCAGTAGTGTTTTCTATAAAGTTCTCCACTGAATGTTCACTGCTCATTTTTACTGTCTCTGCATACCTAACATCTCCTTAAAAATATCTTCAAGGAAACAATGTCAACTCCCAATCATAGGGAATATTTAAACCGAGGTCAGAACCATCTTCTAGGCTCAGGTGTTTGCGTAACTTTCACTGAAGACCCTAGCCAGATGCAGTTGTGTTTATGTTACTAGATTTACATGCAATACACCAGGACGTTAACAATGCTGCGGGGGGCGGGGGGGGGGTGGTGCAGGGAGGATAAACACAATCACTTTGCAAAGACTTGGGAAAATGTTTTCAGCTTAAAGAGGAGAAAAGGCAATGAAACCCCTTTGGCATCTGTGCAAAACTGTTTGCTTGACTCTGGAGGTGATAAAAATAATTTATGGAGCTCTACGTTTTTAGCAAGAGGAAATGACCTCAGCTTTTGGCAATCTGATGCAGTTAGTGAAGCCTCTCTCTACTACTTTTATGGATTTCCTTGAGCTACATATTCTGTGACCTGTATTTCAGATTTATTGGCAGATACGTAAGCCACATTAAGTAATATAAAATGCAGTGAATGCATCAAACGACTCACCAAGGACCCACTGACAGCCGGCGAGAGGCTGCCTCTTCGAAGAAGTCACTCTGAATTGGATACCTGTTTATGCATTTGTCGAACCAGGCTCTGAATTTTTGTTTTAAATGAAGACATTAGTTCAAAACAAAAACGTCTCCAGCCAAACCCATAACATATTGGGTGGCAGGAAGAGGGTGTACAGCCAACTTTAAAATCTAATCAAACGCTCAGGATTTTGAGTGTGAACATGCTTTGCTTCCCGTTTGGGGGGAAACACAACTTCTCGGGAGGAGAGAAGGGGCCCCCAGCATATTGTGTTTGATTCTCCACAAGACAGTAGAGTAGCATTTTGATGAGGGAGATGCGGACTGACCAATAACGTCTTTTGGGAAATTCTTACTGCCTTGATACAGAGAAAGGAAGTACCAATGAGGAAATGAGTATTGCACAGTGCTATGTGCTATAACCACTTGAAACAGAACTGGGAGAATTTGTGTAAGACCTATACCCCCATCCTTGATGCCATCAAAGGCAAGGTCCCAATGTGTCAAAGCAGAAAGAGAATGAGTCTGGCAGTCAAGAGACCCAGTTCCTAGCTGGGGCAGCTGTGTCACCTTGGGCAACTGCCACCCTCTCCCTCGAGGTCATGACGGGATGCCTGGCATCCCTTCCTGCACAAAAATCCCTTGATTCCTTAAACAATGATGTCCAAATGATTGATGTAAGAGAAATGAGATCACAGGATACTGGGGACACCTGAACCAGCCATGAATTACTTGAGAAGATTCAGGCCCTGGCATTAAGCCAAGCAGAAAAATGATGGACATGTGGTTTCATGGGGAACTTCTAATTCACCTTCTTGTGACTGTTATATTTTTACTGTTAACCATTCCCTTTTAAAGAAAGCCTCGTGGGACTCAGATGAAGGTACACTCCCTCCAAAAAATGTTCTGGGTAAATTCCACCCTACTATGGTCTGTCCAGCCTCTGAAAATTGACAGCCTTTTGTTTGCATCACTTCATACTGTCCATGTGAACAATTAAACAGTGTGGTTAAGGGCTCAGTTTCCAGAGTCAGATGGCCCAAGTTTAAGTCCTGATTCTGCCACTATTAGCTGTGTGACCTTGGGCAAGACTCTTAACCTCTCTGAGGTTTTTCTATTCTGTAAAATTGGGATGACAACAATACTTTTGTTGACTGGATGATTGTGATGATGATATGAGATCCAATTTGTAAAGCATTAACACAAATGTGTCACAGAGTAAAATTCTCAATCTATATTAGATATTATTATTGTTGTGTTTCATGCATATCCATTTTGTCTTTTCTTCATGAGAGTGTAATTGATTAAAGACAGAGTCACAGCACCACATGCTATTTGTGTTCCCTACAGTGTTGGGCTCACAATATGTTTTTGGAAAATAAGTAACTGAGGGGTAAAGTCCTGCTATGGTAGAGAAAGGGGAATGAGGCATAATAGCAAAAGAATAGAAATATCTTCTCTCCTGTTGCATAAAGAGCAGTTTTAACAATGTTTACCGTTATTAAGCATTCACCTTTTGCCGGGCACTTTGCACAAGTTATTTATTTATTTATTATTTATTTATTATTATTATTATTATTTGAGATGGAGCTCGCCCAGGCTGTAGTGCAGTGGCCCCATCTTGGCTCACTGCAAGCTCCACCTCCCGGGTTCACACCATTCTCCTGCCTCAGCCTCCTGAGTAGCTGGGACTACAGGTGCCCACCACCACCCCGGCTAATTTTTTGTATTTTTAGTAGAGACGGGGTTTCACCATGTTAGCCAGAATGGTCTCGATCTCCTGACCTTGTGATCCCCCCGCCTCGGCCTCCTGAAGTGCTGGGATTACAGGCATGAGCCACCGCGCCCGGCCTACACAAGTTATTTCTAATCACTATTCTGCCAGATATGTATTATTATCCCTGTTTTACAGAAATAAAATTTGAAGTTCAGGGAAGGTAAGAAATATTGCACATGACTGAAGTGAAAGAATGGGATTCAAACCCAGGTCTGTCAACTGCCAGCGTCCACTTCTACCGACATTTAGCCTTTCCACCCACAGCATGCTGTCCAATCAGACAGATGCTCCTCCTCTGAACAGGCAACATGGCTATCTCCTGCTGGCAAATGATAAGAAATTAGAGATAGGATTGTCAGACAAGCCTTTCATGCTGAGTCACATAGAGCAAGACATATTACAGGCAGTGGCAAAAGCTGAAAATTGAGAGTCAGTCTTCGAAAATGCACAGTATGAAAAGAAATGCAGATCATAGTCATTCTGGGCTCACACCTTAGCAACTACCATCACCCAGGTCCTATTTGAAGCCAAACAATTGTGGCTTAAAGGTGCTGAGTAATTAAGACATTGAAACTAGTTATTAAAGAACAACAACATGACGCTTTAGGACCCGGAAATGTCAGCCATGACTTACACTTGCAAAGCTCCTCTGTCTCCCTAGAACGTTCACTTGCAATAAGTAAGGGGTAATAAGATGGAGGAATTCACATTGGCAAGGTTGGGACATGGTCTGAGAAGAAAGATGGGATTAAGAGAGGTGGCCAGGATCAGCCGTAAACTCCCAGTTGGAAGTTTTGGTACAGGTTGTGTCTTGGACTGGGGCCAGCCAAGAAACATGTGATCCACACAAAACGTGTTGGGGTCCATATTGTCCGGAAGGATGTGGTATTATGAATGTCTTTGTCTGGTTGGAAATATCTAGGCTCTCCAAACAACCATTTCCAGATCTCAATATTGTCTGCCTTCCAGAAATGTTTCATCCTGGACTTGAGTTATTCACATTGTTTCCCCAAACGCCAAGTAGAAATGCTTGGGATGATAAAATAGAAAGCACAGAATACATTTGCCTTGGGTGCACATTCTTAAAGTACTTCACCGCGAAGCAGTCCAGAGCTCTGCTAGCTAATAAGAAGGTTGAGACAAGAACCACCTCTAATAATTCAAAACTAAAATTAGACATTCACTTGAAAAATTCAGGTAGCTGAAACAAAAATGAGGGAAGCTTTGTTTATTTAAATTATGAGATAATTGCCGCAATTCTCCAATTCCCCTCACTAGGGTAGACTTGGCTTGAGTGTATCAGTATCCATGGTGACTCATCTAATAAGTAAACTGCATTAGCTCTGCTACCAGCAGAAAGGAAAGGGAAAGGTCTTGAAATATATCTGTTGTGGCTTCCTTCCAGAGCAAGGGATTTCATTATATCCTGAAGACATGAGACAGTTCAAAGAGATTTGAAATATGGAATGAGAAGGCGGAGGAGGAGAAGTTTGGGATTATATAGTTGCTTTTTAGTTTTGATTTTATATATGAGAATCAGATGCTACAAACAGAGACTCTAGGGGGAGACTTTATTCTTCTGGTCCAGGGTTTTGTTTTGGTTCGTTCTGTGGTTAATATCTTTCCAAAAAGTTCCCCCCACACCGGTAGGCCTTCATGTGTACTCCCATGTATGTAATTTCAAATAAGTATGACAGAAAATCCTTTAAAAACAACACATACATGATTTTCTATTCCATGGCTGAAATGAAACTTGCTGGAAAAAAAATGCATGATGGTGCCTGCTTATTAAATCCAGACAATGCAGAATGATAATAGGAAGCATCCCGAAAGAGGCACCGCAGTATTTCTGTAACAACAGAATAATAACTTGCTTTGCATCTGTCTACTTTTAAAACCATTTTACGATTACAAGCATGTAAGCTATTCTAATTATTACTGTAAATAATTAATCATTTCCTTTACAATCACTTATTAATTAGCTGTCATAACATTGTTGTGAGTTAGGTGGAAGACAAGGATTCAATATTCAGTTATTAACACCTAATTAAAATGTTCATTGTTTTCCATATGTTGTTTATAGCTTTGCTTCCTCACACTTGAAGACAGAATTTTCTCCGAGAACAATGTCCTCTATTTGCTTAGCTACGTCGCCATCTGTTGTTGAGAAGTAGAAAGTGTCCTTTTCTGCTTTTTCACATAAACAATAGCTTAATCCTTACCTCAGTTTTTATTTGGAATTAAAAAAAATAGCTCCACAATAGTCTCCTCCTAAAAGATTTCTTTGACTTTATTTATTCTACTGCTGACTACATAAAGTATTCGGCTAATACCAGTGGCATCATTTAAGTAGTAAATTAAGTGAGCCTATTAATGAAGCTACTGTGAAAAATTCAAGTTACTCCAACATAGGAAAAGTATAGGAGAGGGGAATTCGCTATCAAGTTTGGCTTACAGAAAGTCACCATCGAGGGAAATTTAAGATTTAATAATTCACCAGCCTAGGCAATGTGGCAAAAGCCTGTCTCTACTAAAAATACAAAAATAAATTAATTAATTAAACAAATAAATAACCAGGCATAGTGGTGCATGCCCGTAGGCCCAGCTACTCAGGAGGCTGAGTTGGGAGAATCACCTGAGCCCCGAGGCTGAGGCTTCAGTGAGCCATGATCATGCCATTGCTCTCCAATCTGGGAAACAGGAGTGAGAACCACCCTGCCCCATCTCAAAAACAAACCAACAAACAAAAAAGATTGACTATTCTACATCATAAAGATATGTTTTATACTAACTCATTTTTATAATAAAAGGTTATGTTTATTGAGCAACTACTGAATGCTAAGCACTGTTCATTCTTTCAATAGTCCAATAATAGAGACACTGCTGTGGTTGTGCCCACTTTACAAATAGGGAAACAGAATCGCCAAGAGGTAAAGTCATTTGCTGATTCAGGGGGAGGCTAAATAATTTGTGGGGCTTAGTGCAAAATCAAAATGTGAGGCTTTTTGTTCCAAAAGCAGGGAAAGAAGTGCCATTAAAGGTAGGAAAATATAAAGCTTTTTTCCTTTCTTTCTAAGTCTCTCTCTCAACTTGTTATGATGTTTAATTTGCCATTTAATGTTATTTTAATAAAAAATTTAATTTTGTCATTGTATGAATTGTACCATTCATTTTTATGTTGTGCAATGTGTTTTCAGTGCAAATAGAAGAGCATGTAACTCACATGCAGAATAATCAAAATTTCACAATTCATTATTTTGTTGCTCATGTGTGTGTATTTCACTCTCTCCAGAATGATAGAAATGCTGCGCAAAACCAACTCAACTGTTTTCATCTCACTTGATATGTGCACAATCTACCAACACTGCTCACCTTGGGCTTCTTGGTGAGTGAGGAATTACAATTTTCTTTCCTTCTATGTCATCATTTTCAGTACGAGTAGTTGGCCAACACAGAGAAGTAACATGAGAGAGTGTATGGTCGGCTTTCCTGTCATTCACGTTTCTTGGAATGCTTTGGCCTTCTTTCTGCATTCAAAGCAAGTTCTGGCCCAAGCAAAAAGTCAGTGGTAGATATGCAGATATGCCAATATGCCACGCTCACCTTTTACTCTTTAAGTCTCACTGAACTCCCATGTATTGTGGGTCCGCCAGAATTCTGTGTTCACAAGGTGTTGTGAACTCTGTAAGGAAATAAGGTAGCAAGGAACAGCAGATACCCCATTATTCTTATTGAGCTTAACATATTGTGCTTATCTTCCCTACTCACGTTCATGCTCCAATGTCTGTCAGAATTCACTTGCAAAACATAAGTTCAAACATAAAATTGTCGAGAATTTCAAGACAGTGACAGCAGAGCATTAAAATAAGTGTGAGGCTCTCTGAGCCTGGGGCTCTGTGAGACTACACCCACTGAGCAGACTCCGAGATGATGAACACACACAGAATGACACATCTGTTTCCAGAGTTCACGCTCCTAACCACTGTGCTCTGCTGCCCCTCAGACTATGCCCAGAGGCACCTTCAAAAGCTTCTGCTTTATGTGTCCATTATTCATAGAATTAAAGAAAGATGATGGTGGACAGAGGGCCTTAGAATTCCAACCTTCCTATTATACAGACAAAAGACAAGAAACCCAAAGAACCAGGATGACAGCCCTGATGTCCTAAATCTAGACCTCCTCAAATTGTCAAAATAAATGTAATATCTCCTTCCCCTTTCCATCCCTTCCACAACCCACCCTTCCTTTGGTACCCCACTTCTTTGCTGCTCTGTAGTAATCCTGTTCAGTCCCCATGGTTCTGGGGAGGTGGACTCACCCCCAGAGGAGGACACAGAAGGCAGGCAGGCTTAGCAAAGCCGTGTCCTCCACAGGAACCTGGTTACATCTGTGGGGAAAGAGACACCCTTTTCCTCTGGGATGATGAGACATGAGGACCATGACATCATAGAGCATTTTGGACTTATAACCAGGTAGAGAGGGACTGCCTGAGAACGAGGCCAATGTGGAGAAAAGCAGAGCTGAGAGACACGGACAAAAACAAACCCCTCAAGGAGTAGAGATTATGAGCATCTCAGTTGAGTCCTGAGTTACATAAATGAGTTAATAACCTCTCCCTTTGTTTCTTAACCAAATTTGAATTAGGTTTCTGTTACTCGACTGTTTTCATCTTAATCGATATGTGCACATTCTACCAACATTGCTCACCTTATTGATGAGTAAGGAATTACAATTCTCTTTCCTTCTGTGTCATTATTTTCAGTATAAGTAGTTGGTCAACACAGAGAAGTAATATAAGACAGCATATGGTAGGCTTTCCTGTCATTCATGTTTCTTAGGATGCCTCGGTCTAAAGCAAATTTATGTTTCTGTTTCTGAAATCAGGTTTCTATTACTTGAGACAAAGAGTCCTGATTGATATAGGTTTGTGAATCATTCTGTAAACATGATCATTAAAACCATGGTGAGAATGCAAATAGATACAAAGATTAAGCTATAGGGAATATCACTTAAGGAGAGTGAAAAGGAAGAGAAGCCAGCAAAGGAAACTGAGGGAGTGATCAGGGGGTTCCAGGAGACCCGGCACAGGAGACAGCGTCCACCAGGTAGGAGCAGAAAACAGGGGTGTGGGTGTGGGCAAGGCCAGATATACAGAAAGTTCAAGCAGAGTGATGGTTAGAAAGAGTCTAGTGACCTGGAAATTAGGAGGTGGAGAATTATACCAGGAGTTTTTTGGGAACAAAGCCAAGGGGCTCTGGGTTAAAGAATGAGTGGAAAAAAAGTTTGCGTTTAACACTGCTGAAAGAAATCAGAAATGACACAAACAAATGGTAACACATCCTATGCTCATGGATGGGTAGAATCAATATTGTGAAAATAACCACACTGCTAAAAGCAATCTACAAATTCAAGGCAATCCCCATCAAAATACCATCATCATTCTTTATAGGTTTAGAAAAAACAGTTCTAAAACTTCATGTGGAAGCAAAACAAAAACAAAAACAAAAACCCGTATAGCCAAAGCCAGACTAAGCAAAAAGAACAAATCTGGGGGCATCACACTACCTGATTTCAAACTATAGTATAACTCTATAGTCAATAAAACATCATGGTACTGGTATAAAACTAGGCACATCAGCCAAGGAAACAGAATAAAGAACCCAGAGAAGGACCCAAATACTTACAGCCAACTGATCTTCAACAAAGCAAACAAAAACATAAAGTGGAGAAAGGACACATTTTTCAACAAATGGTGCTGGGATAATTGACTAGCTATATGTAGGAGAATGAATCTGGATACTCTTCTCTCGCCATATACAAAAATCCAAGATGCCGTATCCAAGACCTAAAACTATAAAAATTCTAGAAGATCACATTGGAAAACCTTCTAGACATTGGCTTGGGCAGAGATTTCGTGACCAAGAACCCAAAGGCAAATGCGATAAAAACAAAAATAAATAGCTGGAACTTAAACTAAAGAGCTTTTACACAGCAAAAGGAACAGTCAGCAGAGTAAACAGACAACCCACAGAGTGGGAGAAAATCTTCACAATCTATACATCTGATAAAAGACTAATATCCAAAATCTACAACAAACTCAAACAAATCAGTAAGAAAAGAAAAAAAAAATCCCATCAAAAAGTGGGGTAAGGACATGAATAGACAATTCTCAAAAGAAGATATACAAATGGCCAACAAACATATGAAACAATGCTCGACATCATTAATGATCAGGGAAATGCAAATCAAAGCCACAATGGGATACCACCTTATCCCTGCAAGAATGGCCATAATCAAAATATCAAAAAACAGTAGATGTTGGCGTGGATGCAGTGATCAGGGAACACTTCTACACTGCTGGTAGGAATGTAAACTAGTAGAGCCGCTATGGAAAATAGTGTGGAACTTCCTTAAAGAACTAAAAGAAGAACTGCCATTTGATCAAACTGCCATTTGATCAAAAGTGCCATTTGATCCAGCAATCCCACTACTGGGTATCTACCCAGAGGAAAAGAAAATCGTTATACGAAAAAGATACTTGCACACACATTTATAGCAGCACAATTCGCAATTGCAAAATTGCGGAACCAATACAAATGCCCATCAATCAACAAGTGGATGAGTAAACTGTGGTATATATATACAATGCAATACTACTCAGCCACAAAAAGGAATGAATTAATGGCATTTGCAGTGACCTGGATTGGAAACTATCATTTTAAGTGAAGTAACTCAGGAATGGAAAACCACACATTGTTCTCGCTGATATGTGGGAGCTAAGCTATGAGGATGCAAAGGCATAACAATGATACAATGGACTTTGGGGACTTGCGGGGGAGGTTGAGGAGGGGAGGGATAAAAGACTACAAATAGGGTGAGTGTATACTGCTCAGGTGATGCGTGCACCAAAATCTCACAAATCACCACTAAAGAACTTAACTCATGTAGTCAAACACCACCTATACCCCAAAAACATATAGAAAAAAATATTTTAAGTCTTGTGTTTAAAATGGTAGGTTGGGTGTATGTATTGACTGCTACTTCCTTCTGAGACACAACCGAAGTGTGAGGAAAATTATTAAAAATATATATATATATATATATATAACCTGCAAGGACAATGAGAGCAAGCGAAAAGACCACAGTGGATAAAAATTCGCACCAGCAAGTGAAAAATGTCAACAAATTTTTGGAAGTGGAATAAAAAGTGGAGAACAGGTATCTGGCATTGCAGAGGAGAGAATGCAGGGACACCTTGGAGCCCAGTGGGGTTAATGGCAGAGAGGGATTCACTGCTTAGAACTCTGACAACTTCAGGGCTGAGGCACAGGTAGCTTGGAGAGCAGGAGTAAGGCTCAGGCAGGGCTGAAAACAGGGAGGTAGTCTGAAAGCCTCTGTTAGAGCCACTTGGACCCACCCCTGATCATTCCCGTCCTTTGCAGTTGCATCACCAAACCCCCGATTCTCACAAGTAACCGGAGAATTGTTCTCTGGAGACCCTGAGAAGGCCAGAATCCCAACTCTGGAACATGTGTCAGAGTTGAGGCCATGGATGAGGTTATGTGCCCCAAACTGAAGGATTAGTAGAGGTCCACATACTCTTGACCAGAGCCCCATCCTGTCTCCCATCTTTGACCAGGGTACCAGGAGCCTCGTGTATGCTCCCCACGCAAGACATTGAAAGAGCTTCTCTGCAGAAACGATGCCCCCTGTGGTGGTTGGTACAGTGGCGACTTAGCTAAATGGAAACTGTGTTTAGCAGAATCCCCTTCTCTGGGTGGTTCTGCTTGGGCTGACAAGAGGATCTGTGTGAAGTTTGGCCAGCAGAAAAGGGAAGCAGCCTCCACCATGTTCTGAATGTGAGTTTAGCATGCTAGGTGCCACCACAGCCCCCAAACATTGTCACTGGTGGCTAACTCACTCTGGTGTTATAGCGGGGCTGCCAGACCCACAGCTCTGTGGCCCCCACAGACTTCCTTCCAGGCATGGCACAGCTTTGCTGAGAAATGCTTTGGCTTCCTTGGCAGGTCACCTGCATCATTGAGGTGGAGGTGGTGGTGGCAAGAACACCTCTAACTACCAACTAGGTGTCTGAGTACCACAAACTTAGTGGTTTAAACAGCAGGAACAGAGTCTTCTGGGGTGCTGGAAACGTTCCACGGCTTGATCAGCGTGGTAGCTCCTCAGATTTATCCACATGTACAAGTTTTTCAAGATTAGACACTTTGTAGGGTATATCTTATACTTCAATACAATGTTAACCAATGTTCCACATAGCATTAATCATTTGCCGTGAGTACTATCAAGAAAAGTTATAGCGTTCCATAAGAGGGCCTGGTCTGAGATGTGGGATCTGAGAGAACACCAGAGAGGATGGGCACAGGAGGTGACCCGGGGGCTGTGGTGTGAAACAGGCATGGGCCGGAGAGGGCACCCACTGTAGCCCATGATAAAGACATTGCACTCATCTCCAAACCCTATGGGCTTCCAAGCAGGAGACATGTCATAGATTACTTTGAAAAGAGTGAATGTTCAAGTACTTTTTTACTAGCTGAGTTAGCAACTGAGTATGTCTCTGTAGCACTACTTTATTTTCCAATTTACATTTAGGGTATGCACCCATTTCATATAGACCACGATATGCTTTGGATTTGTGTCCCCACCCAAACCGCATGTCAAATTGTAATCCCCAGTGTTGGAGGTGGGGCCCGGTGGGAGGTGGTTAGTTCATGGGGGCAGATTTCCCCCTTTGGTTCTGTTCACCTGATACAGTCCTCATGAAATCTGGTTGTTTAAAAGTGTGTGGCACCTCCCCACTCTCTCTCTTCCTCCTGTTCTGGCCATGTGAAGATGTGCCTGCCTCCCCTTTGCCTTCTGCCATGATTGTAAATTTCCTGAAGCCTCCCCAGCCATGCTTCCTCTACAGCCTGCAGAACCATGAGCCAATGAAACCTGTTTTATTTATAAATTACCCAGTTTCAGGTATTTCTTTATAGCAGTGCAAGAATAAACTTAAACAAACCATGACTTCTCTCTTCGCTTTTCCTGTCTCTTCTGTTCAAGACAACAGTACCACTGAGTCAGTGTCTGACATACACAAAGGATAGTGCCCATATACCTCTCCCAGACATAACTCTAAGAATGAACAACATCTAGACCAAGACTCTTTTGCAGAACCAGCCAGCTCGATCTTCCAGTGGACCATTGCTCAGACAGTGCTCCATGTGGCATTGATTAGTAACTGCAGTAAAATATGCTTGGAAAATATTTGGTCAGACAAAGTTACACAGTTTTCCTATTGCAGGACTTCTCATAGAGTTTCCCATGTTAATGTGCATTATGATTCTCTAAGAGGAGGAGATTATATGCAACATTCCCAAATTTATTTGAACCACGGGACCCTTTTGTGAGGTGAACGGTATTAGCAAGTCAAGATACTATGTTAATCTGACGACATACAACACAGTGCATAGGTAATCCCTACTAGTGAGTGATTTGTGGCATTATGTCATACAGTAACCTTCTTTATCTTAATTCATTTTTAGAATAAATATAAAGAAATGACAGAAAGCTGAGGTTGTTGTTTTATTTTTGTCTTTCATGAAGACTGATTTCTTCCACTACCATTACCTGCTCACTTTCTTCATCTGTCTTTGGAGCATCATTCATCTTCATTGGCTATTGATTACTTTCTTCTCTGGTGATTTTAAGTAGCTAAAAAACCTCCCAATGACTCCTCATATTATGTGAAAGAAATTGTATTTTTTTAACCCCTTTCAGAAATTACCATAAAACTAATGGGAGTTAGATCCCCATTCTGACTATCGCTGTTGACATGTAAAATCGTGTTTTTCATATCTTAAGTCCAAAACCATGTTATCTATTGTAGATAATTTTAGTGGAATAGACTGCAAAGAATCCTAGAAATGTTAATTCTACTACATCTGACATATGGAGAATTTTTGGTATTCAACTCAAGTTTTGCATTTTCTTTGCAATTTTCAACATGCACAGCCTCACACTCTCTTTCAAAGGCTCTGGTATTATCCAGAAGCAATTACGAAGAAAAACGAAATTACCTTTCGTCATTCTATCTATTCAACGCCTTGGAAATGCAGACTGACAATGAACTGACAATTATTTGCAATCCACTTTCAGTTAATTTCACCATAAATTGAGCCTGAGGACTGCTGACAAATAAAATATATTATTCATCTGAAAACATTCTCTTTGGGTCTCCAGATCTCCAATCTATTTCATTAGTGATCATGATCAAACTAAGTTGGGAATTGATTTATGCAATAGTTATCCTTCCACAATAATTAATTAGGAAAATAATGCTTTGGTAGAGCTTTGAAAAGGAGTGATTTCTAAGGCTCTTTGATAAAATAGAAAACTTTAAAAATAATTATGAGGCTGGGTTCCTAAGGGAGTAGATATGCATTGCCTTTCCTATTTCCAGAATACACTAGACTTAACTCACAGTCAGGGATAGCTCCTTGAATCTCAATTCAGTTCATCTGACAGTTTTTTGATAGTGTACTACATGCCCAGCACTGTGTGCTAGGTCTGTGAAGGTAACAGAAAGGGAGCTTTTTCAGTGAGTGTATATGGGCAGGTAGCTATATATGGTATTAACTATTCTAATAAATGCTATAATAGACATACTTGCAAAGTATTTTTGCAGTCATAACAGCTCCAGGGATTAATTCTGCTTAAACCATTGGGGAATGCTTTGTGGGAGAAAGTGACATTAGAGTTGGTCTTTCAGTTGGGAGAGATGAATGGGCTTGAGAGAATCCAAGTGCAATTCTAGGTGGAGAAAATACACGAACAATTGCAAAGAGCTGGGAAAGGTCCAAGTGGGTTTGAGGAGATGTGAGAAGCCTGGGTTGGCTGTGAGAGGTTAGGAGAGGAATGTATGTTGGGATCAGACTGTGAAGGAGAGATGTAAAGTGGACAGACAATTTTTAATAAATTTGATTTTAAGCCAGAAAGCTGTGTTGTTCAGGTGACAAATCGGGTTACAGTGCCATAGAGTGAGGGAATTACTGGAAGATATTGCAATTGCCCTGGTGAGAGGCAACAAAAAATCATGGGAGAGGAAAACAGGGATGCAAGGAGAAACAGAATTTGGGAATCATTTAGTTTATCCCCTTAAGAGAAGCCACGGCACATTGAAGTCAAGGAGTTATAAGGATCTCATGGGCGTTGAAATCATGGAAGTTGTGAGCAAATGATGGTGAGGAAAACACACAATGAATCAAGTGCTAAAGCCTTGAAAGAAGTTGGAGGTGTCTAGGAAGCTGATAGATGAGGATAATGTTTGTTCACTCTTTGGTTCATGTACTCATTCAAAGTCCTATAATTCAGAACCTACTCCACTGGGCACTGGGGATGTAAACACCAATAAGACACATTAAGTCAACAGCATTGATCAAAGAGGGAATGTATTATCTTCAGGCAGGGAAAGGTTTCAGGGTTAGTTAACAGACCTCAAAAGTGGAAATTCATGAAATTCAGGATAATACATACAGGTCAACAAGAACTTATAAAGAAATGGGAAAAGATGCTGCTCCAAGTCAAGCTTCATGTCACTTTTCCAGGCAGGAAGACAAGAATGGAAAATGGCAAACAATATATATGTTAATCTTACCCCCTTTGAGGGATTTCTCCTAGAAGTCATCCACTTTCATTTTGTTTTTCGGAATGGGTCACATGTCTATTCCTAGTCTGCATGAAAGCGTGGGAAATGTAGAATTTAACTGAGCACATTTTTGTGCCCAACAAGTTCTTCTAGAAAAGAGGCAAGAAAGAATGGACATGGCCTAGACAACTAGCAACTACACTTTTATGGTAAAGGGTTCAATTCACCAAGAAGAGCTAATTGTCCTAAACATATATGCACCCAATACAGGAGCACCCAGATTCATAAAGCAAGTTCTTAGAGACCCACAAAGAGACTTAGATTCCCATTCAATAATAGTGGGGGATTTCAACATCCTACTGATAACATTAGACAGATGATCGAGACAGAAAATTAACAAAGTTGTTCAGGATGAACTCAGCTCTGGATCAAGAGGACCTGATATATATCTACAGAACTCTCCACCCCAAAACAACAGAATATACATTCTTCTTATTGCCACATGACACTTACTCTAAAATTGATCATGTAATTATGTAAAAAGCTCCTCAGCAAATTCAAAAGCAAATTCAAAAGAAAGGAAATCATAACAGTCTCCCAGATCACAGAGCAATCAAATTAGAACTCAAGATAAAGAAACTTATTCAAAACCACACAACTACGTGGAAATCGAACAACCTGTTCCTGAATGACTCCTGGCAAATAATAAAATTAAGACAGAAATCAAGAAGTTCTAATGAGAATACATGGAGACAGGAGGGGAACAACACACACTGGGGCCTGTTGGAGGGGTGCAGGAAGGGAGAATATCAGGATAAACAGCTAATGCATGATGGGCTTAATACCTAGGTGAAGGGTTAATAAGTGTAGCAAACCACCATAGCACACATTTACCTATGGAACAAACGTGCACATCCTACACATGTATCCTAGAACTTTAAATTAGATTAAATTAAATTAAGAAATCAAGAAGATATTTGAAACTAATAAGAATGAAGAGACAACACACCAGGATCTCTGGGATGCAGCTAAAGCAGTGTTAAGAGGAAAATTTATAGCACTAAAATGTCTACATCAAAAAGCTAGAAAGATCTCAAGTCAACAACCTAACATCACAAGAACTAGAGAACCAAGAGCAAACAAATCTCAAAGCTAGCAGAAGACAAGAAATAACCAAGATCAGACAGGAACCAAAGGAAATAGAGATGTGAAAAAACCCTTCAGAAAATCAACAAATCCAGGAGCTTGTTTTTTTGGCAAAAATTAATAAAAGAGCTAGACTGCTAGCTAGACTAATAAAGAAGAAAAGAGAGAAGAATCAAACAGATGCAATCAGAAATGATAAGGGGAATATCACCAGTGACCCCACAGAAATGCATATTTAAATATATTTTTGGCCAGGCATGGTGGCTTATGCCTATAATCCCAGCATCCTGGGAGGCCAAAACAGGAGGATCACTTCAGACCAGGGGTTCAAGACTGGCCCAGGAAACATAGTGAGACCCTGGCTGTACAAAAAATAAAATAAAAATTTGACAATCATGGTTGTGCACACCTGTAGTCCTAGATATTCAGGAGGCAGAGGCAGGCGGATCACTTGAACCTAGAAGTTCGAGGTTACAGTGACCTGTGATTGCACCACTGCACTTCAGCCTGGGCAACAAGAGTGAGAACCTGTCTCAAAAATAAATAAAAATAAATAAATACATTTTTACTATATCGTTCTCATTGATTAAAGGCTTCCTAGAGCATAAGTTCTAGTTTAAAAGTAATTTTTCTAGAATTTTGAAGCATTGCTCCATTTTGTTCCAACTTCCAGTGTTACTCTTGAGAAATCATGCCACTCTGATTCTCATTTCTTTGTTATGTGATGTGATCATTCTCTCTGTAAAATCTTAGTTTCCTCTCTTTATCTCTAATGTTCTGAAATGTCATAATAATGTGCCTTTGTGTAGATCATTTTCCATGTCTTACACATGGCATTGGGAAGATCTTTTCAATCATGACACTGCTTTATTGTTTCTGTGAAAATCCTCTCCCCTACTGTTTTATACTAGGATATCTGACCTCCTGGACATTTTCTTCATTCTATTTCCAACTCTTCTATTGAATTTTTAAATTTCAGCTATCGTTTTTTAATTTCAAGAGCCCCTTCTTTTTTCTCTAATTATTACTGATGTGGTTTGGCTGTGTCCCCACCCAAATCTCATCTTGAATTGTAGTTCCTATAATCCCCATATGTTGTGAGAGGGACCCTGTGGGAGGTAGTTGAATTATGTGAGTGGTTACCTCCGCGCTGTTCTCATGATAGTGAGTGAGTTCTTGCAAGATGGTTTTATAAGGGGCTTTTCCCCCACTTCACTCTGCAATTCTCCTTGCTGCTGCCATATGAAGAAGAATGTGTTTGCTTTCCCTTCTGCCATGATTGTAAGATTCCTGAGGCCTTCCCAGCCCTGTGGAACTGTGAGTCAATTAAACTTCTTTCCTTTATGAATTACCCAGTCTTGGGTATTTATTCATAGCAGCATGAGAATGAACTAATACAGTTACTAACTATAATTAATAATTATCTTTAATTGTAGTATAACAAGCTTCTAAGTGAGGTTTTTAATAAATTTGGAGTTGTGTCTGAGGCTGAAAGCCTAGAATGCCATCTATGCCCGTATTCCAAAAGAAGATGTTAGACATTCATGAAGGACTAACATACCATGCATTTACAGTAACATGAGTCTTGTGCCCATAGCCCACCTCTCAACTTTAGTCCCTGTGTGAAGAAAGAAAACTCCATAAAAAAGCTAGAGACTCTTTAGAGTGAGTTAGAATTTTTTTTTTTTTTTTGAAGAGCGTCATATATGGGCACATGAACATTTAAAGTAGAAGTTTCTCTCCACCTCTTGGGTCAAGCAATGGGAGGCTTCATGTGCACACTGTAGACACTGAGTTACTTGCCAGGAGTGGAGACGAACATCTCAGTCCCCAGTCAGCTGCTGCTGAGCTGCAGAAATGTGTAGACTTGTTCTGTGCTTCTACTTGAGCGGAGAGTGGGGAAAGAGTATTCTTGGGAGAACTAGACCCATGTCCTCTGGATTTAGGGGGTTAGGTGGGTGGTGGGGCAGAAGGATTAGTGACTTCCACTCACCTAAGGCTGCCTGGAGATGCTTGTGTGGAAAAAAGAAGGGACCGCGGTGGGAATGGTCTAAACTTTCGTCATTGAATTAGACAGAGATTCATGAGTTTTTCCAAGAACTAAATGAGAAACCAGGAAAGTAATAGTGAGCTTGAGTTTCCACCCAAGAGTTCTGGCTCAACAGAATGAGCTTGCATCAAGAGTACTTGGGAAGAGAATTAGGGGAAATCATGAAAGGTCAGCTGCATGAGGTTTCACCAAGTAAAGTGTGGGGAGAACAGTGTGAAGTCAAAAGTCCCACAGGAGCGTGAGAAAAAAAAAAAAACTGTGCAAAAGCACCACCAGCAGAAAGGGTCAGCATTGGGGCACCTACCACACAGAGGTACCAATGTCAGGTACGACCGCCCAATAATATAGGACTGTCTTTTCCTCTTCTAACCCCTGCTCCCCTTGGGCATAATACTAAGGGGGGCAGAGAAGCATCAGCTGGTGAAGAGAGAAAGAAGGGTTTTGATGGAGACAAAAAGAATAGACCATGAACCCCCACTTCCATCTGGCAGAATTCAGAATCAGACCCAAGCTAGAAAGTGGGAGAAGATATAGATTAGATAAAAGATGGAAGATTAGATTAGAGCGTACTTTTCAATACCCCAAAATGAGACGGTTCTAATCTCCAAAAGTGCCCGGAAAAGCCTTTGACTTTGCACAAGATATTATCCTGGTGTGGGAGAAAGAAAATCTGACAGAGAAAATTTAAGGATGACCAGGTTGTTTCCTGCCTGTTATTTGTCAAGTACAATTCATTTAAGAAAGTGGTTATAATAGCATTTTTGTTTCCTTTTCCATTCTCTGTGTCCTTGTAGAATCACACTTTTGCCATCATTTCAGTGGGATTTCAGGTGAGAGAAAAGATGGACACATGTGCTCAGTCCCTTTTTAAACTACAAGTCAATGTAACTGCCTTATTTATTTTATTATTTTATTATTATTATTATTATTATTTTGGACCAAAAGCTCCTTTTCCAGGAAAGACTAAGTCGACCTACTGATATTTGAGTGAGTAATCAATAGATAACAGGAAAATCCAAATTTCCACTTCAAATATTGGGCATATTCCACTTACGTAAGTTCATTTAAGAGAGAAGTTTTAGCCCAGCATGGTAGTGCACACCTGTGGTCCCAGCTACTCAGGAGCCTGGGGGATCGAGGCTGCAGTGAGCCATGATTGAGCCACTGAATTCCCACGTGACTGACAGAGTGAGATCCTATCTCAATATAAAAAAAGAAAGTAAATTAAAAAGAAAACAAAAAAGAAAAACTATAACTGTCGTCCATTATCTTGTAGCTAACCATCTGAACTAATTTCTCAGAAAGAGCAGTCATTGACTGTCACATCTGCCACCTAGTGGCCACTCTGATGCACACATTATGCTAATTCTTAGCCTACATCTTTTCATCCTTCACCCCTGCATCCATCGTTCATTCATTCACCCATCCATCTATCCATCCATTCATCCACCCATCCACTCATTATCCCTTCATCCATCCATCCATCCACCCATCATTCATATTCATTTACCCATCCATCCGTCTGTCTACACATATGTGCATGGTGCACTTATTTGGGTCAGGCTCTAGGTATACAGATAAACAGAATACATGAGCCCTTGACCTTCCTCGAGGAAGTGACAATCTAATGGGGGAGAAAAACATGTATTTTTCTTTCTTTGAGGGAGGATTCTAAAAGCTAAGTCTCCAATGTCCAAGTCTGTGTTTCAAGATTTTTTTTTAAATCTCAACTGGCTTCTTTCCTGTAATTTAATGAAATACTTAAGCCTTTGCCATATTAAAGAGGAAAAAATCCAAAAAACAAACAAACTTTTCATAAATCATACTACCTCTAACCATTTTCTTATTTCTTTCCTTTCATTCATAGCCAAGTTACAGGACACACATGGCCTTTTGGTCTGCAGTGACTGACAAGTCATTGGCAAAAAATTGCCAGTTTTTAAGGTAACTGGTGGCAGTAAGTGGTTTTTACTGAAGGGCCTCTTTATTTCTTCTCTTCATGCAGGCCAAGATGTCAGGGTCAAAGCCATCTCAACTTTAAGAGACCCAAGATCCAGTGTAAAAATGGGATCCTAATTTCTAAAGTTCCAAGTACTCTGCCTTCCAGCTATACCTTCCTTTTTATGTATGGAAATTATGGCTCTGGAAGCTGCAAATTTTACAACAGTGGCAAAATAACACTAAAAAATGTCAGAATTATAGTGGCTATTGCATAGAATGTTCCCGATGAATAACACCACACTTTTAAAAAAATTAATGATTTATTTATTTACTTATTTATTTTTATCTTTTATTTTTTTGATACAAAGTCTTGCTATGTTGCGCAGGTTGATTTCAAACTCCTGGGCTGAAGCCATCCTCCCACCTTGGCCTCTCGAGTAGCTGGGACTACAGACAAGAACCACTGCCCCTGGCTCAACATTGTGTTAGCAGCAGTGACACTGTTTGTACAGATTCACTATCTGCAGTAACTCAGTTCTTGCCTCCTTAAAAGAAAGAATTCATCTGAGGAGCATAACACACAGTGTGAAAGTATATTTTAAAAGTTTTAGAGCAGAAATGAAAGGAAGTAAAGTATATTTGGAAAAGGGCCAAGCAAGGAACTTGGGAGTTTCAAGTGCCTCCCCTTGACTTGGGGTTTATATGTTGGTATGATTCCAGGGTTTGTGTTTCTTCTCCCCTGATTCTTCCCTTGGGGTAGGCTGCCCACGTGCGCAGTGGTCTGCCAGGACTTGGGAGGGGCCACATATAGTGTGTTTACTGAAATTGTGCACATGCTCATTTGAGGCATTTTTCCCTTACCCGTCACATATTCCCAGAAGAAGGTCATATACCAATTAAACTGCCATCTTGCCTCTTAGTGTGCATGCCTGGGCCCACTAGCCCCAGTCCTGAGATCTTACCGGGAAGCTGCTGCTCATCAGCTTCAGGTGTTTTCTGTCTATTGGGAGCGGGCCGTTCCCTGGCACCAGCTGTGACCAATTACAACGTTAGCTAGACAGTTTAACAACTGCCTGACCATCACTTGATAGTCGCCTGACATTCCTGGTGGAAGGGGGCCTCTTCTGCCCTGCTCATATCTGCCTAACTACCTACTCTAACAATTACACTTTAAGATTGATCCTTTCCCTTTCATGGGCAGTGATTGCTTTCCTGATCATCTCATTTCTTGTCCTGAGAACTTGGCTTGACTTTCCATCTGTCAGGGGTACATGGGTTGTTGGGTCTGTGTATATAGGTGGCCAATCAAAAGGCTAGGAGCCTCAAGAATATGGCTAGACAGAAATGGAGCTGCACCCCATTTGCAGCTAGCAAAATATGGCCAGACAGAGATGTGGGTTGCACCTTATTTGCAGCTAGACTGATTGTGATACAGGAGAGAGAAAGAAATTATTTAGGCAGATAGTGACGGCAAAGAGTCCTTGGCAGAACTTCCCTTCTAACAAAAAAGCATAACTAGAAATCATGTCTTTTCTAACAAAGAGCAACCTGAGAAATAGGGGTGCAAAACATAAAAAAGGAAGCTGGAAGCTTGCACAGGGGAATGCCAGCAACCGCACCAACAAAAAAGGGCTACCTGGGAGACAGGCGTGTCCGCCATGGAAGCTCCATCTTCCCTTTTTTGTTAGCACATGTACAGTAAGAAAGAAATGGGCAACATGAAGAAGCTCAGGCAGAGAACCCACCTGCATAATAAAAGATTGGGGTGGGGGCTGCCAGAGATTTGCACCCTGTGCAGATGGCACACCTGGTCCTAACTGATTTTTTGTGTCCTACGTAGATCAGACATCGCCTTCATCTTAACTCATCTATGAAAACCACTGCATTTCACCACAAATAGGCAACGCATTTTTCTGGGACACCTCTCTGTAGCAGAGAACTATTCTCTTTCTTTTGCCTGTTAATCCTCCACTCTTAACCTTACTCTTTGTGTGTCTGCATCCTTGCTCTCCATGGCCACGAGGCAACGAACCTCAGGTGTCACCCCAGACAATGATGCCACTTCAATCATTGCAGCTCTCAAGGCATTATTTAAGTCTCTGGGTTTTTTTGTTGTTGTTGCTTTTGTTGTTGTTGTTGTTGTTGCTGTTGTTGGTTCTGGCTGTTTTTTGGGAGTGACTCTGGAAGAGCTGATCTACAGGGCTCTCAAATTAGGTCTACCCAGGGATGCCTTCAATAGGTATAAGCTTCTAATAGTGCCTTCAACGGTGCAGCTTCTAAAAGTATTTCAAAAAATGTTTATTGCATATTTTGAACGGCTTTTCACAAAATGCCTAATAAAAAGTTTAAGTGATTTATAAGAAAATTAAATCTACTGACCTTTTTGTTTAGCCCAGTTCATTGAAGAACTCCATCCTAAAGTCAGTAATCTAATTAAGAAACAAACTCAATTGAAAAGACTGCCCATTGAACTAACTTGGTCTCCAAAATACAACTTTCCGTATTTAGCTAGCTATTTTGAAATTCCTTGTAAAAATAAATTTACATTTATAAATGAAATCTCCATTTCTAAGGGTGTCTTCCTCTCAGTACCTAAATCACAATAGGAAAGACATTGGCTTAAAGCTTACGTAACAAATTTTACTCTTGTTTAAGGTAATTTTCCCAGCCCTCTTGTCTTAACTGAGTCTTTTACCTACGCCCTTCTTTATCTCAGCAAATAGTGGCATTTAGACCTAAGTTCTATAAATTTTCCACCTAGTTTCACACAAATGTCATGACTTTGGAAATGCAAATTTAAGGCCACCTACCTAACAATTGTTTAGAGCAAGGAATAATCAATCATAAGATTGATAGTCTAAAGTGGAGAGAGATTTTGAAAACTGGAAAATGCAGAATATTTATTTATTTATTTATTTTTGAAACAGGGTCTCACTCTGTTACCCAGGCTAGAGTACAGTGGCACAATCATAGCTCACTGTAACCTTGAACTTTCAGGCTCAAGCAATTCTCTCACTTCAGCCTCTGGAGTAGCTGGGACTACAGGAACACACCAGGAACACACCACCATGTTCAACTAATTTTTTTTTTTTTTGTAGAGACTGGGCCTCGCTATGTTGCCCAGGCTGGCTTTGAATTCCTGGCCTCAAGTGATCCTCCCACCTGAGACTCCAAAAGGGCTGAGATTATAGGTATGAAAAAATAAATAAATCTCAGGACCCCAAAATCACTAAACCAAAGAGAAAAGTCAGGCTGGGAACTGTGAAGGGCAAACCTGCCTCCCATTCTATTCCTAAATAAGATGGCTACAAAGATTAAAAAAGCTACATGCCTCCCTCACAATTTGTCCACAAAATAATTCCTGGTGGACAAAGGACAGACAGAACTCAAAGTCATCCCTCTGCTCCCAGGAGACAAATGCACAGCTGATTGCTTCCTTTGATTCATTGGAAGGCTAATCAGAAACCCAAAATAATGCAACCATTTGTTCTTTATCTACCTATGACCTGGAAGCCCCCTCCCGACTTTGAGTTGTCCCACCTTTCCAGGCCGAACCAATGTACATCTTACATATATTGATCGATGCCTCATGTCGCCCTAAAATGTATAAAACCAAGCTGTGCTCCGACCACCTTGGGCACATGTTGTTAGGACCTTCTGAGGCTGTATCACGGGTGCACCCTTAACCTTGGCAAAATAAACTTCCTAAATTGATTGAGACTTGTCTTAGATACTCTGGTTTACACAGGCATGAGTCACCATGCCTGGCTAGCAGAATCGTTAAAAAGTTGTAAGATCTGCTTCTCTCTGTGTGTCTGTGTGTCTATATGTATTACGTTTATGTGATATTTCTCTACCAAAATAGCTGAAAAAAAGCTCTAATTTGCTTGAAGAAAACCTAAACACTTAGATCAAATATTTTAATGCCTTTTAGTTCATGTGATTTGAGTAAATCTTTGGTAAATAGGACGAGTTTATTACTATTGTTGTTTTAATAAAAACGACTGTGTCTTGTGATCAGGAAAATACCCATGCATTTAACTTTAGAGTTCATGCTTAGCATTTGCATCCTTTAAAAATGGGTTACATGGAAATAACTTAAATGATGGCTAGCCTTGTTTAATGGGCAATTCAAGAATTATTGTTAAAAATGACTAGACTAGGAAAATGTAGACAGGATAAAAGTTTATAAATAAAATTTTCATGATTTCAAAAATCTTTGTAAGTAACTTAAAGTTGTGTTATAAGTAAGTAATAGATTCTCATGAAATATCTGAATCATTTCTAAGTACGATAAAATGCTGAAACATTAATTGTTACACATAAGTTTAAGTTTGTTTTTGGCTTCTTAAATTGTACAAAAAGACAAAATGCATTTAGGTCTATTAGTAAATATGTTCTATTCCACATTAAAAAGTTGTACTTTAACCAGATACAACGAATGGCACATGCATGTAGTCCCAACTACTTAGGAGGCTGAGGCAGGAGGATCGCTTGAGACCAGGAATGTGAGCCCAGCTTGTGTAACAGAGACCCCATCTCTAAAAGAAAAAGAAAAAAAGAAAATTTGTACCTTCAGGAAGCACATATTTCTAGAAATTATGAAATGGTGCTAGTCTACAGAATTGGTTTGCAACTGCTAAGAATTAACAACTATAATTAGTATAAATAACTAAAACTACTAGAAATAAGGGGAACAATTCAATATGCTAAGTAGGAAAGTGAGAGTGTTTTGTTGAGAAAAATTATAAGGAAGGCATAAAGGTGTGCTTTTTTCTCTTTGGGTGAAAAGTAATTTTGTCTAATTTTGATATTATTTAAAGGTTGTTTCAAAATATGGATTTGGGAAGTAAAGAGAAGCAAGGAAAGAGGGAACCAGTAAGCAGGAGAAAGAGATTTTGTGTTTTATCAAGATAATTTCCTATGCTTCATACTGTCTTTATTAGATCTCTGATTACTTAAGAAAATTGAGTTAAAGCATTAAGTTTTTTTCCTACAAATATGCTTTTTTTTTTTTTTTTTTCTCCATACAGGGTCTGGTTCTGTTGCCCAGGCTGGAGTGTGGTGGCATGATCTCAGCTCACTGCAACTTCTGCCTCCTGGGCTCAAGCCATCCTCTCACCTCAGCCTTCCAAGTAGCTGGGTCTACAGGAGCATACCGCTGTGCCTGGCTAATTTTTTGTCGTTGTTGTATTTTTCATAGAGACAGGGCGTATTAGTCCATTTCCACGCTGCTGATAAAGACATACCCGAGACTGGGCAATTTACAGAAGAAAGAGGTTTATTGGACTTACAATTCCATGTGGCTGGGAAGGCCTCACAATCATGGCTGAAGGTGAAAGGCGTGTCTCACATGGTAGGAGACAAGAGAAGAGAGCTTGTGCAGGGAAAGTCCCCTTTTTAAAACCATCAGATCTCATGAGACTTATTCACTATCAGCACAGGAAAGACCTGCCCCATGATTCAATTACCTCCCACCGTATCCCTCTCATAAACACGTGGGAATTCAAGATGAGATTTGGGTGAGGATACAGCCAAACCATATCACGGGGTTTGCCACATTGCCCAGGCTGATCTCGAACTCCTAGACTTGAGCAATCATCCTGCCTAGGCCTCCCAAATTGCTGGGATTACAGGTGTGAGCCACTTCCCCCAGCCTTGCAACTTCTTTCAATTAAAACTCTGGTTAAAGGAATAATTATTGTTTCATAGTGGCCTGTGATCCTACTCTTGATCAAGTGTTTTGAAAGTTTATTTTCGACAAACTTCTTAAAACCAAATTATAAAATGAAGTCTTTTTGACCTTGAGCCAGCTGTTGGACAGCCCAGAGGACCCCTGGAAATGCAAAAGAGAGGTAGTAAACAGATTAAGCAGCTTATTTGATTCATTAAATTACATGAGAAACTTTGTCAAATAAGAAATGGAATTTAACCTTCTTCAAGTCATATTTTTATATCTTCAAGAAGGTTCATAATAGGGATAGAAAGAACTCTGGCAAGTACAGGTTTCTGATAAATTTGAGTTTGTGGGTTTCTTTCTTTTTTTTTTTTTTTTTAGGTACCGTTGGACTGGGTAAGAATTTCTAGAACTCTAATGAAGAAACTAATGGGTTTGTGAAACTGCTAACCAAGATTAAACAGAACAAAAATGTATTACATGACACTGAATGAACTGACAAGAAGGAATAATGGGGCTTAATGGCGTTTTAAAAGAGAAATATTTCTGATTCCTTTAATGTTTCATTATCCAGATTTAAGGGAACTTTTTTTTCCTTTTAAACTAACTATAACTTATAGCAATTTGCTAATGCATACTTTCGTAAACAAAAATTGAAACAGTTGCTTTTGTTCCTTACCTGATCCCTCCAAAACTCAGGAATTAATTCATGGGTATTCTTATTTTTGTTTATGATGATATGGTTATTTGCATAAATTCAACAAGAGTCTGTTCTCTTTAACATGATACAACTGAAAACATTGACTATATTATCAAGGCTTTGACTGGAATGTCATATTTGAACACATGCATACAATATCTGGCTTTAAGGGCAAAGTCTGATGTCTGCATTTGTTTGACTTCCTAGCATTGAGAGGTTTTAAAAAATCCAGTCTGAGGTTTCTTGTCAAAATTATCAGCAAAGCAAATTTAAAAGGAACCTATATGGTTATTCTTGCTGTACTTACACAGATAATTAGGCCAAGTTTGAGACTAAACTTATTTTACAAACAAATTGGTGTTACTGTGATTATTTTTAGTAGAAGTGGAGGTGACAATAGAGAGAAATTATGTTTCAGAAGAAAACCATAGTACACATGTTGTTAGATCGTAGCCCTGTTCATTGTTTTCAAGTTTTTATTATTTATTTAGGATTAGATCTCAAATTCCTCTAGTTTACTTCAATATCTGGCTACAACTCTCCAACCAAGAACAAAAACTGCTAAGCTGGACAATTTGACATAAGTTTCAGGAATAAAATCTCATGCCTGCTGTGTCGATCACATGGAGAGCTCACCAGAATGCCCAATGCCACAATCCAAGGAGGGAATCATGGGAACCCTGGTTTATAGTCAGTGGGCCGGAAGCTGAGGTCAAAATCTGAGTTTGTAATTGGCATGGGAAATGGGGTCAGTTTCCTAGGACTGAGCCCTCACCTATCGTGAACTCTCAACCCAACTTTACCTGGCTGTCTCCAGGTAAGTAGGATCAGAATAGCAGGACACTTAGCTGGTGTTTGCTGCAGAGTTGCTTGGTTGGCATGCGGAGAAAACCCCCCATACATCTGGTGCCAGAAGTACTGTGTGATCGTGAGTAGGGAGTGGGGAAACATACTTAGGTTTTTCCCATATGTACATCCACGCAAATATATGTGTGAATCTTAGTATAATTCTTTTCATCTTATTTGATTTCAAGATAATGAAAGTTGTATTCTTATTGCTATTTATTAATAGGAAGTCTGATTAATCCAGAAAACAGTATTTTTTGGTCTCTCTTCTAAAGTAATTTTCATTTTCTCTCATCTAGTTTTCACATGAAAGCTTGATGGAACTATAATACGAAGGATAATGTTACGTAAATGCGGTGTATTTAGAAGTGAAATTCCTGAGTCAATGGTTTCCTTTCGTTTCTAGACAGTGTAAGGGTAGTACTTGAGTTGGTGTTGTTAACCCCCTCCCCAAAACATGAAAGGTAATAGGGATCCTAGGTGGGCAGTCCTGCCACTGGAGACATTTGAAACTCAAATTCCATTTCTATACATCAAAGGCTAAATCATGCTAAAACTAACATGTTTACAAAACAAATTTTGATTTAAACAAACCAACAAAACTCCCTCTGATTGCTCTCATTGCACTTAGGTAAAATCCAGTCCCCTCCTGGTGGTCCCCAAGGTCCTGACTGGGCCAGGCCATCCAGTGGCACCTAGCGCTCCTGCTCCAACCCCTCAGGTGCAAGCTCCTCCCTATTCATGGACCCCTCTCTGTTGGAAGCCCTTATCCCACTTCAGGTCTAACCCTCTTTCATCTCAAGTCTTACATGTTGTGTCCCTGGAGAAACTTTCATTAACTCCCCACTCAAAACTGTTCCTCCTGTTCCTCTTTTTCATCCCACTTTTCAACTCATTATTAAAGGCACTTATTTCAATGTGCATCGTGTCATTTGTGCTGTGATGATTGGTTGACTGTGTATGTTCATCCCAGAGCTCTATTTTGTTTCTTTTCTGTATCCAGTGTTTTTCAGAAAGAGGGTTGGGCGTGCTTATGGCATCTGGGGGAACAATTCTTCATGCAGTTTATTAGGTTATGCATGATAATGATGCTTAACAAACAACCCCCAAGCCTCATTGGTCACAGCAAGCACTGATATCTCACTCATGGGCTTGGTGCTCAGCTGGGCTTGGGGCTCAGGTCTGCTCTGCTCTCTCACTGGTGTTTCCTGTTTGAGGGCCCAGGCGGATGGAGGTATGGTTGCCTGAGTATGCGTTCTGCTGGTGAATGACATGAGCATAGGAGAGTGAGGGAACACAGAATGGTTCTTAACACCTCACCCAGAACTGGCACAATCGCCTATCTGCCCACATTTCTCTGGTCAAAGAAATTTTTATGACCTAAAATCAATGCAGGAAGTTTGATGTCTTTAACAACTGGACGCTAAATGTTGGTAATACTTCTGCTGTAGTCTGAATGTTTGGGTTACCCCAAAATCTGTATGTGGAAATTCTGACTTCCACAAGGTGGTATTATTAGAAGATGGGGGGTGATTAGGGCTCTACCATAATGAATGGGATTGTGCTCTTATAAAAGAGGCCTTACAGAGGCTCCTCACCCTTCTAGCATGTGAGGTGACAATGAGAAGCTGTACATCCATGAGAAATGGGACCTCACCGGACATTACATTTGGTAGTGCCTTGACCTTGGACTTCCCAGCCCCCAGAAGTGAGGAAAATAAATTTCTGTAGTTTACAAGCCACTCTACAGTATTTTGTTATAGCAGCCTGAAGAGACTGAGACAATCTCCCATGCTCTGTGAAAACTCCAAACTGCTCCTTGGTCCTGAATCTCTACCCTCACCCACACTGAGAGCCCTTCTCTGTGCCTGGCACACAAGAGGCATAGAATGAATATTTGGTGAAAAATTAACTTGGCCAAATTGCCCTCCAAGAAATGTTGTAAAACCTTACTGACTAGGGAATACTACTGGCATTTGTTTAATGTCCTTTAAACATAATTATTTTTTCCATACAAAACGATACCATATTTTAACCTTGTAGAATAACGCTGTTATTTATTTCAGACAATTAGTGACAATTTCTTTTAGAAATTCTCTATTCAAGTCTTATGCTCATTTTTCTATTACATTTTTCTTCCTCATTTGGAAGAATTCTTGTCATAGGTAACAAATATTTTTCCAGTTTGCCTTTTAAATGTTGTAATAATTTTTTGGCAGGCAGACATTGTTAACATTTATATAGCCTCATCTCTCACTGTTTTTGTTCATGGCCTGCTGAAGCACACATTTTCACTGCATCAAATGGACAGACTATAATGTACTTAACCAATCCCTTATTATGGGCTATTTACTAAGTTTATAGGTTTTTTTTTCTTATCAGTAACATTGTGATGAAGATCTTATATAAGCCCTGAAAGTAGAAGTATCGTATCAAAGGATATTTTTTAAGTTCTTCATATTACTATTGAAATTTTGCTTCCTAGACCCTATACCTCAGTTCCCCCAAACCCCAGGACTCACATCCCAGACACCCCTTCATCCCAAGACCCACATCCCAGATCCTCACACCCCAGGCCCTGCTGCTGAAATCCTTACTGGTCAGCCTTGTGCTGAAACGAGCAAGGAGAGGACTGACGGCAGGACTGAAAGGGCAATGGGAAACTGTCCAGAATACCTCAGATGCTCCTTCTGCCAGCAATGCTTTCCCCTGAGGTCATCCTATGGCACTCTTCTGGGATTTAGGTCTCCTCTCAAATGGCACTGCAAAGCCTAATCCTGGCCCCTTCATCTAAAAGTGACTCTGACTCTAGCTATTCTTTACTGCATGACACTGTTTGTTGTGGTTGTTGTTGTTGTTGTCGTCATTGTTGTTTGTTTGTTTGTTTTAATTGTAGAGACAGGTTTTTGCCATGTTTCCCAGGCTGGTCTCGAACTTCCTGGGTTCGAGCAATCTGCCTGCCTCAGCCTCCCAAATTGCTGGGATTACAGGTGTGAGCCACCACACCCAAACTACACTGGTTTTGCCCCCTTTAATAGCACCTATTTCTACCTGATGTTCTCTTATTAGTTACATGTTTAATTTCTGTCCATAATTATCTTGTTTGGTGTGTTGACTGCAGTATCTCCAGCACCAGGAACAGTTTCTGGCACAGAGAAACTCTTCTCAAATTGACCGCTCATTGGAATCACCTGTGAAGGTTTGACAGTCCCATTACCCACCCCCCACCATAGGAAAGAATTGTTTAGTTATTAACTTTACCAAAAAATTGAAAGATTATTTTTCTCCAGGATATAGAGAATGTAGCAGATATTCTCAAGCATGTTTATTTACTACTGTGTAGTTGGGCCCTTGTTGAATCCTTTTTAATGTAGCTAATAGAGTGTGGTTGTACAAACTATGGAAGTTATTGAAAATCTTTGATAAAACTCTCATTTTTGGGGGAAAAATGTATTGGAAGAACTCATCCAAGTGTGTGTGTGCACATGCTGTGTTTTTCTAACCTTCAGTCCAGAAGTAGAAGGGGTTTAAATCTGCTTGCACTGCCTGTGCCTCCATTATTTTACTGTAGAAATGTGAAATGCTAAATATAGGATGGTGCATTATACAATTGTACTGCCTGAGAATAGACCAGCATGCCATTAAGAATTTTTAGGAAGAACTCATTTAACCTAAGAGCTCTTTGTTTATGGATTTCGAATTTTGTATACCACTGTGATCTGTAAAGAAACAAACCCATAATGAAGTCACTATTCACTACTGTGTTGTATATAAAACAATATGTTCCAAGGCAAAAAATTCAATATTCATGCCTCTCCCTAGCCCAATTAAATCAGAATTGCTAAGGGTGGAATCCAGGTGATTCCAATGTGCAGCCAAGTTTGAGACCTACTGACGTAGAAGAAACTCAGCAATATTTGTTGGATGGATGGATGGATGGATGGATGGATGGATGGATGGATGGATGGATGGATAAGCAAAAGAACATGGGGAATGAGAAATTTGGGGCTCTGGTTCCAGCACTCCCTCTATTGTGCTGTGTGACCCACTTTACTGAACACCCATTGTTGCACTACATGTAGAAGGAATGAGAGAAGCCTGGAGACAGAATAATTGAGGTTTTATAGAAGACTTCCTCCAGAACAAAGCTAAGCCTAACAGGAAGCTCTTTACTATGTGTATTAGGCCATTCTCACATTGCTATAAAGAAATACCTGAGACTGGGTAATTTATAAAGAAGAGGTTTAATTAACTCGCAGTTCTACAGACTTTACAGAAAGCATGGCACCAGCATCTGCTTGGCCTCTGGGGAGGCTTTAGGAAGCTTAAACGGGCTTTAGGAAGGTGAAAGGAGAGCAGGCACATCACATGGTGAAAGCAGGAGCTAGAGAGGGGGGTAAAGTGCCACACTTTTAAACAGCCAGATCTCATGATGAGTGGCTCAGTATCACGAAGACAGCACCAAGGGGTTGGTGCTAAACCGTTCATGAGAAATGCACCCCAATGATCCAGTCACCTGCCACCAGGCCCCACCTCCAACACTGGGGATTACATTTTGACATGAGATCTGGGTGGGGCAAATATCCAAACTATATCACTATGGTACCTCTTTACCCAGGAAGTGGAAAGTATTTGTGAGGCTCCAAAGAATCTTGCAATTAGAGGAACATCACACGACTCTGTACTCGGTGTACAGAAGAGAGACAGAATAACTGATTTCTAGTCCTCAGATATCACACTAGGGAGACACAATCTGTGAGGCTACCTGGAGTGAAGGGAAAGGGAGAGAGATGGATTTATCTGAGAGATTCCTCACAAGCCTCCTTCTCTGCATTGGCTGTTAAAGGTCTTCAAGACTGTGAAGGGTTTCTGCCCTCAAATATGGGCTACTCAAACTTTCTTTTTCTTTTTGCTTAAGAGACAGTGTCTTTCTATATTGCCCAGGCTGAAGTGCAGTGGTTATTCATGGTCATGATCCCACTACTGATCAGCACAGAAGTTTTAACCTGCTCTGTTTCTGACCTGGGCCAGTTCACCACTCCTTAGGCAACCTCGCTCCCTGGAGGTCACTGTATTGATGCCAGACTTAGTGCAGATATCTGACTGGCATAGCTTACTAAAGCCCAGAACTCTGGAACTCAAGCGATTTTCCTGCGTCAGCCTCCCAAGTTGCTGGGGCTACAAGCAGGTGCCACCTAGCCCTGTTCAAACTTTCTTGACTGATATCATGGCTGTTTTGCTGAGACCTTTTTTTTTTTATTTTTATTTATTTATTTTTTTTAAGCATGCCCCATGCCCCTCAACTCTGTTGCTGTCACCCTATACCTGTCGTAACAACATAGGACAGTTTCTTTTCTTTCTTTTTTTTTGAGACGGAGTTTCGCTCTTGTTGCCCAGGCTGGAGTGCAGTGGCACAATCTCAGCTCACCGCAACCTCCGCCCCCCAGGTTCAAGTGATTCTCTTGCCTCAGCCTCCCGAGTAGCTGGGATTACAGGCACGTACCACCACACCCAGCTAATTTTGTATTTTTAGTAGAGACAGCATTTCTCCATGTTGGTCAGGCTGGTCTCGAACTCCCAACCTCAGGTGATCCGCCCGCCTCGGCCTTTCAAAGTGCTGGGATTACAGGCATGAGCCACCACACTTGGGAAGGACAGTTTTTTACTGAGGAAATTAGCTACTTGTCCTTATTTAAAACATTGCAGAAGTATTATAACAGGAAACTCAGGGTGTGGCCTGAGTCCTGTTATTCTCCAGGTCTTAGTCTCCAGGCTGCTATTATATACAGCTGTTTAGGCTTGCCTGCTATATGAGATCTTACTACCTGTTCCTAGGCATCAGTACCTGTCTGGTCACTCAACAGTGGCCACAAATGATTGTCACTCTCCATGCCCCATCAACCTATACCATTTCAGTGAAGGACAGTTTTAAAACTACAAAAACAACACATTTGGGAAGTTATGAGAGTAGAAATTGAGGTTTATTGGCTTTACAAAGCATAAGAGCAAGATATACCACACAGGAGGGTTCCCATCTCAATACCTTAACTTGCATATTCACATTATTCAAATTATTGGGGACCAGGGGTTGGGGATGGTGCACAGTTTTGAGTAATATTTGCTAGTTATATTTAAGAACAAAATGGCGTCCTTAGGGCACTTCCAACTACTTGTGAGCTCTGGCTCCAGACAAACCACTGTCTATCAGGATAAACTCCAGGAGGAGTACAAAAGGTGCAAAAATAAAATAAAAATAAAATAGAAAACATCACTGCATATATATATACACACATATATATACACACACACATATATATACACATATATACATATACACACATACATATATATAATTTTTAGACAGGGTCTTGCTCTGTCACCCAGGCTGGAGTGCAGTGGTGTTATCATAGCTCATTGCAACCTCAACCTTCCCGGCTCAAGCAATTCTCCCACCTCAGCCTACCGGCTGGCTGGGACCACTGGCACCCGGCTAATTTTCTTATTTTTTTGTAGAGATGAAGGTCTCACTATGTTGCCCAGGTTGGTCTCCAACTCCTGGGTTCAAGCGATCCTCCTGCCTCGACCGCCAAAGTGCTGGGATTACACGCATGTGTCACCGCGCCTGCCTACTCTTTTAAAGATGCTAGGGATGCAAAGAAGGGAGGAAAGCAAACACAAAACCTTTTTGATCTCAAGGAGCTAAGTGTCTGACACTTCCCATCCCACACACATATACAGAGGGAAGGATCTCTTCTACAGCAAAAGTTTTCACGGAAGTCATCTCTTTCCTCATCGCTTAAAAGAAACAAAAAGCCAAGAGCCGTTTTGGAGCGGGTGTGGGGGCCTGCGACCTCTTGTCTAGTTGCCATCCTCCGGGACCGACAAGGGGTACACCAAATAAGGGACGCGGCGGCTAAAATGACGTGAACACAGGAGTCCGCAGTCTCTGAGATGTCATTCCTCCAGGAAGACCCAGAAACCGTGAATGGGGCGGGGTGGTGGGCAATATCTAAAGCGAGGTTTCCTGGGATCGCGATGCCACTGGCCAGGACGCTGGAGAGGGCAGCCGGCATGAAGAATTCCTTCTCAAGGGGTCCGTTCCTGGGATGTATATGGAGAAATCTGTCCAAGCGTGCGTTTCTAAGGGCTAGAGCTGGGCATGCATTCAGAATCCTCAAGCTCATGTGTACTTGGACTCTGACCCTGAAGCGAGGGAGTTTCCGAAGTCTGATTCACGGAGGAGACAGGACCCACTTGGGGTATCCGATGCCAGCGAGATGGGAAGGGAGCTGAAATGCAAAATGTCCTCAAGATGCAGGAGGAGCACCTCTCAAGCAGCGCCTGGGAGAAAACTTCAGAGAATCGGCGCGAAGATCCAGCACAACCCCAAAACCCGCAGCCCTGCCCACTGCTCCCCGGGCTGTTGTGGCGCAGGCGCAGTGGCGCCGCGCTCAGGCCCCAGCGCGCATGCTCTGCCCGGCCGCGGCGCTCCCGGCCAGCGGCAGCAGCAGCGGCGGCGGCGGTGGCGGAGGAAGTTTCCGCTTTGCACTTACCCCGGTAGCAGCTCCGCGACAGGGACAGCTTCCTCCGGACGCTTGGCGGGCTTCGCTCTCGCCTTACGACAGCCCGGTCGGATCATGGGGTTGCCCAAGGGGCCGGAGGGCCAGGGTCTCCCGGAGGTAAGAACGCCTCCTCCTTCCCTGACACGTCGGGGTTCCTGCTAAGAGAGGGCCAAGCCGCGGGGCGGCTGACTGAGCGGGCCCTGGGTACGATAGGGGCGCCCCGCCCCCTTCCTCAGGTGTATCCACCTCGGGGAAGCGCCGACCCTCTTCTTGGAGGCGGGGAGCGGGTGCCTCTGCATGGGCAGGGAGCAGCGGGCGGGTAGGGACAAACTTAAGCCGCTCCCCGGGTCTCTTGGGGCGGAGGTGGCCTTCCCAGCCCGACACCTGCCCTGACGCAGCCCCACGCGCCGGGGGTCCCTGGGCTCCCACCTTTCCCCCTGCCCGGGACAGGCTCCCCAACCACAAACTGCAGGGCTAGCCCAGGCTGCTGGGCGCTGGAGTCACGAGACCGCTGTCCGAGGCGGTCCGGGCTCGGGTGGTGCGAAGGGCGGTGACCTTGGGACGCCTACCGCCACCCCGCAGGGTCCCGGCGGCCAGCCCCACCCGCCTTGCTGTCGGGAGGGAATGCTACCCTCCTTGAATTGACCCGGACCGGGGCGGCGGGAGGAAGTTGGGGAGACTTGCGCGCACCAGGGAGGTGTCCCGCTGGGTCAGCGCGCCTGGGCGTTCGGGGTGGGACGCATGCCTGGGGTGCTGTGTTGGTGGGGACCGAGCTCTGGGCGGAAACATTGCAGCTTCTCCAGAAGAGGGCGGGGTTCTTTTCCAGAGGTGTTTGTTGAGTACTCACTTAGTGCTAGGGAGACTCAGGAGTGGTTTGCGGATTTCCACGTTTGCTGGGAATACAGGGAAAGTGTATTCATTTTCTTTTGGCTACAAATATCACTTAGCATCTCATAGGTAGTTTGCATCTGTCGTCCCTTTCAGTTGATTTTACTCAAAGGCTAGTCTAGTTTACTGGATTCTGGAGAGAAATGGAATCCACGCCGCACCTCTGCCTTTTTCCTAAGGTTCTGGAGCAGGCATTGGGCAGTGACTGTTTGCTTGACCTGGTGAGTCTGGTCCCTTCACGCTTACCTGCCTGTGACCAATCTTTCTCCTCTGCACTCCTCCCAAATCCTCAATTCTTTCTTATCACAAGTATCCACTAATTGAGGGATCACTGTGTTCTGTGTCCAGAAGCTGGGAATATAGTGATGAGAGGACAGATTTGTCTGTCAGTGTGTGCTCCCAGAATGCAAGTCCATTTTGTTGTCTTAAGAAAACCTAACAAGCATAATGTTGTCAGAACCGCTGTATTAGGTAAAACCTTACATGCACGTTGCTTTGATGGGACCCAGGATAGTGAACAATAGGATTTGTACTGTGACATTTGCAGTTTTCTTTTTTGCCACTTCTTTATTGTAGGGTCTCATCAAGTTTTTGCCTGGCCTTTTGTTGTTGACTCCTATGTGGTCTCCCACGTTCTAGTTTAAATCCCTCCAGCCCAATGTTCCGCAGTACTATCAGTGGAGGTCTTTCTAGGGAAAAATGAATAAATAAATAAAAAGCAACCTGCCGCTGTATGTCCTTCGTTTAAACTTTCACTGACTGCTAGGAGGCCAGGTCTGATTCATCATTGTTTTCCAAGACCCTGATACAGTTCCGGGCAATTAAGAGGTCAGGGTGAATATAATCAAATTATTATCATACAGTTCAGAAGCTAGTAAATATAAATATGGATAGTCTGTGTTATTAGGCTGTCACTAGACCAGTTAATTCATTAACTTCGTTCTTTTTTTATTTTTAGACAGAGCCTCACTCTGTCACTGAGGCTGGAGTGCAATGGCGTGAGCTCGGTTCATTGCAACCTCTGTCTCCCAGGTTCAAGCAATTCTTGTGCCTCAGCCTCCCCAGTAGCTGGGATTACAGATGTGAGCCACTGCCCGGCTCAAATTCATTCTTTTTAACCCTTTGCAAAGATAGCTAGACTGGGCCCTGCCTTCCAGCTTACAACAACTATAGGGGACGGAAATTGAAAATTTATTGGGCTTGGTGTAAGAGCTCATTGTTGTTCATCTTTGTCAGAAATTTAGTTTTAACAACTGGATGTATTAACCAGCCTGGTGGATTTTCATTGCTTCAAGTGAGGGTCTTTCATTCCCTGTGGATCAGGCAATGGCTCTTTTCCATTTCATTTCAGTGTTAATCTGTTAAGTGAATTTGGAGTCATACATTCCCATTTAGTGTCTCGTGCCACAATTACTTCACAAATTGTATTGCAAAAGTAAACTTCTCCATTCTAGGGGTGAGTGGATGGAAGCATGGGCCCTGCATCTGTAGTGGGGTGGCCAGTGGGTGCCCATTAGATAGGTGTTGAGGCAGTGATGATCCCATTTTTTCATTTGTTATTTTTTTGTCTTCTTCTTGTAAGTGTTTTCACAATAAATGATTGAACAAATGAAGTGTTCCTATTTTACACCCCAGAAATTTTAAGAAAGTACTTATATTATCTCATTTTCTTTTTCTGCTCTGTCTTCTTGAACTACAACTACTATTTAGCTTCTCTTTTCTTAGAGTGTTTTCACTTGTAGATGTTTCTCAACCATCCCAGATTTTTTGCAGAAGGGAGAAAAGGTGTGAATAATTTATATTACTTAAAATTTTTATGTCCACTAGGAACTAGTGAATGCTGATCTTCAGGATCCTTAATGGACTGGACCAGGGTCATTTCAGAGACGGATGTAGCTCAGTGATGTCACCTCCCCCACACCACTCCTACTCTATTGCAGGGGATTATCAGTCACTTTAATAATTCTGTATTAACTGTATTTTAATATGTATACTCCCTTTCCTGGCAGTGTATACATTAAAATAAACTTGTTTCCATTGTCAGGGATGTGACCACCGAAACATTTTATTAATGCATGACTAGTTTAGGTTCATTTACTTTTTGTAAGCATTAGTAGATCATTCTTTATTTAATAAGTGTGTCCTTTGAACTTAATGCTGTTTTGATACAGAGTAGTAAACCCAAGTATATAATATATACTCCTGTCCTTAACCCATCAATAGTCCAGTTGGAAAGTCAAGCAGGTACATAACACTAGATATCTCACTTAGAAGATGTTGATACTTAGTTATATGTACAGCATAGACTATAAGTAAAGTAGAAATGCAGAAGGGAGTGGCCATTTCAAGACAGACTTGTGAGGGATGGCGTTGAATGGGAGCTAGAATTTGAAAGTGATTTCTCAATGGTTAGAGAATATCAGCCATGGCCATGTCTTGATTGTTTTCGGGGTAAAGGATGAACCTGAAAAGATAGGTTGGTGGCCAAAGATCTGAATGTGAAACCAGACATCTGGAGTTTATCTTACAGGCAGTGTGTGTGGCGCATTGTTGATAAGGGCTGGGAGGGTGAGCTAAAGAGGGATAACATGAAAGCTGTGATTTAGGAAGGGGTGAACAAAACAAAGGAAGAAAGATGAAGAAGCATTTGCAGGAGTCCTGGAATGAAGTATGAATAAAAGGGAAGGGAAGATAAATGTGAGATGCATAGTAAAGGAAGACTTAACAGGCATTGTTGGGTAAGGGAGGACTCAGAGATGAGTATGAGCATGTGAACCAGGGTATCTTATTGGTGTTTTATATAGAGAGATGGTTTGTTATTTTCTGCAGCAATAGAAGAGAGGAAAGGTAGTTCATGATAATAAATAGATGAAGGAGTATTAGAATATTTAGATGGATTTCAGTATTAAATAAAGATCTGGGGTAAAAGGAGGATATAAATTAAAAATTTTCAATCAAAATACTGATATAGGGCCAGGCGCGATGGCTCATGCCTATAATCCCAGCACTTTAGGAGGCCGAGGCGGGCTGATCATGAGGTCAGAAGATCAAGACCAGCCTGGCTAACACAGTGAAGCCCCATCTCTACTAAAAATACAAAAATAAGAAAAAAAAAAATTAACCAGGTGTGATGGCACATGCCTGTAGTTCCAGCTACTCAGGAGGCTGAGGCAGGAGAATCGCTTGAACCCTGGAGGTGGAGGTTCCCTCCCGGAACTGAGTGCAGTGAGCCGAGATCATGCCACTGCACTCCAACCAGGGCGAAAGAGTGAGACTCTGTCTCAAAAAACAAAAAACAAAAACAAAATACTGATATACGTATATTAGATGAATTTATTATTTTTAAGGCAATCCTATTATGTGGCAATAATCACCCTTTAATATATCTCGGTTGGAAGACTTTCATATATTTGTTTTCGAGTTCAAAAAGGGAAATACAGAGAGGGATACACGTTTGAATTCTCTTCTTTGTTTCTATGCCTCTTGTCAGTAACTTCTGGATGAATATAACGTTTTTTTTGTTTGTTTGTTTGTTTTTTGGAGACAGAGTCTTGCTCTGTTGCCAAGGCTGGAGTGCAAGGGCACAGTCTTGCCTTACTGCAACCCACGCCTCCTGGGTTCAAGTGATTCTCGTGCCTCAGCCTCCCGAGTAGCTGGGGTTACAGGTGTGTACCACCATGCTCAGCTAATTTTTTGTATTTTTAGTAGAGGTGGGGTTTTGCTATGTTGGCCAGGCTGGTCTCAAACTCCTGACCTCAAGTGATTGGCCCCCCCTTGGCCTCCTAAATTGGTAGGATTAGAAGCATTAGCCACCATGCCCCGCTAAGTATAAAGTTTTTGAGATAGAGTCTTGCTTTGTCGCCCAGGCTGGAGTGCGGTGGTGCAATCTTGGCACACTGCAACCTCTGACTCTTGGGTTCAAGCAATTCTTGTGCCTCAGCCTCCTGAGTAGCTGGGACTGCAGGCATGGGCCACTAAACCTGGCTAAGTTTTGTATTTTTAGTAGAGATGGCGTTTTACCATGTTGGCCAGGCTGGTCTTGAACTCCTGACCTCAAGTGATCCACCCGCCTCAGCCTCCCAAAATACTGGGATTACAGGTATGAACCACCACGCCGGCCCTGAGTCCTAAGTGTAAAGTTTTTTTTAGAAAACACCATAAAACCTTGTTCCTGTGTGTGAGGAGTCATAATCTATTTGAGAAGACTGTCAAAGTAAACCATGGGTTAGAGAAAAAGGAAGTATTGTGTTCTAACCTTCCTTTTTCCTGGATTCCTTCAGCATGTGATGAGTAGTGTATACTACTACTAGTAGTGTATGCTAGTGTATACCTGGCATGTGTCTCCCTCAGCTATGAAGATTAACAGCCTGTTGAGGACTGGGGCCCATTTGTGACTCCGGCAACACTGTCCACATGCTTCTGTGTGACACTTGCTGAATTTTCAGAGAATCCATTGCGGTGATGTAGCCAATGTAATCTGCTCCTTGGCAATGAGATTGTGGCATCAGGGGATATACCTAGTGTTCCTTTATTCAGGATAGCTTTTACCAGCCACACTTTTACCTTTTGTTTTAGGTGGAAACAAGAGAAGATGAAGAACAAAATGTCAAGTTGACTGAAATTCTGGAGCTCTTGGTTGCAGCTGGGTATTTCAGGGCAAGAATTAAAGGCTTGTCACCCTTTGACAAGGTAAGGGGAAATCTTTCTAACCATTAGACTATCTTTTGTCAGAATGACATGGTTAATCATGGCAAAGAAAGGAGGAAGAGATGATGTTTTAACTTCCTCCATGTCTGTGTTTCCACTTCTTCCTAATTCAGATTCATTATGGAAGTGTTCAGACTTCTTTTCAAAGACAGAAATGATGCATCAGTGAATATGTCAGTTCCTTTTCTGTGCACAAAGCTTTAGGAAATGCAGAGAAGCAAAATTAATAGTTCCTTCTTTCAAGGAATTTAAAGTTCGTGTGGGGATTATCAAACTTATGGAAAATAAAATAATCAGAGTTAATAATGAGCTATCCCAAGTCAGTGTGCTCACAGACAGTTGCCAGATATTCTGTGGATGGTGAATGCTCTGATTTAGGACGAGAGAGAGATCACTGTGTGAAGAAACCTTTTAATTCAGCAGAACATTGAATGATGATGCACAAATCATAGTAATAGGTGTTGAAGACACAAAGAAAAAACAAAGGCACAGTTCTCAAAGAGCCCAATTTCTGTAGAGTAGGGATGAGAGACAAGTAAATCAACATGCACAGAATAAATGGCATGATGCAGAAAAGTGCCACAGTGGACTGTGCTCAGAAAGGACGCATTCAAATCAGACAGGGCAGGCTATGGAAGACAGTGCTGAGTGCTCCATGGGGTCACAGTCCCGGCTGTGCATAGCAGAATCACTCTGGGTTATTTTATAATACAGAACCCATGATTCACTCATGGAAATTCTGGTTAGCTAGGTCTGGGCTTGGGTCCTGGAATCTGCATTTTTATTGGGCAACTCATAGGTGTCTTAAACAGCCAGGGGTAAGATTTACTATTGTTTTTTTCTAATATCAGACTGTGTCTGAAAAGGATTTTGTTTCACAATGGGTTTTTAGTCTTACTCTCATTTGCATCTCAGAGAATTCCTAAGGGAAAAGTAGGTAGATAATCATCTCAGGTAGATAAGAAAAGTAAGATGTATGGAAACAAAATGTCAGCCTTGCTGCCCATGTGTCTGGTCTATAAAACACAGAATGAATGTCTGTCCTTTTGACTATAAAGAGGATCTATGTACAGTATGTTCATTTAATAATAAAAGTCAGCTCCTCAGTCATGCAAGCCACATTTCAACTGCTCAGCAGCCACATGTGGCTAGTAGCTACCGTACTGGTCCTTGCAGATAACAGAATATTTCTGTCACTGCAGGAAGTTTTCCGTAACAGTGCCATTTTAGATTAATTATAGTTGATGGGGTAAGGAGGACACATTCTCTCTCTCTCAAGATACATAATTTTGTATGTTTACTGAGTCTGTTAGAGCTATTTATAATTCACCTACCTTTCACTTCTTCCATTCTCCCCAAACGAGAAAGAGAAAACATATTTTCTTTATGTCTTGCAGGTAGTAGGAGGAATGACTTGGTGTATCACCACTTGCAACTTTGATGTAGATGTTGATTTGCTCTTTCAAGAAAACTCTACGATAGGTCAAAAAATGTAAGTTTTTCTATGGAAAACGTAAAGGTGGGGAGAAGGGAACTAACTTTTGAGTGTCCACTGTGTGCCAGAAGTTGGTTGGACACTTGGCATAGTTTAGCTTTTGTTACAATAGGGATTATCCCTGCTTTACAAATGAAACTGAGACTGAAAGACGCCAAGGCCATACAGCTAGATCAAAGTTTGTAGTGACTACTTAGTTTATCTTTCCAAAGACAGCTAATACGGGTGGCAGCTGGTTAGTCGGAGGAAAGGAGATGCTTTCCTTCCCCATTGCCTCTGTGTAAGGCAGAGCCTCACTTTGCCTTGTCTTCGAGAGAAAGCAGCATGGGCTCCTTGCTAGAGATCTCACCTGAGCATACCCTGCCCAGTCTTTTGTAGTGCACCGGCTCACCAGGGGCCTGGCCATTTCATTACACCATTTGGGATACCTGGTTCTTCTCCCAGCCCTCCAGTGGGCCTCTGTGTGACCTTCGGACAGCCACTCCTTCTGTGGGCCTCAGTTCTCTGACCCGTCAGGAGAGATTCCTGACCTCAGATATGCATGATTCTGTGACAGTCTGTTTATTCATTTCTCTGAAGTATTACCCTCTTCCAAGAGAAAACACTTCCAAAAGGAACAAAGATGTCTTATAAATAACATATGAAGCAATAATGGTGAGAAAATGAAGCAAAAGGGGGAAAAAAATGGGGACAAAAGGCAGAGTTGGGGACAAGACAACCACAGTGATGGATCACAAAATGCTTTGTTTTCCTACAATTGGCCAAAGATTTGCTCCTGTGTTTCTGGCAGCCAAGTGGAGGTGGTATCTGTGAGTTACTGAGCATCAGGAATGTTGTAATTTACTTTATACAGCATTTTCACCTTAAGTTTCTAATTGCCTTTTTTTTTTTCCTGGTTGACAAAAGAAGCATATGCCTTTAGCTGTAGCTCAGATCAGCCAGCTTTTTTTTTTTTTTTTTTTTTTTTTTTTTGGAGACAGGGTCTTGCTCTATCACCCATGCTGGAGTGCAGTGCTGTGAACAGCACTCAGTGCAGCCTCGACTTCCTGGGCTCCAGTGATCCTCTTATCTCAGCCTCCTGTGTAGCTAGAGCCCAGGCATACACCACCATGCCCAGCTAATTTTTAAATTTTTTGTAGGGATGGGGTCTCACCATCTTGTCCAGGCTGGTCTTAAAACTCCTGGGCTCAAACGGTCCTCTCGCCTTGGCCTCCTGGGATTAGAGGTGTGAGCCACCATGCCTGGTCTATGCTTCTTAATCAGGCTGTTTACTAGCATGAATTCATTGTCTTCTTGAGGATGCTCTTCTTGGAAGCTTCTATCTTTGACCTCATTGCTTCCTATACCTGTGGCACCCTTGATGTGCTGGTATTTCTTTTCATTGCATTGTCTAGTTTTGCCATTTCTTTGATTCCACATGTGCTTTCTTCCTAAATTCCCCTTGAGTTTTCCAGTGGTTGTTAGGCCCCATTTTCATTTCGATATCCTTAGGGGATATGATAGACTCCAGTGGCAGCATTCCATTATACTTTTAATAGATAGGGGAACACAGTATTTTTCTATGTCGTCTCAATTCCTTCATATTTCTGAAATCTAAAAGACACTGAGAACTGTTTTTTCTTCTTTTAGAGTTTGGATACAAAGCTTATTTGGAAGCAAAACATGACCTGAATTGACTGAATTTATAGCTTTATTGATCCACTTATGTGACTATTCATAAGTTTTGCTGAATAAATTTTTTTTTATTATAGAGTGTGACTCTAGATTTTCCTGGGTTCTTACATAATATATAATATATACCCCTTAGGTATTCTAAGGAGCTAAATCTAAAAATTTCAGAATTCTGAAACACATCTGACTCAAAGGGTTTGGATAAGGGATTGAGGATGTGTTATATTCTCTGGTAAGTGCTTGATGTGTGTCTCTTAAGTGCAGAGCCATGAACTGTAACTGTGGGCAAAGCTGGAGACGGGTTTACGTGACTAAGGACCCACCAGACTCAGCAGTGCATCAGGTAGCTCATTCTTTATTATCTGTAGAAGACATTATAGCCACAGGGTACTGAGTCATCTAAAAATCATGTCTGTTTGGTTTTGGAATGTGTTCTGTTTGGAGTTCTCCCCGCACCATAGAGTTTCTGGTTAGGTACAGTTTAGACTAAAACCGTCCTATGTTTGCAGTTTTCCAGTATATCTAGTCAATTTAATGGGTGGGCTGGACATATGTCCAAGGAGCACACTTGCCTGTTGAGGGCATGGTTGCCTCTCAAGCTGTCTTCTTTATGTGCCCAATTGAAGTCCTTGTTCCCTGTCATCCTTCTTTGCTGAGAGTTCCATAAGCTTCTATCCTCTACTTCTGTCCTCTTCTGAAGCCCCATTAACAGAGAGTCCTATGGCCAGAGGCCCGTAAATGAGATTTTACATTTATAACTGAGTTCATTTCAACAACAGACATTGTATTGGGCATCTGTGTTCCAAGCACTTGGATGTGTATTTTATTATTTTACCTTCACTGCCGCCTTTGGGTAGGGGTTATCCCTAGTTTTATGATAGGAGTATTGGACCTGGACCGAGTTACTTGACAAAAGTTTCAGAGTTGGTGGTGGAGCTTGAATTTACACCCAGGCTTAATTCATTCTCTTTCAGACTGTTTGCAGGGGTGAAGAAAACAGTGCACTGAACACTCTTAAAAACTAAAGGAGTCAAACTAATCACAGCTGGGCGTGTTAAAGTCTTAGTCTAGGAAACCTGCCTGGTGACCTCTGTAATTGTCACTTTCTATGATTTTTAGGAAATCTGAGGGCTCCACCTTGAGCCACAGGGAGAAGCTGAAAAGGAATTGTTAGATTTCTGGAAGTCTTTCTTACTTTCTTTCCCTGCCCCCAGCCTGCCTGCATTTTCCTCCATGTCCTCACCTTGGCTGCCAGGACTGCCCAGACTTGGCAGTAATTTCTGAGAGGTGGGTTTAAGAGGGTTGTAAATCCTAGGATGACCCGTGATAACCTTCTCTCTGGGCCTTTATGAACTGGGTGAGTAGGCTGGCTCTGAAGAGTGGCCAGGAAGAGCCGTGTCTGAAGGCAGGGAGTTAGGCTGGATGGTGGTGTGGATCCCAGCCTCTTGTTTTTAAGCTACTGTGGTGCTAGGCAATTGGTAACTCTATGCAAACCAATGTATCTGAAACCACAAGAGGGAGCTCTCCTCCTGCTGAACCAAAATGTAACTAAGGAAAGGCTGTATTGATCACATGCCCCTGTATAGATAGTTAGGACCTGCATTGAGCAAAACCAGGACTGATACTCATTTACATGTGCTAAGCTTGGAGTTTAGGCAGCAGAACCAGTTGAACACTCATCTCTTCTTACAAGTTTCAAGGAAATTAAATAAGCTATAAAAATCTGATGGAGATCAAAATTTAAAAAAAGTTTATCAGAGAGAGAGCCTCAGATATGTTGCCAAATGGATTTGTTAGTGTTTCACTACCAAGCTATCCCATGCGAGTCCCAAGCAGACCTGGACAACCACAGGCTAGGGCAGGCAGCACATCTTATGGCACAAAAGATGCATGTGTCCCAAAGACAGGCTGCCTAGAAGGGAAGGGCACCAGGAGTGGCTGAGAGCTGCATGATAATTTTCTTCATCCTCTCAGGACTTTTGTTTTAAGAGACAGAGTTTCACTCTGTTGCCCAGGCTAGAGTGCTCTCTGCACCCTCAAACTCCTAAGCTCAAGTGATCTTCCTCAGCCTTTTGAGTAGCTGGGACTGTAGGAATGCACCATTATGCCTAGCTAATTTTTAAATTTTTTTATGCAGACAAGGTCTCACTATGTTGCCCAGGCTGGTCTCAAACTCCTGGCCTCAAGTGACCTTCTGCCTTGGCCTTCCAAAGCACTAGGATTACATGCGTGAGCTACCATGCCCCGCCCCTCTGAGGACTTTTGAATAAATCACTCCTCACCTCTGCTTCTGTTGGGGAGGAAGGATGAGGGGGCAGCAAATATTCTCCTATGTGCTTCCCTCCTAGGAGGTAGATACTCCCTTTCTTCTATGAATGTGTGCAGTGAGGGATTAATCCCCCTTCCATATTTTTTTCTGTTAACAAATTGGACCTGACATTTGGTCTTATGATCAGTGGGGTGTTACCGTTGTCCTCAGCAGTTTTAACCTTGGTCCCAACTTGTGAAGCTATTTTCCAGATACCGGACACTGTTTTTTATGTGTTCTTAGTGATTATTCCCTGGGGGACTGCTTAACTTTAGCTCCTAGGTCACCTAGTTACTGTTAATACTAGGACTGAGGGATGAAACCTACTAAATGAATCACAGATAAGACAGTAATAACTCTCACCCAGCCCTGAGTCGGATGTTCATCTTGAGGGTATCTGTCTCCTGGGAAGGATTATTGAACTGTAGAAAGATAAAGGTGGACAAGACTTCTTTGAACAAGAAACACTTTTGGGAGACCCAAAACTTGTTGGATTTGAAGCACCTAGTACTAAGTGACCCTTGTTTACCTGGACCTTTGTCTATTAGAGCATAGTACTATATTTGTTTATAAGGCCCCAGTAGCTGCTGTGACTGGCTAAGATTTTTTTCAAGGGTCTTGTGTGGCAATATAACCTATTCATGTAGGCTGATCCAGAAGCTCCTATTTCTCCAAATGGCCACAAGACCATGCCTGGTGACTGCTTCTCAGTGTTCCCAGGCTACATACCATGGCTTTGGGGTCAGGCACACCACTGAATAGTATCTTTTCTCTCCCCTTGAGTCTGATTCAATTAAGATAGTGTAAGAAACAGGAATCACATAGCTAGAGATGAAATGCCTACTGATTCAAGAAGGAGGTTTCAAACTGCAATAAAACAGACTTGCATACAAATCCCTCCGCCACTGCTGCCATAAACTGTCCTGCCCCAGCTCAGACTGAGCTGAGAAACCTCCCTAGCAGGAGAGGATGCTTACCTCCTGACCTACAGAGAAGAAAACTCTGAGGCCCCAGGAAGCCTGGTTCCTCTCTTCTCAGTCCCACCTCGTGGTCTCCTATAGGAGGAAGACTGAGGCGAGGTGTTGGAGAGAGGCCAGTGTCCCTCATGAGACGCGGAAAATCTCTCTTCTGTATGGAAATAAGAGTGAGGAGAGACAGTTCCCTCAACGCTAGGATTTATTTTAGAGTATCAAAAGATTAAAGGCCACTGTTTATTTTAAAAATATTTTGGAGAGGACTCCAAATCTCTTTTGGAAATGGGGCTCCATGTTTCATGTTAATATTCTGGGTACCTGGTGTAAGATCTGGTAATTGTTGCCTGAATGATATTTAGAATATTATTTTTAAACTTTTAGAAAGAGTAGATCAGTAAAATGAAATGTAAAAAGAATACGGGGCACTAATAACTTTTTATCTTACTACATAAGGATGTTAAAAAATAGCAACTACTACCTCTAACATCACCATCATTTAGTAAAATATTTTGCATCGAAATAGTAGGAAGAAAAACATGATAGAATAAAGGATGAAGGCAGTTTTGTGGCCACACACACACACACGCACATACACACCACTAAATTGTGCTTATTTTTCTCATTTTGCAGTCATCTAGGAGAAACTTGTCATGGTCTGGACTAGCCTGGCATGGAGAAGTCCCAGATCCTTCTGTGATGCTGCCCAGACTTTAGAGATGCTATAAAGGCTACTTAGTGTGCCTCACTCTTTGCTTGTTGCTTTTTCTGAACAGAGCTCTATCAGAAAAAATTGTCTCGGTCCTGCCAAGGATGAAATGCCCACACCAGTTGGAGCCCCACCAGATCCAGGGGATGGATTTTATTCACATATTTCCGGTTGTTCAGGTGAGAGCTTCTGAGTGGTTTCTTGTCCTCTTAACATCAGAATTCCTGTAATGGGCCTGGCTTGTCCTGTAATTGGTCTGTCTGTCCTGGATCCTGAATGTAATGGGTGTGATAATGATTTGGTACAGCAGAACATGGTGGTGTTCCTTGTCATCTTCAGAAGATTGCCGGTCCCGCATGTACCCTAGTTTCATGCTGTCACCTGATAAGATCTTTGAATGTTCTCATCTGACTTTGCATTGCCTGTTTGGTAAAGACAGAACTCTATAGCCTGGTATGCTCTGTTCCCTTTTGACCTATTCAGCTTGATTTCATTCCTTGCTTTTTGTTCTTTTTGTTCTGTCACTCTCTGATATTCATTCCAATTTCCCCAGGTTTATTATGCTTCCGCCTGCCACAGTGCGTTTGCATTGCTGGTTCCTTGGGCTGGAATGCTCTTCCATTCTCTCCTTACCTGTTTAATTCATATGGCTTGCTTCAACCCTTCAGATCTCAGCTCCACCAAACCTCTTCAAGAAAGCTTTCCCTCATCCCCTAATCCACAGCATGTTCCTTCGTGGTATGCACTCCTATGGCCACATTCCCTTCCTTCACCAGAATCTTTCTTACTACAGTTTGTAATCATGTATATCCGTGTGTGTGATTGTTTATCTGCTTCTCCCATTAGACTCTAAGCTGCATGAGAGCAAGTCTGTGTGGCTGTCTTGCTTATTGTTTTGTTTCCAGTACCTACCAGAATGTCTTACAGTTTATAGATATTCAGTTCGTGTGGGTAAATGCCTAAAGGGGAGACTTCTCTTTGCCTCCAGCTATTTCCCAAACCCCTATGATTAAGTGGCTCATGCCATACAGCTCCCAACAGCTGGCCCTCCATATTCACAGTTCCACATTTATAAATTCAATGAACCATGCATCAAAAAAGTTTGGGGGTGTTGGGGGGAAACAATAAAAATAACAATACAACAATAGAAAGTAATACAAATTTAGCAAGCTGGAAAAATAATACAAATTTAAAAATACAGTATAACAACTATTTACATAACATTTACATTGTATTAGGTATTATAAACTAGAGATGATTTAAACTATGGGGGGGGGAATGTGTTTAGTTTGTATGCAAATACTGTGCCATTTTATATCAGGGACTTGAGCACCTGTGGATTAGTATCTAGAGCGTCCTGGAACCCATCTGCCACAGATTCCTTGGATCAACTGCGTTCTATGCAGTTCTTCTCTATGGGTTTCCCCTAGGCATCTTAGAAAGAGGAGGAGCAAAGGGACTCAGGTGTGTTGCCCGCTGTGTGAACACTACTTCCCATCTGACCCTAATAGAGTTGTTTGAAGCATTTATTTTAATCCCTTACATTTGAGGAAAGTGAGAAATGTAATTTCCTTACATTTGGGAAAAATGAGACTGAGAGAAGGTGATTGATTTGCTTAAGGGCCGAGAGCTAGTGAGTGGTTAAGCAAAGGTTCCAGTCTAAACTGTGTCTCCAAGCCTGTGCTTTTCCCACTCCACCCTTCATGCAGCCTCCGAGAAGGAAGCTACACAGCCCTAGAAGCTACAAGTTTGCTAGTTCTGTGTTAAGATTATGAAATATAGGGGTCAAGACCCTGGAGACCTCCTGAGTTCAAATCTGCCACTTTCTAGCTGTGTGACCTTGGGTAAATAACTTTCTCTCTGTTAAATTGAAATAAGTAATAGCACCTACCTGATAGGATGAGAATTAAGTTAGTTGTATGTCTAAAGCACTTAGATGAAAGACTGAACATTTTGGCAAGTGCTCTGTGTTATGTAGTTTCTGTTATTGGTAAGTATTGAATCTTCCCCTCCGCTAGACTTCAAGTTGAATGCCATGAAATTTGTAAATTTGAAGCCAAGACTTTACCTTAAAATTGATTAGTATGTTTGTTAGCCCTTCTGTCTTTCTGATACAAGGGGACACTACCTGATCATTTTTATGAAAATAGGAAGTTGGGGCCCTGTGTTGATTGTTATTGAAACCTCCAACATCGTCAAACTGTGAAGTTGTTATCTTTCCCCCAAAATATGGATCTCTAGAGATTAGACCTTTTTTAACCCTACGCTAGGACTTTGGAGGCAAAAAATCTAGTCAGGCTGTGAGAAGAATGGGAAGTGATCTGCAGTCAGCTGGGTGTTTTGAAGGTCTAAATGTTCTCCATTGTGAGTGGAATGCTAGAGGGTTTGTCTGGATGGGAGGGCCCAGGCTAGTGGTTACGATTTCTTAATTTCATGGACCTGTAAAATTTTAAAGCAAAAATGGAGGTTGGCCTAGGGTTGCCACCTGTAGTTTGCCAGGCAAGGACACTTTAAAAAATGACTACAATCTTGCTTTATCATTTCATAAAATAATGGCCATTTAATTCTCAAACTCAGAAAAAAGCAATCCTTCAAATTAAATGCATTTAACAATGATGAAACCTACCATATGCCTGTAGCTTTTGCCTGTTTTTGTTTGTTTGTTTGTTTGTTTGTCCCCCGTGGGCACCAGTGAAAGAATAATCACAGACCAGCAGTTGTAAGCCGTTGACCTACTTCTCTTATGTGATTCTAGAAGCCCATCACCTGTGTTCACACCATTTTAGCAAAGCTGTAGTAACACTGTCTGGATGCCAGCCAAGAAAAAACAGATCTAATTTCTGGCCCCTGGTGGTTCTAGATCATATCTTTTTCTCCTGTGTCGGACATGTGACTCCTGTGAAGGTCGATATTTTTCTTGAGTGCGAGGGAACCTGTGGCAGAGATAGGCTGTCCAAGAGTTTCCCTCTATAGCCTTTCATGCTAGAAACTCCAAAACGTCTGTCAGGACTCAACAAGCTTTCCCTTCCTAATGGGATCGTGCTCTCCAGGATCCAGCCAGGCGGTAACTCAGGGTAGGTCTGGGATTAGTGGAAGCAGCTCTGAAAGGGAAGCAGATTGAAAAGCCAGAAACTGTGTCTCCCAATTCAAAAGAAAGCAGAGCTAAATTGAGTTGAGCAATGAGTCAACTGCCTTAGTTGGCTCTTAGTTGTCCTGGGCCACTTAGTTGTACTGGGATGGGTACAGGTGAGGGGCTACAATCGTTCTGAGTGCTCTCTGATCTTCTCTCTCTGCTTCTGGATTTTAGTCTTTGTCTGAGGTCACTGTTTGGGGGTGAAGTGGTAGAAATATGTGGATGATACTAACAGCAAGGAATATTCCTCATAGAGTTTTTTGCTCTGTTCTGAGCAGCTGTTTCCTAAACATGTGCTTACTTGAGTTGGCTGCGCTTTTTGAACAAGCATCTCTTCCCATCCCTGCAGGAGCATCGTGCAGCACCATGTTATGTGCCATGTGCCTGCTTTCCTAGGTAGCTGACCCTCACCAAGTGTGATACGCTGTTGGCGAAACACAGCTGCTATCCAAAAACTGCTTTTGAGATGTAGTAGCTCTCTCTGGAGGGGGAGTGGCACCCCCTCTGTGATGTTCATCAGTAATTAAGGGAATGAATGAAGAACCGGGGAGGAGAAGCAAAGGCTCTTTTTACACTTTACACCTTTACCCTCAGAGTGGCTGGATCTTCTGCAGGTTTTAGTGGGGTGGTGTTTTAATGATAATAACTGGAGTTTTCAGTTGGGAGAAGTGAAGAGCAGCTGTTTCTGGATATCAGCCTAACAAACCTGGGAAACATTTCATAAAACCATTTGTCCAGCCTTCGCTGTAGAATAGTCTCTTGAGTTGTGACTCCCAGCTTTGCAGCTTGCTAGCTATGGATCCATGAGTAAGTTATATAGCCTCCCGGCACTTCAGGTTCTGTGAAACTCAGCCAGTACTATCCAAAGTTGTGAGGGTTAAGAGAGAATGTTGTGAATGTCAGGATAAACCAGTGCCTTCAGCTGTGTACTCAGTATGCACCACTCTCGAATCTTGAGTATGTTGGACAATTTTTCATCTGTCAAATGGGGAGTTACACTAGCATTCTCTGTGGCTCTCTCCCTTTCCCTGGTCTGTGGGGTAAGGAGCATAAGAAAAAGATTTATATGAAGATCTGCCAGTAGGACCAGGAAGTTGGGAGATAGCTCTGTTCGTTTTGTGCTTCAGGTATTTACAAATCACTCTACTACTTGTGATTTCATTTACTCCTATGTTAGCTCTGTGAGGTGAAGGGAACTGATATACTTTTACAGAAAGGAAAACTGAGGCTCGATGATATGAAGTAAGGCTTTAAAGCTCCTGTATGGCTACTCAGTACTAGGTCCCATTGGATCTTAACATGTCAGATGCCCAGCTGGTTGCTTTTCCTGTAGGACAGCATGTGTTGATAGCTTCTTATCACCTGGTCAGTTCAGCTATGCTGGTTTGAGTTCATGAGTTGTGCCATGTCTGAACTGGCCTTCATGCAGTGGGATTTTGTCCTTAGCAACTCATGTGTTTTCACTTTCTTCCCCAGTGGCTGGTGAAACGAGCTATAGAAACGAAAGAAGAGATGGGTGACTATATCCGCTCCTACTCTGTATCCCAGTTCCAGAAGACTTACAGTCTCCCTGAGGTCAGTATTGGGATTTTCTTGTCCCGCTGAGAACCAGAGTGCACACTTAGAGACTCCCCACCAAGGAGCAAAGTAAGCTCAGGCTCTCCTACATTCCCACCCCCTACTTGGCATCATTAGTGCCTCTTTACATAGCCACTGAGTGCAAAGCTCTGTAATTTTGTCATTTTCTCTGAATTTTAGTGTTTGATCTAGGGCTTTTATTAATTTATAAGAGCAATCATTGATTTTTGTATAAAGTTTTTTAAGAGGCTGCTTGCCCAGAACATCCCTATATTAACAATTTAATAATAATAATAATAACAACAATCATAGCTAATAGCCATCATGTATTTACTACATGCCAGTCTCAGCACATCTTATGGCTTTTATTCTTTAATCCCTACTGCCCCCTGAGATAGGTGTTTTTATCCCTGTTTTACAGACAGAGAAACTGAGGCTTAGAGGTTAAGTAACTTACCTGAGGTTTCGATGCTTAAGAGGATATGAAATGAGAACTCTTGTCTTAAGCACTACTCCTTATGACCCCCTTTTTCTTACTGGCTGTGTAGGGATTTATGTTGGAGCTATCTGCAGGGTTCCTAGCCTTTTCCCATGGAGAATATATTTCAATTTGTTAGAAAATTGGGACTTCTTCAGGCAAAGTAATGATGAGAAATCAATTTATAAGGCAGATTTCTGAGTGGTCCACTTGAGTTTTAATTTTCCCATGGGATTTGTTTAATCTCTCTGTTTTGTCTTGTAGGATGATGACTTCATAAAGAGAAAAGAAAAGGCCATCAAGACAGTTGTGGACCTCTCAGTAAGTTCCCTGGCCGTGTTCTTCTGTCAGAGCCCTGCGTAGCCTCAGATAGTCCTTTGATTTAAATCACAAAAGTGCTTCTCCTGAGGTTTCCCTCTGCAGGGATCGCTTAGGAGCTAGACTCAGATGACTGTGTGAGGGAAGCCCTGCCTGCTTCACTGCTCAGGGCCAGGGCAGCAGTATGCACAGGTAGAACCTGCCACACTACTGCTCTCTCTCCTCACTTCCAGTTTTAGGGAAGAAATAGCCAAACACAGAGCCCTTCCTAGTTTGTCCCAGTGGCAGGTGTAAACTTTGAGTAGCTCTGAAGAGCAGATGATGAATGGGGATGATAACTTGAGGTTTCTGTCCCCCACACCCATGGTGACTTTGCATAGACAGACTAGCCTCTGAGCTGTGTGCGGGAAGCTCTGGGATGGCCTTTGTCCCCATTCATAGTACATCTTAATCACAGTGAGTCTGCACATGTGTCCCCACTTCGCCAGCATGAGGGTTAGTGGAGCCTTTGACCCTTTACAAAACACTCTGGGCCAGAGCTGTGGAACCTTGTCAACTGCACCCTTCACCCCCAATCTTCCAACCTGAGCTGAGGGGAACGAAGCCTAGGTGCCTGTGTGCACAGTCTCTCTCTTCTGAAAATAATGTATCCTGTTGTTTTGCGTGCTTTTTACTTCATCTAAATTATATCATACATCTAGTTGGTTTTCATAGTTGCATAGATTCTTATATTAATATGCCACCCAAATGAAATAGCAGATATACTTCTTGCGCAGATGGCATGGGTTACATACCTTGTGTCATTGTGAAGATTGACATTGTCTGGTGTTTGTGGCTTTGTGAACTGGCTACAGAGTCTTTCCAGAAAAAGAATTCCAAGCTGGCTTATCTTAAAAATAAATGTGTGGTCTACCAGGGTGATTACTCTGAAAAGAACAATTGTTTGGTAATGAAAGACATGAAAATCTCCTATGAAACAATCTTGATCACTTTATGATTGTAATTTCTTTTTTTCTCAATTCCATTTTGGAAATGGAAGGGTTGGAAAATTTTTAAGAAGGTGACACTCAAAAGCCAGATACTGTTTTCAGATTTGGTGGCAGTATTAAACAATAATAAGAAAAAATGATGTGACCTCAGAGTAATTTTCTTTCCTGGTTGTGAAATAGGTGTTCAGTTTACAGCATCCTCAGAAGTTTTTAAAAAGATTGATAGATGTAGGGGAATTAAATTAAGGTTGGTTTTCACCTTAATTTCACAACACAGAAGCAACCACTTCTAATTTTTGGACATATTTCTTTTTTTAAACTGAACTGGAATCATACTTTAAAGATAATTTTGTGTTTTTTTCACTTACCAATGTAGGGCCTTTTGTATGCTGTTAAAAGATTCCTGCTGGCCGGGCACAGTGGCTCATGCCTGTAATCCTAGCACTTTGGAAGGCTGAGATGGGTGAATCACGAGGTCAGGAGTTCAAGACTAGCCTGGCCAACGTGGTGAAACCCCATCTCTACTAAAAGTACAAAAATAGCCGGGTGTGGTGGTGCACACCTGTAATCTCAGCTACTTGGGAGGCTGAGGCAGGAGAATCGCTTGACCCCAGAAGGCAGAGGTTGGAGTGAATCAAGATCATGCCGTTGCACTCCAGACTGGGTGACGGAGCAAAACTCCATCTCCAAAAAAAAAAAAAAAAAAAAAGATTCCTGCTAATGACATTTCTCATGACAAATGGTAACCAAGTAGTTCGATATGATAATTGCTTTCCCCTGTTTTAAATGTTACTTCGTCTCAGGAACGATATGAAAACCAGGTGATAATCATGTTACCTCTGAGGCAGGAAATTGCTAGGCTAGCAGTAGGAGAGAAGGGGAAATTTTCTTTTCCCTATAAACTCTGTACTATTTGAATTTTATTCTAAGTGTGCATTACTTATTCAAAACAGTACATATTAAGGGTTTTTGTTTTTTTTTAATTTTTTTGTAACAAAAGCTACATACAAACGTTAAAAAGTTTTAATGCTTAATTGAATATCTTCATGTGTAAATCTCGCTCTGAGCCCTGGGTAGAGAATGAGACAATAGTAGTTTTCGGCCACAGAGCAAAGGCCAGCATAGCTGTTAATCATCCTAGTAATGAAACTGGGCCTGGCATCTCTATGCCCATAGATTAGTTAAAGCCCCTAGAGGCACATTATTTTTTCTTCTCATTTTTAATGGAGTTTTTTGTTTGTTTGTTTTTAATCCACTTCTGCTTGGCAATGTGATTGCAGAGAATTAGGGAATATGTGATAATGACAAATATTTACATAGTGCCCAAACATTGTTCTGAGTCCTCATAACAATCCCATGAAGCAGTAGTTTGTTGTTGTTGCTTTTTAACAAATGAGGAAACTGAAACACAGGTAGGTTATATATAAGTTGCCCAATGTCACAATGGTGATGGTAGAGGCAGGACTCAAACCCAGTCTTGTAACTGTGCTGCTGTGAGCCTCTAGATAAAATGCTGTTTGCAGCTGATGAGAAAATAGTATCAGAATAAAGGAAAATGAGCCCAGCCTGGTGGCTCATGCCTGTAATCCTAGCACTTTGGGAGGCCGAGGTGGGCAGATCGCTTGAGCCCAGGAGTTCGAGACCAGCCTGGCCAACATGATGAAACCCCATCTCTACAAAAAATACTAAAATTAGCCAGGCATGGTGGCATGTACCTGTAGTCTCAGCTTCTCAGGAGGCTGAGGTGGGAGGATCACCTGAGCCTGGGGAGGTTGAGGCTGCAGTGAGCTGTGATTGTGCCACTGTACTCCACCCTGGGTGGCAGAGTGAGACCCTGTCTCAAAAAAATAAATAAAAATAAAGGGAAATATAAAAAAACTGTGATTCCCTGGTTATAATTTGTATTGTTTCGTTTATTTCCTTTTTTTGTGAGTGAACTTGATCTTCAGTTGTTCGGCAGTTTTCAGCAGGAATGATAAAGAGTCTTCATGGATGGCTAAAGCTCAAGCTCGCCTTTGGGTTTTCCTTTTCTCATCTACTGAGAACAGCCCTGACTTCCAGGAGCTGTCTGCGTAGGTTTCTTAGCTGAGCTCCGTCACCGTTCACTTTCCTCCCTCTCTTCGGCCACTTCTGCAAGCCCTTCCTCAACTGACTTGAAATGAGAGCCCCAAAAGCTCGCAGAGACTCTAGGGCTGTGGTGCATATCCCTAACCTATTCTTGTGAGTCAGTACAAAAAATTAAATAGCTCAAAATTGTATTTATTGTCATGCTCCTCAAGGAAAATCCCTCCTTTAATAAAGGACAGGAAATCCTTAATTTTAAGTCACAAATGGAAAATTAAGGAATGAAATAAGGTCAGACACATAGATGGCTAATTTTTAGACCCAGCCTTTTGTAAAATAGGTGTGGAGCTGCTGTGTATTTATTAAGTTCCTACCACGTGCCTGGCATCTCAATAGGCATTTAACAAACATTAGCTCCTTTATCCCTCATTAACACTCAAGGAGTTATATATTATTATTTCCTTTTTACAAATCAGGAAATTGAAGCTCAGCAAGGTTAATAAATTCCCTCTGTAGCTTCAAAGCTAGGAAGAGGGAGCCAGATTTTGATATGACACCTGACTCTAGCAAAGCAGGTGTCGGCACTCCTCCACTTTTCTGGCTTTTCACCGGGTCTCTGCTTTCCCACATATTCCTGGCACCAATTTTGCAGTACTATTGCTGACTTACTTCAGGGCTCTGGGATATTACTTACGTGGGTCTGAGAGACTCAAATGCATGCAGAGTGGTTGGGTCCTCTCCCACCATCTCTTCATTCCCTTATAGGAACATTGACTGTGACTTCTCATTTGAAGACCCTTTGCCCAGCCAAAGAATAGATGTCAGGTGGGGGCTGTCCTGTTGTTATCTTTTTGGTCAGCATGATGCCTTTATGTCTTAACTAACAGGCTTTTACTTATTCTTGCTTAGACATAACATAAAAGTATTTAAATATTAAATCTTTAGCTTATTGTCTTTAGCCATCCTTAGGAGACTGTTTGAATTTTTTGCATTCATCCTTGGTTATATAGCCCATTCATTTTTTTGGTGCATGATTTTTTTTTCAAAGTTATTTTTCTTTTGTACTAATACTGTTGTAATAAGAATGAAAAATTAGGAAATGGAGAAAAGCAAAAACTAAATCACTCATGATATCACCAGCCAGGGATAGCTACTGATATTGCAAGCAGGAGATTCAGAGTTGTGAATATCTGTATGAAGAATTAGAGATAGAAAAAAAAAAAAGGCACTGTACTATGTATTCTATTTTGTTGCTTGCTCATTTTGCTCAGTGATATATTGATGATATCTTTCCATGCCAATGAAGGTACCTGCATAGCATTTTTAGTGGCTGTAGATTATTCATTGTGTGGAACTAGTTCGGCTACATACAGTTTGTTTCTTTTTCTTTTTCTTTTTTTTCACTTGACCATTACGTAGGACATCCTTGTAGCTAAATTTATTCTTTTATCTCTAATTATTAACTTAGGATTTATTCCATGAAGTGGAATTGGTCAAGATTATACCTAAGGCTTTTAGTACTTCTTGCCAGATTGCCAGGCAGAAAGGCTGCTGTGAACTTTATCATCCGAACTTATGATGGGCGCGTTCTTTTTTTGTCTTGGCTTCATTCTTCTTCCTTTGGGAGATTATTGCCAGTACCTGCTTTCTTCTTTGAAGTATATGACTTTCTTCTCCCTATCTTCTTTGCACAGAATAGCTGGCTGCTTTGTAGAAAGCCTGCCCAATAGGAGGTGGTATTTTTCAAAGGACGTAAGGAATGGAAACTACCACCTTCCACTTTCACATCATAATCATAATCAGCTCCTCTGTCTCACGCAGTGTGCTGTGACACAGCTTCCTCCTCTGAGCTGTCAGCCCTCCACAGCCGTGAAGTGTCTGTCCTGTGCAGTGAGGTCTTTTACTCCCTCTTAACCTTGAATAACGGTGCCCACACTGTTTTACCCAGGCCCAAAAGATATATTCGTTTACTATTTGGGAGCATTTTTTTTTGGTAGTGTAGACTTTTGTATGAGAATAGAGGGAACAGAGAAAAGGCTTCTTAGAGCTTCCAGACTAGTTGGAAGGAAGTGCTCTGTGGAACTTACTGGATCATCTAAGAGACTGCCATTTAAAGTTACCAGTCCAGTGTGTTCTTCCATAGGGAATGCTGTGAGGAAGTCCTTTTCATTCAGCTTGTAAAATATAAATGTAGTGACCTAAGTAAAGCAATCTTAGTAATAATACACATCCATATGTATGTGAATATGTATATATCTTAGCCCTTACTGTGTGTCAGGTACTATTAAATATACTGATTAGTTTCTTTTCATAACAACTCTACTTATACCTAATATACAGATGGAAAACCACAGAGGTTAAAGTAACTTGCCTCAAGTCAGAGAGGTATAGTAAGCAATGGAGCAAGCATTAAAACTCTAGCTTGTTTGACTCCATGTATTCATTCAGTAATATTAATTGAACACTTACTGCATGCCAGACCATGTTCTAGGAGCTGAGGCAATAGTAGTGACATTCCAGCTAGTGAGGAGTTTGAGGGCTGATCAAGAACAACTACCTGACTGCGAGGTGGCAGTAGCATATGTAAGCTTTCTTTGGGTGATGCTTTGACAGGTTTGCTTGCAGGGTAGAGGAGTCCCTTACACCATGAGACCATCCAGAAGCTTGGATGCAAGGGCCACATCCAGAGTGGGAGGTGAGGAAAGGAACTCCCCAAGATCACAGAGGAGGCTCATGTGTCTTGGCGATGTTGCTCAGCATCACACAGTGAGTCTGTGGTCAGAGACCTATGAAGAGCCCCAGTGGCTTGAGGTCTACCTAGCCACAGGGTTTATCCTATCTATGGTGAGAAAATGCCAACACTTTTGAAGGGTTTGCCAAGTAGGCAGGCTCTAAATGACAAAAAGTCTGATTATTTAGGCTGTGTATAAAACATTTTGATATGTAAAAATTTGAGTTTGTGCTGGTCAGCTTTTGAGCCAATGGGTATCAGTCTTCTGTGAAGAAGTAAACAACGCAGGAACCATCTTTAGCTCATTTATATAATATAGCAATCTTATTCTTACCCACCAAGTCATACTGTTCAGTGCAGACTCAAGGAGACCTGAGTTGGGGCTGGTGCTGTACCTCAGAGAGCAGAAGATAAATACTTACATAGCAGAGCTCAGGTAAAAGAGAATGGAAGAACAAGGGTGAGGGGTGTCACTGGAGAAGATTCTACAGAAATGATTGCCATCCCTCTGTCTTTCATCGTTTCTTTCAGTCAATACCCAAGCATTTCATTTTTGTTGTTGTTTTATTAATGTGAGAATTTTGGAGAAACATTTATTTGTCCCATTTATAGTAACTTTTTCTTATGAAATCGTTCAGGACATTGCACTTGGCAGTGAAAACATCTATGGGATCCCTTTAGGTGAAAGGCAGAATTACTGACAGGACACATAGGCTAAGTAAGATGGATCTGTTAGAATTGGGTTTGGGCTGCGTGGATGAGCTGTTAAGGTCAGTGGAAAGTATTGCTTCCTGTTGAGTTGGGCGTGGGCTGGCCCACTGGAGGTTTTGAGTGTAGAATGCCACATTGGTGGTGGCTGTTTCGCTGCCTGTTCCATTATTTCAGTAAAAAAGTTGTCTGTGGTAATCGTGAGGGAAGCAATCAGGGATTTGCTGCAGACACTGCCATGGTGCTGTGCCGTTCTACCTCCCTTCCCTGTCTTGAGGACTGTGAACTCAGAGTAATTACTCTGACAGCTGAACCTGACTTGTAAGCAGACCTGCAAAGTAGAGCTCTGACTCTCACAGTGCAAGAGTTCTCTGCTTTACAAAAGGGTCACCTTAATTTTTTTTAACCCTGTGTGTGTGCCTTTTACCATCTGCAAATATCTATATATGTTATATATATATGTATATATAAATTATATATATGTTATGTATGTATATATAAATTATATATATGTTATATATATAAATTTTATATATATATCAGAACCTAGATAAAGGGTGATGAAAGTAGAGGTATGAGACATTTTGCAAAGTGCTTAAGTGTCTCAGTTCTGGAGTCATCCTGTTTTTATCACTTACTGCCTTTTTCACCATCAGCAAGTTTTTTAACCTCTGTATGCCTAAGTTCGTCTACAGAAGATAACAAGGATAACTACACTCATAGATGTGGGGATCAAATGGGCAGCACAGATATAGCAGAACGTGCCTGGCACGTACCTACTATTCAATAAGTGGTAACTATTACTGTTGCTACCACTATTAATGACAGAAGGATAAATTGATTTTATATTCCTTTTTAAGAGCACATCATGTAAAGCATGTTATACTTTTTATTAATCTCAGACTTTAAATTTTTTATGGAATTATGTTACCAAGTCAGTATCTTTACAGGATTAAAAGGACACAAAGGAAGAGACCCTGGGAGCATCCTTCAAGATCTGTTAGCTTCATTTTGCAGATGCAGAAACTGAGGCCCATTGAGGGGAATTGCCTTTCTCAAGGTCATGCAGCTGATTAGTGGCAGAGATAGGACTGGACATCAACATTCCTGACCCCTGTTGCTTTAAAGGATGACTTAGCAATAGCTCTTTATAGTTGGCCTGTGAGGCCCTGACATTTAGGTTGTATTACTTCAGCAGACCATTGTTGTGATCCATGTGGCAGCTTCATATTGTGGAATGAGTCTTGTGAGAGGGCTAGCTGAAATGACTGGTGGGTGGCTAGAGTGGCAGTCTGGGGCAAGTTAGTGTCAGGGACAAGCCTTGAAATGAGAAACCAGGTTACCTAGGGCCAGGCCTCATAGTGTCCCAGGGATCTTGGACAAATTTTTCAATGTCTGCTTCCTCAATAGTAAAGTGAAGTTAGTGGTATGTGCCCTGTCTCTGCTTCACAGTGTGGTTTATAAAGTGTAAAAGAAAGGTGAGATGTATATGAAGTTTTATACTTTAACATGTAAGGAGTAATTCACAAAGCCAACATTGTCATTGTTTGGCAGAATAAAAGGTCCTTTTAGCTGTTGGTGTCAGTATGCTCTTGTTTTGGAGTCAATCCTTTTTTTTTTTTTTTCAGAAGAATCCAATTTCTTGCCTTTAGTTATTGACTCTTTCAGTTGTAACTAAGGATAATAGCAGTTAAGCTCAAGCTGTAATAGTAGAGCTCAGTGGAAGCCAAACCAGGCACAGTAACTGACACCATGTAAGTTGATTCTATTTTGCATCTCCCTGTAAGTCTGTTTTATGTTATTTATAGCTTCCTATTCATGTAGGCACCGGCAGTAAACTGGGGAATATTTGTGGCAGGAATTTTTAAGAACAACCTTAGATGGATCTCAGGCCCTGATCCATTTCCTTTTCCACAAAATTGTTTGAGATTATATAGTATGTGTTACAGAAAGAATGTTTTTCTGTATGCTCGAAACTGTATACTAAAGTAAAATAATAAAGTTAACTAGAATTATCCATGGGGAACAATTCCAGTTAACATAAAATGCAGTGTCTGGAAAAACCTGATAGTAGTGCTTTTTGTGGTGATGTCTAGGTAATGATTAGATGCAATAAACCTGGGTAGTAGGGAAGAAGAGAGATGTGGGGGTGAGCAGCCCGAATACCTTGCTGGCATAGCAGCTGCCTACCTGCACCCAGAGCCCTGAGCAGATATTACTAGCATATTATTTGACAGCCAGCTTAGTGGTCAAGAAGTACATTCATTTGGGGTAGAATGGCAAACCACGTCATCTGGGGCTGAAGACCGGCATTTATTGATCATTTACTACATGCCACGTATTTTGTTTAGGATATATATGTGTGCATATATATAATTTTAGAATATACCCCATGGTAGAGGAAGAGCTTACAGTGAGCCGAGATCGTGCCACTGCACTCCAGCCTGAGTGACAGAGCGAGACTCTGTCTCAAAAAAAAAAAAAAAAAGAATATACCCCATGGCTGGAGGCATCCGGCAACCAATTCAGGAGGAGAGCCTTCTCACACTCAGTAACTTGGCTGTCTCATCCACTTAGGAAGTGTACAAGCCCCGTCGGAAATACAAACGCCACCAGGGAGCAGAGGAGCTGCTTGATGAAGAATCTCGAATCCATGCTACGCTTTTGGAATATGGCAGGTAATGAGTGGGACGCAGTCTAGGTGTCTCTTTTAAAAGTAAAGCTCATTTAAGTTGCTTCATTTGGATTAACTTGACTGGCTTCTACCTGATTAAGTTTCTGCTTTCAGTCGTGAGATTTCCAACATCAGGGACTTTTCTCTGGTAATGAATTACCTGTTTCTGTGGGCATCCTTTGTAATTCCTCTCTGGAAACGTGCACCTGGCTCTGCCCTCCTTTGGGCGTTAGGGTGTTCCAGGAATTTACAGAGGCTGAGGTACTCTGTCCTTCATGCCGCTGCTATTTGTTAAAATCTTCAGGTAAATGAAAGCAATGAAAGCAGTTTCAGTGATTTCACTTTAAGTATTAGAATAATAATTTCAATTTCCTGTGAATATTGTCTTAACTAGGAAAATGAAGAATTTAGAAGTAGTTTTGTCACTTCTTAAAAACATCTCTAGTTAAAAAAAAAAAAAAAATCTTATTTTGTGTCCTTAGTTTTTACTTAAAAAAAATGCAAGGACATGCTTCTCCGCATTGAATTTTTTGGTTGTCACTGGGTGTTAACCTTATTTTATGTCATGCATTCTCTTTTTAGGGTAACTGATTCCTTGATGTGAGTAAGTCTCCTTGTGCTTCCTTTGTGTTGCCAGACGCTCCTGTGTGCTGCTCTGCCTCACAGCCCAACCCTTGTGGGGTGGCTGGAACTAACTGCACTGCCACTGGCATTTCCCTAAGAGCATCTGATGGCTTTGCCTGCCCTCTAGGGTACTGGAGAGAACCAGTGGGAAATTAGGCTTAATTATTCTAGTTTCCGAATGGAAGTGTATGCAATTGCTTGTGGGTTTTTTTGTTTTTTTTTTTCCTTAGAATAAAAACTAGTCTGTTTCAAAGGAAATTGAAGTAGTTCTGGCCCTAGGCTGCGTGTGATGGCTGCCCCCACAGTTCACTAGTTGCTGCTGTGAATTGAATGCCTCCTCCAAGTCAGGCATCACCCGGCCTAGCTATGTAGTAAAAATGCCAAGTAACTTGTTAGCAATTATTAATGATGATTAATTATTAAGAATTTAAAGATAGCAACAACAGCCAAGTGAGGACCCTTCTAAGCATGGGGCACTATGCTAATGGACGGGTTGTGTGCTCAGGAAGCCAGCCCTGGGAATCATGACAGAGTCTCTCTAGCCATGCCCACCTGCAACTGAGCAGGTGAGGCTGCACAGCTCTGGGAGAGCCAAAGCTGGAGAGACAATCTCTGTCGGTGTCACGTGTCCCAGAATGAAGAAGTTCTTGGGAGAATGTAGTGGATTTTGTGAGTTTGTATTATTATGTGTCCATTTTTTCCATCATCATGGAAAATTGGATTTTCCATGAGGATGAAAAGGAGATAGAAATTCAGTAAATTGTCCTCCTCGCTGAGACCATGTTGACAAAATTTCAGAACATATTCTTGTTCTGAAATTCTCAGGTTCAAATGGGATCTTTTGCATATACGTTGTAGATGGTAGCTAGTATCACCATCTGAAGGCTGGGAAAGTTCAGAACCTCCCTGCCTGTCCTCAGGAGTGATTGATGCAGTTTGAGGTGAGAATCTGGCTTGGCTCTCTTTAGAAAAGGAAGCAAGACAGGTTTTGCTTGACTCTTCCCAAACTCTGAGAGTGAGAAAGAGCAGTGTCTTGATACCAATCCTGGTTCCTGTTGGTATGGTCATGCTGACTTCTGCTAATTTCTAAGGCTAGGGTGGGCATTTCCTGAAGGTTTTAGGTTTTTGGGGTTTTCTTGGGTGGGAGAGAGATGTTACTTTGTTTTTTTTAGCTTTTTTGGCAAGGAGAAGGTAAGTTTGTGGCAGGTAGAGTAGTGGGTACTTAGTACATTCTGATAGTATATTTAGCTCATTCTCCTCTTTGAGACTAATAATGACAATATTCAGAAAGGTTAAAAAATGACTTGCTTAAGGTCATAAACTAGTAAGAGGCTCAGACTGGTACTTCAGCTAAAGTTCCTTGAACTCCAAAAGCATGTCATTTTCGTTGTCTGCAAATACTGTTTGAGCCTTCAGTGAGAGCGTATTTTTAGGCTCTGAGTTTTAGAAAGACTGGCCATGTCTGTTCTTTGGTCTGAAACTAAATAAGAAGAGAACAGTTATTAAACCTCACAGAGCAAATCAGATAAAATGTACAGGCCCCAGCAAGTGTGTGTTCTATTCCACCTCCCTGGGAAGGCTTCTCCCTTCGTTTCTGGCAGTCTGTTTCCTCTAGGTTCTGTTCAGCACTCCACTGCATGGAGCTCTTTCCCATTAAATGAGGATTGTATGACTATATATATATATATATAATTTTGAGCAGTTTGTTCAATGTAGAAAACACTCAGTAAATGTTAACCACTAGCCGCTGTCATCATTCTCCTTATTGTAATCATCATTATTAGCAGCAACAGTTTTCAGTTTTCAAATGCCCTCAGATATGACCATTTCCCCTTCCAATTCTCCTTGTGTTTGTGTGTTTGTGTATGAGTGAAGAGGGAGCGTCCCCTTGACCCTCTGAAGGTTCACCGAAAATGAACTGACAAAAGGCAGATTAACAGGAGAAAATGGCACACATAATTTATTATTGTATGGAAGAAAACCACAGAAGTGTGACTACCCAGTAACCCAGTGATGTCCAGATGCATATATATCCTTCTTCACAGGGGAAAGGCAGGTGGGGAAATATGCCAATTTGGGGGGTAGTAAATGATGTTTTGGGGAAATGAATCAGACGATGGTTAATAAATGACTGTCTAGAAATTGAATGGGACGGGAAACAGACCATGGTTTGGGTTCTAGGTATGGTATTTAATTTTCAGTCTCTTGCTCTGTGGTAGATAATGAGATTTCAGGGAGTGGATGGAAGACACTTGTGTTTTCTTTAATGGATCCAGTCTTTATATAGATGAGAGAAAAAACCGTGTTCTAACATTTGACCTTCAAGTGCCTTTAATTCAAATTATTCAGCATATTAGGGTGCCATATTTGGGGGCAACAGCCCTTGGACTCCTTCACCTATTACCCCTCACACTAGCCCTCCCTCTAGCACATGTATGGGAAGTCTCACCCTCTGGCCCTTTTCTCCCCAGTCCCTGTCAAACAAGGTTGGCCCCCTGCTGGCCCCAGGACTCAATTTGCTCCATTTTCCCTTTTCCTTTAACACTGCGGCATTCCTGACTTCCTCACCCACCCCCCATTACAGTGTGGCATCACTGCTTTAGGAGTCCAGATCCCCCTGCCAGTGTTTCTGTTTTCTACCTTATCTTATGTCTTGTCAGAGGGCAAGTATTTTGACTTCCAGAGCAAGAAGGTCTGAAATCAGTGTTTCTTCCTTGGGGTTGAAGGTCACTCATCAGCCTTACACATGTACCACAGTGCCTTTTGGCTTTTAGATCCGCATTCCATCTCCTTCCCCCTATTTTGACTCTCAGTTGCCTAAATAAAGGTGAATTATGAGCCTCCTCAACTATGCTGAAAGCCTTAAGGACTGTTTATATGTTAAAAAGCATGTTTGGGTATATTTTTCTAAGTGTTAATGGTGTTAGGAAAACAAGACTCATAGTTTTGATTTTGAATGTAAACAAAATTGCATACCTGTAATATTTCAATTTTATTATGGATTCAGTCAATTTTGAGAGGCTAACTTAAGCACCTAACCGTGCTATGAAACTGCTACTCTGGGGAAATGCATTTTATGTGCTGTATATTTGACTTGGAAGAGGAGGTTTGGAGCACAGCCTCCAGAATGCTGGAGTTAGCCTGTTCCTCGGTATTCAAGGCCTAACTTTGAGTTGCCTAGAAGGCAACTCATTCTGTAGTTAGTAAATAAAATATGTTGTATCTCTCCCAACCTGTTTGTATCTCCCATGACGATAAGGCCTATGACATGCTCATAAAAGGTATTTAGTAAGTTGTCAAATGAATAAAGAACAGAATTCACAGTCCTTAGTATTTAGGACCTTTTATGTCCCTATTTTGTTTTGTATTCCAAACAGATAATGTCTTTGTTTGGCCTGAGGTAATTGTTCTTAAAAGTTAGTTTGTTTTCTAGAATTGTGGTGTCCCATATGGTAGCCACTAACTATATGTGGCTATTGAGCAATCGAAATTCAACAAGTGTGGCTCAGAAACAGAATTTTGATTTTAATTAAGTTAAATTTAAATTTTAAGGTTCGTGCTTGATTTCGTTAATGGAAAATGTTTATCTTTGGAATAACTTGGGCATGTGAACCTACTAACCTACTAATTTAAAAATTGTATGCATATCCCTCTTTATATTTCTTTTGTACTGTGCTGTTCTAAATGTACATCCTTGATTTAAAGACCAGATCCTATGTCTAAGGTATGAAGAAGTGAACTGGATGATGGGAGGGGCTCTTTGGTGCCAACAGTGTAGATAGCAAGAATCGATGAGTCAGAGCCAAAGAAGAGGAATGCAGGAGCAAATTGAAGCATGTGGGACTGCAGATCAGAGCTGGCACTTGGGGGAAATGGGCAGGGCTGACAGGAAAAGAGGAAAGGGAGGCAGTAGTTAATAGGCAGTTAAGGACAGAGCTCTGTCATGGAAACCTCACTACTTTGTGAGGTAGATGAGGCCTTTAGAAAAATCACATGGACTCTTCATTCATGCAGCAACTATTGATTGAGCGCCTACTGTGTGGCAGACACTGAACTGCCAGGCAATGGGGATACTGAAGTGAATGAAACTGTACATGAATATTTATAGTAGCACTATAAATATATTGCATAATATATTGCACAATTATGAATTTAGCAATTCATAATTGCTAAAAAGTAGAAACAACCCAGATATCTATCAGCTGATGAAACAAAATGCGGCTTACCCATATAATGGGATATTATTCAGCCATAAAATGGAATTAAGTAGTGATTCATGCTTCAACCTAGATGAACTTTGAAAATATTCTCATGAGTCAAAGAAGCCAGACACAAAAGGCCACATACTATGTGATTTCATTTCTATGAAATCTCCCGAATTGGTAAATCCATAGGTAGGTAAATCTACCTATGGTAAATCTACAGAAGGTAGATCAGTGGTAGACAAGGGCTGGGAATAGGGAATATTTGGGATTAACTGCCAATAGTAACAGAGTTTCTTTTTGAGGTGATGGAACTTCTCTTGATTTCCATAATGGCGATGATTGCACAACATAGTGAATATACTAAAATCCAGTGAGCAATACACTTTAAAATGGTGAATTTTATATTATATGAATTATAAGTCAGTTTTTAAAATATTTTTAAAAAGTGAATGAAGCAGATTTCTTCCTCTCCAGGAGCTCAACAGAAAGGCTTAGAGGATTACTCATGACCGATAATTATGTTCACCATACAATGAGCGCACTCACAGAAGCTCACATCTGTGGAGCTAACGTAGTTTTGATTACTTAGAAGAGTCTTCCCAGAGAATCTGTCTTTAAGAAGGAGTAGATTTGTCCTGGGAATCAAGTCACTCAGATTTGGTTGTTTACTGCCTTATTTGGAAAATCTGTGAAGTCCCTGGGCCTTAGATAAGGACCTTATGTCTTCTGCCCTAAAAGTCTCCACAGACCAAAGGCATAAAACAGGAAGGATGAATACTCAAGATGCAAGGACACTTCTATAGGAGTGGGAAACTTGGGCAAGACCTTGTATTATTCAGGGTTCCCTGGTTGAGAAAACAGTACTCTCCCACTAGTTTCAGCAGAAGGGATTGGTTACAGGGCCGGATGAGAACTAGGCTGATCCAGGGTCAGCTCTCAAGCTTCACATTAGAACTGGAACTCCAGGACGCTGCTTCTGCCTCCAAAATCAGGAAGCTAGCTCGCACTCTGTAGGATTAGGAAGCTGGTGCTATAGCGGTTTGACAAGGAAGGAAACCATGCTGCTTCTGTCAAATTAGGGGGTTCTGAAAAACCAAGAAGCCACTGTGATAGCTGCTAGCCCCAGAACCTGGTTGTTTCTACTGTGATCCACACCAACACAATGGATCCCTTATGCTTCCCTCTTTCCTCCTTTAACTGTTCCATATTCAAAACTCTAGCAGATGCATCTGATTGGTGGAACCTTAATAGTATTCAGAACTCTAGGTGCAAGGGAGTATGGAAAATAGTCTCTTTTCCAGCCTCTGCAGTACTGGAAGATGCACTGGATATTAAGCCAGTCCACGGAATCTGCCATAAGGTCCTTTACAGAATTTGTGTGGATAGCCAGAATTTAACCTTGGTCTGCTACACTTTGGACCTATAGGTTTATTTCTAAAGGGTGGGCACACTGCCCAGCAGTGAGTTTTTGGTCTCCCCAGTTATATGACAATCTGTTGCAAGGCTAGATGATACTTTTTGCTTCTTGATTTTCACATTTTTTTCACTTATGTTTAGTTTGTTCAGCGAATATTGGAAAAACCAAATGTGAAGGTAGAATCTTTGCCCTCAGGAGAATGATACAGATATGTAGCAGTTGCACGTAATCACCATCTGGGAAGTGAGAGGAGCATGAACAGATGCAGGGATGGGCAGGCCAGGCTGAGCACATGTGCATGGGGGATGCTTCACAGGGGAGGAGGCTTTAGAACTGAGGGGTGAAGGCTGAACAGGGAAGCGGGGGAGAGAAGGGAGCAGCTTAGTGTGTGCAGAGCTCTCTGTTCAGGTAGTAAGTGTAATAGGAACACAGAAGGTGCTGCTGGTGGTGAGGTGAAACAGTTGTTAGGCGGAGCCATGGAAGAGAGGCTTTATGAGGCTCCTGAGGAGGTTCTGTTTTCTCCTGAGGGAAGAGGCCTGCCATTGATAAATGTACATCAGGCCAATGCAGAAGTTGGACAAGGAATGGGCAGGAATAGTGTGGAGAGTGAAGCTGGAGGACCAAGACCAGGTGAGCACACACCCCAGAAGTGAGGCATGCAGAAGCGAGGCAGAGAGCAGCCTTTAGTTTGTTCTTTATTTTTATTTATTTGTTTTTGAGACAGAGTCTTGCTCTGTCACCCAGGCTGGAGTCCGGTGGTGTGATCTCGGCTCACTGCAACCTCCGCCTCGTGGGTTTGAGCAATTCTGGTGCTTCAGCCTCCCGAGTAGCTGGGATGACAGGCATGTGCCACTATGCCTGGCTAGTTTTTGTATTTTCAGTAGAGATGGGGTTTTACCATGTTGGCCAGTCCGGTCTCGAATTCCTGAGGTCAGGTGATAGGCCGGCCTCAGCTTCCCAAAGTGCTGGGATTACCGGTGTGAGCAACCACGCCCAGCTCAATTTGTTCTCCTTAAATGTTTGTATTAACTTTATTTTCTTACAAATCACTTAAAGGTGTCTGAGGCTGGGTGGTTTGCATTTTGCTTTTGTTGGGGGTTGAATGGTTTTTGCATTGTTATTCTTGCATTTAAAAAAAATATAGATTAATTAGAGCCAGAAAATAAACTACTTGAAACTGAATTGGGTTTGTGTGTTTGTTTGAATTTAAGGTTGTGTGAAGTGAGTATACATTATTGGCATCATGCTTGGATTATGTTTGAGAATAAAAAGTGTGGTAGACTCTAAGTTACAGAAGTAGCCATTAAAGCGCATGTTTGGCTTAAGGAAACACATTTACATTTGTTTATATAGATATTTTTAAGGCTTTTAGCTTAAACTGTGGCTCTGAAATGCAGTTCCTGATTCAAAAAGTCATGATTGCACTTAAGGAAAATGTTGCACTCTATACTGTCTGAGAGTTCCAATTTACATTATAGTATTTGCATAGCAAGTAGGGTGGCTGGCCTTGTATTCAAAAGACAGTGGAATATGTTTGTAATTTAGGCACTTGTAACATTTTCTCTAGTCACCAAATGGCATAAATTCTGTTGATGCTTTTCATGTAAAAAGTCAACCAAAATGCATTTGACTGGATTTATTGTAATGTTTTGAGTAGTAATTAAACTCCTTTTTTGTGGTCTTCAGGAGATACGGATTTAGCCGCCAGAGCAAAACGGAGAAGGTAAGAAAAACATTGATAATAGGAGAGAATATTTGAGAGATGGAAGTGACTCCCTTCACCTCTAACACTCACAGGATGGGCAGCTTCCTGGGAAGCCCAGGAAGGGGATGTGGCAGGGCTGCTGCTGCCCAGGCTCTGATCCCCGGACAGGCTGGGATAGCAGGGATGTGTGAGCTGCCTTGGGCCCCTGCATCTCCGTCGTGGCTTTTCTAGCTTGCCACCTCTGCAGATTGGGGAGCAAAGCAGCAGTCTCATCCTGGGGCTGGAAATGAGGGGTGATTGAAAGTTGTGGCCCAGGGTCAGTCACCTGGGGTCTAGTAGCTTTACACTATGAAGATGAAGTCCACTGCCAGGGCTCCCAGAGCACTCCTCATCTGAGGTGAGAGACTCTGGACAGATGTGAACAGGATGTTAGGTAGAGCACAGCTGTGAATTACAGGCCTGCCCTCTGTGGAAACAGCTAGTCATGGAAGAGCCAGGTAAGTCAGGATGGCTTTTCTAACTTCACAAAGGTTGCCCGAAGATTTCTGTTAATTTATGTGTTTATTAATGATGCTTCATTGTCAGCAGCAGGGCAGGTACATAGATGTTATGTTGCTAAACCCTTTCTGTGTTCCAGGCTCTATGTTAAGGACTCTGTATGTTTTCACTTACTCCGTTGAACAGGTGTATGAGGAGAATACTTATTTCTGCTTTTTAGGTCAGAAAGCTAATGCTCAGAGAGGCTCGGTGATTTGTCCAAGATCACATAACTCTAAAGTGAATAAATAAGAATCCGAACCCAGAGATCTGACATCAAACCTGAGCTCATAGCCACTGCTTTCTAAATAAGAAAGTGTCAGCTAAAGTGGTCAGTGGCCTCTTAAAAAGATCTGTTATTAACCTCTTTTCATTCTCCACCTGATCCCCAGATTTCTTGAACAGGACACACTCCCCCTGCTATTCCCCTGTCACCCACTCCACTGTACATCTCCCCCAGGCTCCCCCTCTGCTTCCTGTGGTGACTGTTGTCTCAGTCACTGCAGGCACCAGCAGTGGCTAAGAGCACTGTTCTAAAGCCAGACTGGCTGACTTAGGACCCCAGCTCCTCCATTCACGGAGTGACTTTGGATAATAATCATTGTACCTATCTCACAGCATTACTGTGAAGATTGAAATGTAAAGGGCTTAGAATGAGCCAACACATAGTAAACATTTAATAAACATTAACTATTATTATTATCAGGGTTAGTTATTGGTACTTAGTCATGTACTGATAATGATATCTTCTTTTTTCGTTTTCTCATTATTTATTTTGTCCCCATTTGTGTTTTTTTACCCAACTGAGTAATGATTTCCTGCAAAGCAGCGTGTTTTCTGGATTTCAGTATATCATGTTTTATCTGGTATATAATAAGGGTTTGATGTGTATATTTAATTTGATATGTAATTTAAGTCTGAAAAGATTGTCTTTGTATATGACTGGGCGATTTGGTTATGATTGGAAAAATCATGAAATGTCCCTGAAATAGGATTCAAATTGTGCTTGTCCTGTCATTTTTATGTCAGACGGCACATTTGAATTAGAAGTCTCATCCCCTGTAGATGTGTCCAAGCAGTTAGGAGCTCAGAGTGTTCCCATGGGCAGTGATAGACTCGTTATAGAAAAGCATCCTAGAGTTGGGATGGTCCAAGAAGGGCATTTGAGACCACACCTCTCTTTTGACCCTAGAAGTCCTTAACATGCAGAGATCAGAGGTAAGCCTGAGGTCACCCAGCTGGTGAATGGCAGAGATAGAATTAAAACCTATAGCCTGTAATTGAGGAGGCAGCACTTAATCCAGCCTTGAGTTTCATGTGCTTCATTTAAGGCCTGGGGCTGAGTCCAGAGCATGCTGCTTGATCATTAGATAAGGCAGTTTTCATCCTTCAGACCAGTGGTATTCAAACAGTTTTGATTACTCTGAGCAGTAAACGTGTAATTTTTCATCATGATTCAGTAACACACACACTAATACCACCAAAACAAAAATTTCACTAAGCAGTACTTAACCCCTCACTACAAAGCACTCTGGCATGTTCCATTATGTTAATTTATACAGATGCTAGTCGTACCTGCCAAATTACTTTTATGTCCCACTAATTGGTCTTAACAGGCAGTTTGAAGAAACACTCCTTTAGTAGTGATCTGTGCTTGAAAGTGTTAAAGGATGGGGAAGGCCAAGTCAAAGTGGAAGGGCAGGTCAGGCAAATGTGTGTGGCCTGAATTTAATCGGTGAGCAGTTGGGACATGGAAACAGGCATTTACCAGTTCCTGAAGCTTAACCTGCCCTCCCTGTACTTGAGTGGAGGTTCAGGCCTTTGGAGTATCCACTCTATCAGGGTGGTGCTGCTCTGCAGGTTTGTTTCTTTCACAGACTCATGCCTCTAGGCAGTATTGTGCTTTCTCTGCTAAGTCTCCAACTCCCGTGCTCAGCTGTTTTCACATCTTCCCTTGCAGGCTGAGGACAAGAAAACGGCGCTTGCAGCAGGGCTGTCAGCTACAGAAAAAGCTGATGCCCACGAGGAAGATGAGCTTCGAGCAGCTGAAGAGGTGTGTGGTCTATGTAGGCCCTCTGAGGTTTCTGTGTAAGTCATTTTGGGAGAAATTGTACTCTTATCCCTAGCGTTCCCAAATGGCCAGCACCTCCCACAGCCAGCTGCTGCGAGCAGGCCTTTCACACCTTCCAGTTTCCTTTTATCACCTGCCTTTGAGGCTCACATAAGACGAGATCAAGGAAGACACCCTTGGATATCACCACAAAGATCCACGTAGGCATATTGCTTCTGTCTTACATGTTCAGAACCGCTCACTGCTGCTCCCATCCATTCTTCTTTCAGCAGCGTATTCAGTCGCTGATGACCAAGATGACCGCCATGGCAAATGAGGAGGTGAGTGGGAGTCGGGGAGGTGTGGGGATGGGGACTTGGCACCAGCCTGCTCTGCTGGGGTCTTCTCCCAGAGAGCCCACCTTCTCCAGAACCCCCTGTCACCATCACACAGTACCTCCTCCCCGGGGAGTTCCTTTTGGTAATCAGTTTTTAATGTCTTGTGTGTCATCCATGGGAACCTCTAGGAGGGAGACTTGAAGGACCCTTGTGAAAGCAGAATATTCCTGCTGGGAGGTTCACAGGGCCCCTGTGGAAGAGCTGGAGCTGGCCTGCGAGTTATGCCTCATGCTGAGGCAGCTCTTGTCTTCTGCTTTCTTCCTCCACTGTCTAGGTAGGAAGCAGGATTTTGAGATTATAGTTGGTCTTTCCAGAGCCTGTCCAGAAGGTATAGCCAAGTGTGGAAGAACCATTCTTTTTTTTTTTTTTTTGAGACGGAGTCTTGCTCTGTTGGCCAGGCTGGAGTGCAGTGGCACGATCTCGGCCTACTGCCAGCTCTGCCTCCCAGGTTCATGCCATTCTCCTGCCTCAGCCTCCCGAGTAGCTGGGACTACAGGCGCCCGCCACCACGCCCGGCTAATTTTTTGTATTTGTATGTGAAACATGGGGTTTCACCGTGTTAGCTAGGATGGTCTCAATCTCCTGACCTTGTGATCCACCCACCTCGCCTCCCAAAGTGCTGGGATTACAGGCGTGAGCCACCGCGCCTTGCCTGAAAGGATCATTCTTTTTGAGGCCTGGGAAGACCTGTGGTAATAAAGAGATATTTTAAAGTTCTGAGATTCTTTGTCCTTTCCCATGCTCTTCTCTATTCCCTATGTCCTAAGCCTGCCAAATCCCCTGCAGGCTGTTTGGTGGCCCTCAGGAGGTGAGACCTTGGGGTGGGACATAGAAGGGAAGAACCATTTTCCAGGGGTGCCCAGGGTCAGAGGAGGATCTAGCACCGTCTGCTCAGTGATTCAGGAGGTAGCTGCGTGTTTGTCCTGAGGCTGCTTTCCTCCCTTCCTGGTGGTAATATGTGGCAAAGCCAAATTATTTTTTCCCCTGGGAATATTATCCGTTTTACCATAATAGAGTGTTCAGATTTTCCACTGCTGTGGAAGACAAGGCTTGGCCTTGAGAACATCCCCTCCGTGTGCTTGCAGAGCCGTCTCACCGCAAGCTCCGTGGGCCAGATCGTGGGACTCTGCTCTGCCGAGATCAAGCAGATTGTGTCCGAGTATGCAGAGAAGGTAGGTTGGGGCCCAGCTGGAGTCTGTGCCCCAGATAGTGCTCCATGGCTTTGTTCTCCCACTTCCCTACCCCACTGCCCAGCAGTGCCCTGTGTTCTCTTGTAACTCACCAGCCACGATTGTCAGAAACGCACTGGGCTTTACCATGCACAACCGGTTATCAGCACTTACCCGTTAGTTCAATTAATTTTGTTCTGCAGTGCCCACTTTTCTGTAAATTTAAAGAGAAAACCTGTCTCACAGAGCAGTTATCACATTTGATAAATTCATGCCTGAGGGTATGGGATGAGCATTTTTTCTTCTCTATCAGGCCTCTTATAACTTGGGCTCAGTTTGATGATTTGGCTGAGGAATGAAGCTTTGCCTCTTAGGAGATAAACCCCATAACTCAGCCAAATCCAAGGCAAAATTTTTTCTTCTACTTTTATTAAAAGAGTATAGAATGAAGAAAAGCCTGAAATCATATTTCAGAGTTTCCTTTTTTATTTTTTCCATCCTAAGAAAAGGCAGGAGGACCTTGAATATTTCAGGGAGACGGTGATTAATCATTTTGCACATAACTGATTCTGGTCTGGCTGAGATGTAGTATCAGTAAAATCAGATTTACAGGACACTGTTGCACATCCCTCCTTCCCCAGCCCTGTCCTAAAATGTTGATGGCTGTTGAAGCATCCAGCTTTGCTTTCCTTTTCTCAGAATCTTTTACTACAAATTAGCTCTGCCCTGACTCTCTGCGACATATTCTTCTGAAGTGATTGCACAGGTGATATATAGCCAGAACTATAGGTGCACACCACCACACCCGGCTAATTTTTGTATTTTTTTGTAGAGACAGGGTTTCAACATATTGCCCAGGCTGATCTTGAACTCCTGGGCTCAAATGATCCACTCTCCTTGGCCTCCCAAAGTGCTGGGATTAGAGGCGAGAGTCACCACACCCAGACCATTTTCCTTTTCCTGTCCATAAATTCCTCTCTGACCACATGACAGCACCAGAATCCCTCTGGTTCGGGGAGTTACCGGATTCATGAATCATTCTTTGCTCAGTTAAACTCTGTTAACTTTAATATGTCTAAAATCTTTCTGGCTGGACATGGTGGCTCATGCCTATAATCCTAGGCGGGTGGATCACCTGAGGTCAGGAGTTCAAGACCAGCCTGCCCAACATGGTGAAACCCCGTCTCTACTAAAAATACAAAAATTAGCTGGGCATGGTGGTGGGTGCCTGTAATTCCAGCTGCTTAGGAGGCTGAGGCAAGAGAATCGCTTGAACCCAGGAGGCAGAGGTTGCAGTGAGCCGAGATTGTGCCACTGCACTCCAGCCTGGGTGACAGAGGGAGACTCTGTCTCAAAAAAAATAAATAAAATTTTTATAGTCAGGGAAAAAGTGTCCCCCAGTAATCTGGAGGTGTTATCAGCTATAACACCCCCAAGACTTCTGGAAAACTGTTTTAAATGCCTAGTGCTGCCATCCATGGGAACCTCTGGGAAGGAGACTTGAAGGAGCCTCGTGCAAGCAGAATATGAGTGAGTAAAACAGCTTGGAATGTCTCGGGGTGAGATTCGTTTGTTTTCCCCACTCCCCCAAGTAAGTCCTTCTTAACATGGGCTTTCCAGTCCAATCTCATAGAATCCAGTATCCTGTCTTTCTATTTACCATCTAGGAAGGATGACACTGCTCAAAGTGTCATCTGAAATTTGACCAGAAAAGGGTATTTGTTATCCAAAAAGTACAAATGAAGATGTAATTGTGGAAAGAGTATTAATTCACTGTCTGAGAAGAAAATGTCTTGGTTTCCTGTCAGCACACACACCTGAATGGCAAGAGTGTGCGTTTATACCCACCCTTATGTTGCCACATAGCATTGCTGAACCCAGTTTTTCGGGAAAAAAAAAAAAAAGCAACTGGATAGAGCACCCACTGCTGTTTCTACAGGGAGCACGTAGGGGCTCTGATGATTGTAAGAGCAAAAGCAGGCAGGCAGAGCCCCCTGTGGTTGGCAGTGCATCTCTCTTTCCACCCACTCCCCTGCCTAGGACTCCTGAAGCTCACCTGACTTCCCCAGTTACTCTGCATTTTGCACGTCTCCTTCTGGATCTCTCTGTGTCTTTATCTCCTAAGCTTTTTCTTCCTCACCCTTGACCAGTGATCTCTGTCCTACTCTGATGGATACATTCTGGTTTATCTGTTTATCTTGGACCATTCTCTACCTCCATTCCATTCTTCTAGAAAAGAGTGAAATTAGGAGTAATTTGGACAGGAAGCAATGCCAAGATTTTTTCCGAGGACATATATGCAGTTGATTCCTGATCAACACAGGTTTGGACTGTGTGGGTCCACTTACATGTGGAGTTTTTCCCAACCAGATGTGTATGGAAACTACAGTATTCATGGGATGCAAAACTGGCGTATATGGAGGGCCAACTTTTCATATATGTGGGTTCTGTAGAGCCGACTGCTGAGTATGCACAGATTTTGGCCTATGCAGGTGGTTTTTGAACCAATCCCCCACGTATACTGAGAGATGACTGTAGTTAAACTTCTGTTGGAGAACTGGAGGTGTCAAACATTAGTTAATTGCGTTTTCTTTGGATAGGTAATATAGCATTAAAGCTGATGGTTTTTAAAAATTACATTGCCTTTTATCCTATTCCCATATTGCAGTTATTTTACATTTGCATATTATTTTACAGTGTTTGTTCCCAGATCTTCATAGTTGTGCTTGGTTGCAGTCATCATATATGTCTAAAAGAAGTAGGACAGTGAGTGAGTGCAGTGATTAAAAACACACCATTTGAAGTCATATCTTGGTTCGTATCTGCCTCTTCCATTTCCCAGCTGTGTGACCTTGGCCATATATTTAACCTCTCTTTGCCCTAGTATCTGCTTTATAAAATGAAAATAATATTTTTCTGACAGGTATTGGGAAGATTAAATGAAACATGACCAAAATGCCTCAAACAGTGCCTGGCACATTATAACTCTTCAGCTATCGATAGCTTTATTTTCATTTTTGTAGTCTTCATTCTTTTTTGTTTTGTCACATCACATCCTAAATATTTTCTAGCCTTCCCGTTTATTTTTATTTTTTTAAGTGTGTGTGTGTGGGGGTGGGTGTGTGTGTGTGTGTTTCCTGAGATAGGATCTCACTCTGTTGCCCAGGCAGAGTGCAGTAGTACGATCACTTTAGCCTTGGCCTCCCAGGCTCAGGTGATCCTTCCACCTCAGCCCCCCAAGTAGCTGGGACTACAGGCGCACACCACCATGCCTGGCTAAGTCTTATATTTTTTGTAGAGATGGTGTTTTGTCATGTTGCCCAGGCTGGTGTTGAACTCCTAGACTCAAGCCATCCTCCCACCTCAGCCTCCCAAAGTGCTGGGATTACAGGTCTCAGCTGCTGCAGCTGGCAGTTCCTATTTATTTTAATAATTACATAATTTATGTGTTAATACAGCACAATTCATTAAACTTTTTTTGTTAGACACAATTTTAAGCTGTTTCTGTTTGCCATTGTGGATAATAGTGTGAAATGTGAGCAGATAGTTTCTGCTGAGAGAGTTTCTAGGTGTTGGATAATCGGGTTATGACTCCCTCTATGTGTTATAACTACATAGAATACTATCAGTGGTGAAGGGACTTCCCAGCATATGCCTCCAATATTTCCAGCTTTGATTTTGGGTTTGTCTAAATTGTTACTGCAGTTAACTATAAAGTGGCATCTCCGTAGATCACTGAGAGGATTGAAGATACGTCTGTGTAAGTACAGGTCACAGAGAACTCATCCAGTACCATCTAACTAATAAGTTCTAGGTTTAAATACAGGACTGTTTACTCTGTTTTCTTCTCTCAATTGTCTGTTATAGACTATACTCGAGTAATGTGTTCCTGGTGAATTTAAATAAAGTCTATATTTCAGATTTAAATATATTGTCACTGTGATACAAGTATTCCTCAGGCACTTTATTTTACTTTTGTATTGTTTTTCATTATATACAAGGAATTTGTGCCTAAGTTGGTCAGTCTTTTTGTTGTTGTTGTTGTTCTTGTTTCCAAATGAGAGGTTCATTGTTTTTCCATGGATCTGGTAAAATAGTTAATGCATGTCAGCTGATCTTTTATTAATTATGTTTAATTATTTAACCTATGTAGAATTTATTCTTCTTCTTTAGCCTAAAGTGGGGATCTGTCCTAGTTTTCCTGTTCATATCCACTTATCCTACTACTGTTTGTCAGATAGTTTCTTTCTACTCATTTTGAGATACTCAATTCTATTTTTATGTCTTATAGCTAAACTGAGTATAGCCTCTTTCTTGTTTTATTGGTTTATACTTCTATTTTGTGCAAGTTCTGTGGTAAAGTTATGCATGGTGTTTTTGTTATTTGCTTGTTTTGTTTTTGTTTTGTCAGTACTGTCCAGTCAAAGACCTAGTTGTGTTCAACAGGAACATATCTGGTTGAACAAATTGGGTGTATTGCTGCTTGTAGTGAGGGAGAACACATACCAGTGGGAATCATGGGGCCTTTCAGTAAGAGGGTGTCAGAAAGGACTTAGTATAGGATTTGGACTTACATAAGGTGACTTGAAGGAGGGTTCAAGGAAGTGGGCTTTGCTTTGTGTTCGATGCTGTAAGGAGGGGTGAGTCTGTCAATGAGCATCTTAATAAATCTTATCTCTAAGACATGGGGAAAATGAATCAAGGTTAAAGCTATGTATGCATGATAGCCAGTATAGGGAATATTTGGTCATTTTTGTGATTCGGACAATGTTTATGTTTTCATCCATCATCAGACATACTCATAGTCATAGGGTGACCTTGTCTGGTATTGGTGTTCTTTGAAATTGTTCATGTTTTGTAACGAGGCCTGGTTATGAGTGCAAGCCAGCCTCCCAGCAACATCAATGCTTTGCTAATAGTACAAGGCTAGCTTTCAGATGTCAGGGGCTGCTTTTCTCATTCTCACGTTGTTTGTGTGGTTATCTGCTATTGTGTGGCAATACTGCCACAAATGTAGACACTTAAAATAACACATATTTATTATCTCACTGTTTCTGTGGGGCAGCAGTTGGGCACAGCTTAGCAACACCCTCTGTGACTCTTACAATGCTGCAGTCTCATCTGAGGCTCTACTGGGGAAGGATTTGCTTCCAGGCTTACATGATTGTTGGCAGCTTTCAGTTCCCTGCAACCGGCTCACTGAGGTCACCAGTTTTGTTGGCCGTTAGCTAGAGGCTACCTATAGTTCTTTGTTACATGAGCCTCCCCTACATTGCCACTTACTTCATCAAAGCTAGCAAGGGAGGGCTTCTCCCTGAGGGCAGGCATTATAGACTTATTTAACATAATTATATATATGTAATCAAAAGACTGCCCCTTCTCTGTGGCATATTCTTCTTTTTTTTTTTTTGAGACGGAGTCTCTCTCTGTCGCCCAGGCTGGAGTGCAATGGCCGGATCTCAGCTCACTGCAAGCTCCGCCTCCTGGGTTCACGCCATTCTCCTGCCTCAGCCTCCTGAGTAGCTGGGATTACAGGCGCCTGCCACCTCGCCTGGCTAGTTTTTTGTATTTTTTAGTAGAGACGGGATTTCACCGTGTTAGCCAGGATGGTCTCGATCTCCTGACCTCGTGATCCGCCCGTCTCGGCCTCCCAAAGTGCTGGGATTACAGGCTTGAGCCACCGCGCCTGGCCCCTCTGTGGCATATTCTAAGGCACAGCTTTCATCCATACCCAAGGGAAAGGGGTTACACAAAGGCAGGAGTGTACATCAGCAGATGGGAATCATGGGGCCGTTCTAGAGTTGTCCACCATGGTTTGCTTATTGGTCTTTTAATCATACTGCCACAGATTGGGCTGAAACTGGACACTGGCAATGCTGCCACCTTCAGGGTCTCAGTAATATACTTTGGAAGTAGAGATGGGATTGAGGAATGCCCAGGAGGGAAGCTGTTGGTAGTATCTGAGAAAAACTCACTTAGGCTGAGATCAGGATTTTTTTTTTTTTTTTTTTTTTTTTTGCTTTGTGAAGAAAGGGGACAGGATAATTTGTGGGGAGGAGCAAGCGCAAAAATGATTTTGTGACCAAGGAATAAATCGAATAGCCTGCCTTGTATGAGTGCTTGGAAACTTGACAGGCACTGGGATATAAAAACGAGGTTAAAAAAAACATGTGCAGACTTCTCTTTCACTGGTAAAGTTCACAAGTTTCTTATAAGAGTGTAACGTAACATGTGTCTCAGAGTTCCTGAGGTATGTAACTCAATTTAATATGGTTCTTGTAAAGCAGCAGAAAGAGGAATGTGAAGAAGCTTCCAGATACATAATTCATGAGTGTCCATAGACTCTAGGCTGAGTACCTCCATCTGCCATTGTTTCCAAAGGGTAACACCCTTCCCTGAATGTGCTGGAAGAAGTACCACTGTGATTTTGGTGTTGATGTCTAATATTCTCACTGCATCATAGCATTTATTTTTACAGGGAAGAAGACTCTATTACTGTGACTTACAGAAAACTAAAATGCCTGACTGTCCAAAAAATGCTTCCACCCTACAACCCCCTAAGCTTCTGTAGGAGCCAGAAGAAAGAAAAGGAAGCTGGGCCAGGGAAGGTGCAATGTCCCTGGAAGGGCAGGAAGGGACTTTCCCTAATGCTGCACACTAACTAACCATACACCATTTTGACCACTGTAATATTTAGTCTGCCAACTAAATCATTCATTGGTCAACTTCTCCCTAAGACAGAATCTTGGGACGTTTTGTAGCTCTAGAGCATCTGAATATTTTATAGCTCTAGAGGCACAGATCGGTCTTGGGGAATCAGAATCTACCCTGAGTGCCTTCTCCATGCAGATTCTTTGTGTACCATTATCTCATTTAGTTCTCAAATTTTTATTATTTTTTAATTCTACAAAATTATCTCATTTAATTCGTATAGACTGCCTTCTTGCTTATAATCCTCTGCCTTCCTCCATCATTATACTTATATGCAGTTGAAACTATCTGTTTATATGGCTGTGGGCCACCTTTGTTCTTGTTTGTAATCTGAGAGTCTCGCCAAGGGCCCGCCAGTGTTGGTGCTCAGTAAATGAGTACGTGATATTATATCCATTTTTCAGGCAAAGTAACGAGATTATGTGACTTGTCCAGTGCCATACAGCTAGTAAGTTCCAGGTTTGAGTACAGGACTGTTTGACTTTGCAACCTTTCTCCTTGGCTAGGTGGAGCATCCTTAGGGAAAAGCAGGGACAGCCTCCTTTACCATCCTTAGTGTCTGCCTTCCAGGCGTGGCTGTGACTGTGCTTCCTTAGACTGTCCCATTATTCAACTGCCTACTGGGAAGGCATATTCAACTGGCATACTGGGAACTAACCACGGAAACAAGAAAAAGTGAAAATGGTACAGCTCAGCCCATTCACTCACACACCATAAATCTAAGTTGCTGAAAACTGTGGAAGTTTCTGTTTGGAGTATCTAAGTGACTCTTCATGTTTCTGGAGAATGCCACATTAATATGTTCTCATCCAGTTCTTTGAAGGGTAATATCCAGCTAGGCATGGTGGCTTATGCCTGTAATCCCAGAACTTTGGAAGGCTCAGGTGGGCAGATCACTTGAGGTCAGGAGTTTGAGACCAGCCTGGCCAACATGGTGAAACCCCATCTCTACTGAAATAAAAAAATTAGCTGGGTGTGGTGGCACGTGCTTGTAATCCCAGCTACTTGGGAGGCTGAGGTGGGATTGGTAGCTTGAACCTGGGAGGCGGAGGTTGCAGTGAGCAGAGATCGCGCCACTGCACTCCAGCCTGGGCAACAGAGAGAGACTTTGTTTCAGAAAAACAAGGCAGGGGGAGGTAATATCCTAGCCCAAAGAATGTCAACATCTTGATCTCATTTCCATAGCAAGGTGTATTTTAGATCATCAAGGGACTTACTTGGAAGAAAGGAATTTTTTTTCCTTAATGGGTTTTGGAAATTTTCCTGTCCAGCAATTAAGAAATTCTGGCACCATTGCCTCTGACCTTTTGATTCTGAGGATCATTCTCTGGCAGTTAGTCAGAAGCCTTTGTTCTGTCTTGAAGTCATATCTTTCCAGAGCAGCTGGGGAATCTCGCCAGATAATTAGAGCTTGGGTATGGTCAAGGATGTACTTATGAAAAAACACAAGGAAAGGGTCTCTTCTAGAAAAAGCAGACAGCCACATTTGATTAGAGCAGATCTTGTCCCCATCTATCATGATGACTCTTATTCCACTTTATGATGCAGTCAGCAGAGAAGACTGCCTCTTTAGTTCTGTCACTCACTCACTTGGACCCTGTGCCTTGTAAGCCTTTTGGGTGCAAGTAATAGGAATTCTACCCAGCATGCTGCTGTAAGCAAAAGGGAACCTTTATTAGCTCTCAGAACTGGAAGTCTTTAGAGGGACTCAAGTGGCCCTGCCATATCCCTTTACCTTTGCTTCACTTTGTCTCTCTCTCGGCCTCATCACCTTGGAGGCCTGGCTATAGACAGTTTCTGTCTTACTGCCCCCTCCCTCCATCAGTATATAAAATCCTAAGGAAGGACTCTCCTCTGTTGGTCATGGCTTAGGTCACAGATTTCTCCCCAGGCCCATCATTGCCAGGAGTTGGGTGTGATTGGCAGCCCCTCTGAACTAGAGAGAGTAGGAGACAGGGATTGCTTTTCTACCAACAGATGGGGGGCTGCACACAGTGGCTAGCATCCCCATAAGGCCTTCGTTTCCACTAGTCCCTTAGGAAATATATTTAACAAAGTTGGAAGGAATTGCCCCTAAAGTATCTGTTGTTAATATATCCTCTGTCCTCTTAGTAGTTGCCTTCCTTCATGTTGTTATTTATCTACCCTGGGTTTGTAACCCTTACACTTTTTCCAAATGTATGAAGTCTTACGAAAATATATTTTTAAATTAGCACAGTTTTTTTATATTTTAAGTCTTCAGCTTGTTTTTTTTTCTGCCAGAGAACTGATGGAATTGACCTCATAATCACTGTCATGTGAAAGAGTGATTAGATATATTTCTTCTTTCAGCAAACAACTATTGAGTAGATCCTACATCCAGGCAGTGTCAGGTGTAGGGGGCAGGGATTGCGTTACGCGTGAGTCAGGGTTGCAGCCCTGAGGGGCTTCCAGTAAGGAGTCAGTCAACCTGTGAAAACATAAATTACAGAATGATACAATTCGTGTGCCTATAAAGAGGCTGCCAGATGCTACTTAGTTTGTGTTATCATTTGAAGTGACAGTATCTGCCCAAAGAAAAGTGGTTGGCATAGTTGATATTGAACTGTTTTTGCCTGATAATAACCAGGCAGAATGGGTGACTTTTAAAATCATACCACGGGGTGAGAAATGGAAAAGGGAAGGGCTTAGGACTGAGTGAAGATACCACAGCCCAGGGACATTGCCTGGGCCAGAAAGTCACAGTAAGCTCAGCAGCCAGGGGACCCTGACTGCTTTGTTAGAAAATCACACCTGATCTGGCACCTGTGTGATTTCTGATACCCTTAGATATGAGTGTTTCCAATCCTATCATCCTGCCCCAACTCAAAAAATGTTACCACTTGCTAGCACCATTGGTTTGTGGAGTTGGGGAGAAGTGTAGTATGGGGCAGGAAAGGGGTGAGGGTGTTGCTCTCTTGGAAACCTCCTATTGTGGCAACAGATATAAAAACCCAGGTTGGAATCAGGAGGGGTAGGGGCCTAGGTAGATTTTTAAACCCCTTCATTCTGGATACTCTTTCTTCACATAACATAATAGGTGTTGCATAAATCATATTCCTAACCTCTAAAGTATTAGAAGGCCAATATTTCATTTTTTATCTTTGTATTCCTGTTGCCTCATTCATAATAAATACTCAGTAGAAGATAATGAATCACTTAAAGACTTTGGGGAGACTCACCTCATAGCCATTAGCCATGATTCTGGGTCAGGCACAGAGGCTCACGCCTGTAATCCAGGCATTTTAGGAACCTGACGTGAGAGGATAGCTTGAGGCCAGGAGTTTGAGACCAGACTGGGCAACATAGTGAGACTCCTATCTCTACAAAATATTTTTTTAAAATTACCTGGGTGTAGTGGCATGTACCTCCAGTCCCAGCTCCTTGGGAAGCAGAGGGAGGAGGATTGCTTGAGCTCAGGAGTTTGAGGTTGCAGTGAGCTATGATCATGCTACTGCATTCGAGCCTGGGCAACAGAGTGAGATCCTGTCTCTAAAAAAAAAAAAAAAAAAAAAAAAAAAATCAGATTCTACTTATTAAAAGAGGCTCTTCTGTGATGTTGTAGAGATCAACTCTTTATCTCCTTCATAGCACTTCCCTCAAGCACTGTTTCATTTGTCTGTTTGCCCATCTCCCAGGCCTAGAATGTTTGCTTTCCAGGAGGGCTGGGATTGTAGTGTACTCTCAGTGCCCAACACAGTTGGGTTTTCACAGACATTTGCCGAAGGAAGGAAGAAAGGAAGAGAGGGAGAGGAAGGAACAACAGCAGCTTTCAAAACTCTTTTCCTCTGTGACACAAGTTACGCATTGAGGAGAATGCAGAGGATGCAACACCTTTACTTATGAATTAGCCAGTTTTGTCTGGCTAGATTATGAAGGGCCAGAGGTACCGTCTTTGTCTTTTCCCCCTTCCCCAGAGCATAGCACCGTGCCCCCACACGGTAAGATCTGAGTAAAGATTAGCTGAAATAAGCCAAGGAAGGTGGGGAGAGAGATGTAAAATTTTAATCAGAGTTAAGAGAGTAAGGAACCCTGTAAATCTGGAGAGAACAATGCTAAATATGTTTGTGTTTACGAACAGCTCTAAGATTTCCTGAATTCGGAGTGACTGTTGCATAGTTAGTATACAATACCTAACTGCAAAGAGAATGGTATCAACTAATGAATTGTCAACCTGGTAAAATGGTCTCAAGCCACACAGCACAACTTGTACATTTCAGAGTCCTTATTAATTTGCATAAGGACTTGGGCTTTAGCCTTGCCAGATTTGAGCATCACTTGCAAAGATAACTGGAACATCACTTAAGAAAAATGTAAACTGTTGAATTTCAGAAAAGTGAGTTGTACCAATTCACAATTTGGTGAGGATGCCATCTGACCTGACAGTAGTGTACGGGGATTAAAGGGGAGGTTTTGGATTTTTGTTCACACCTCCTAAATGTTAAGTGCATTCTGAGCAGGCACACTGCATTACTCACCGTGGGACCCAAAGCAAAACCTTAGACTCAGCAAGGTTACATAACTATGGGTTTTTGAAATTCATGGAATTTCATTAGTGGGTTTTAAAAATATTGAAAAGAGCCTTCATGTATTGAGTTTCATTTTTGGAAGCTGAATGTAGATCAAGGAAAGTGGATGATCCCCTCCTGTCTGCAGTGGTCACACGTCATCAGGAGTGCTTCAGAAGTTCACTTACAAACTAGGATAACAGCCAATGTGGTGAGAGGTGTCAGCATCTTGTTATAGAAAGGACAGGTGGAAGAGCTGTGGACACTTAGTTGAACTGTTATCTGAAAGAGTGATTAGATTTAATCTGTTGCTTTAGTGGGGAATGGCCATGCTTTTATGTATATGTTGTGTGTGCATTGGAAGGGGGTATTTGAATAAGTCTTTACAGATACAGTTGTGCTGTCTGTTTTTGCTGGCATTTGTTTATGGTAGTTTGACTTCTTGTGTGCTTTTGATATTTGACTGTGAGCCCCATATTCCGTGGAAATTTATCTGTAGGAACTATTTGAGGCCTAGGATTGAAGCTCTGTTCTTTCAGGGAAGATCTGCTTTTGCTTCTGCCAACCACCTGGGGATACGTCAGCCCAAGTCCATTTTATACCTTGTCCTTACTTGTGGGATTTTTGGACCAAAGTATTGTGTGAATTAGGATTACAGAACTGCAGGAGATCCAATCTGTTGTTACAGAATCTCATTGTGGATTTTTTCCCTCTTATAGCTGTATCAAGATTTATGTGGTAAAAAGTTGTTACTGAATTGTAAAAATCAAAGCTTGTGATCATCAGGTTTGGGCACATACCCTTAGGGAAAAAAGCCAACTTCAGTAGGTACACATACATTCCTGGATTCCCACTTTCAGTTACTTTTTGGCCTTCTGAAATTTAACATTCTTGCTAGTTCTTAGATTTAAAAACATTTTAAAATAAATATTTCACATAGTCTGTTTACTTGTCTTTATTTATTTATTTGAGACAGAGTCTCACTTTGCCGCCCAGGCTGGAGTGTAGTGGTGTGACCTCGGCTCACTGCAACCTCCCCTTCCTGGGTTCAAGCAATTCTCATGTCTCAGCCTCCCAAGTAGCTGGGATTACAGGTGCATGCCACTATGCCCGGCTAATTTTTGTATTTTTAGTAGAGATGGGGTTTCCCCATGTTGGCTAGGCTGGTCTTGAACTCCTGACCCAAGTGATCCACTCACCTTGGCCTCCAGAGGTGCTGGGATTACAGGTGTGAGCCATTGCACCCAGCCTACTTGTCTTTAATTGGTCAGTCAGGGTGCCAAAAACTGAATTCCATCTATTTAGTGTAGAGAACTCCTGGTACCTTGTAAGATAGGAATACTTTATTGTTGTCAGCTTAGTGACCATCTTTTGGTGGGGTAGGGAGATGATATAGGAGAGAACCCTGTATTAGAAGGTTGATGTGTAAATAACCTTTTGGGTCTCTTTCAATTATAAAAGTATATAGTTTTAGCTAAAGTAATCATTTTTTGCTTCTCTTGGGAATTTACCATTTTGAACTAGACTAATATTATTCAGTGACATTTAAATCTGTTTCCTCTAAAAACAGAAGTTGTGAATATCTGTCAGTTATTAGAAAACACTGAATTTACACTAGAAGTCATCTTAATCCACCATGTGGCTTTGAAAGCACGTTCTTAATCTGAACATGTTGAACAAATTAGATTGGCACTTTAGCCCTCACTGCAATGTAAACACAAATGGAATATTTGTAGATGGTTGATGTTCTTTGACAGATGTTGCATTTTGGAAGCAGAAATCTGTTAAGATGCTCTAGGATTTAAATTTTTTCTGTCAAGGACTTAGTATAAAGCCCGTTTTCCTCTTCTTCTATCTGACTTTGTCTCATCATTCAAAATCCACCTTGGTCATCTAGTTTTCTTCCTCATCGTGTCTCTCAGTGAATGAACCATTAGATGAGACCTGCTGGTTTGTGGGCCTTTTCCTGTCTTCATCAGTCTGAGTTCTCTTGGCTTTGAGAAACAAAAAATTTAGATTGCTTGATAAAAAGTGTGTTTGAAAAACAGAGCAGTCAGCTTTCTATTTACTAGGTCAGGAACTCTTATTCCAGCTCAATAATAACTGTTTTATCTGACTAAAATTAACTTCCCATTAAACATTAAGCAGCTTCCCATAGCACTGTCTCTAGACTCAAAGGCAAACACAGGAACTTACAAGTTTATATGTACTGTGCACCAGTAAATGCACATTTACAGGACTCCACACAGCACTAAGAATTATTACCTACCAATAAGGGAGAGCATTTTTGAAAGCCCATGTTTCCTTGGAACATGTACTATTATAACATGATAGAGGTACATGTAGAGACTTCAAGATTTTTTTCTGTGCATTACCAGCATTTTCTCTCTGTTTGTATGCTTGTCTGAATCACGGGTCTAGTAAAAGAGTAGAATCAGAAAGAACTTTTCCCTCTCAGTGTTGTATAAATGATGGCTGGCCACTTGGTGAGCCCACTCCATTGACTGTCCCAGTCCATGGTTGGATTCCAAGTGAACCAGGCTCCTTAGATTAAGGTAGCAGCTCTCAACATTTTATAATACTTTCAGGACCCAGTTAAAGACTCTTAAAAACAACTAAGGACTCAATAGCTTATGTATTTTAATTCATTTACAGTAGCTTATATATTCATTTATAATAATTGATGTATTCATATCCAATAGCTTATGTATTCACTTACAAATAATAATGAGCACATTACATATTAGCATCAGAGCAATGATATCACATGTCATATAACATCTGGAAGATTTCACTGTATAATCATGAGAATGAGAGTGAAAAGGCAAATAACATCTTAGCATTATTATGAAAAGGTATTTAGCCTCTGAGACCTTCTGACAGGGTTTTGAGAGAGCATATGGCTCAAAATTGAGACTTAGATAGATAGCTATCTTGGAAATAATCTTTCCACATATCAAGATAGCTGCTGGTTTTCCTGCAAGAAGAACTCTTGTGAGTGAAGTTTGAAGGTCATAGTTTTAAAACAAAGCTGTATGTGTGCCCCATACACGAATACGAGAGCATGGAAGCTGGGTGGGGGAATGCAATTTTTATTTTCTTAGGACTTTGGCCATAAAAGCAGTTTATGAGCAAGAAAGCTTGCTAAGAGTCAGGCATTACCCAATCCATGTCAAAGCTGCAGAACAGAATTGAATGAGTTTACTCAGCCCCCTCACAGCGGAGGAAGTCTGGAAGGTGAGTGCTACGTGAGTCCACTGGAGCCTGCCTGCCCAAGTCTGTCTCGAAGCCTGACAGGCATCTGGAGGAGGTCAGGATACTCAAGCATAATCCTGACATCACACCTAGAGACATACTGTATGGGAAATTAGTTCTGTTTCCGATATCAGAAAAGCACGAACAGAAGGCTTATGTAATTTGGCTAGTAAAGCACAATGCTCTGAGAATATGCTTACAACACTTTGGAAGTTACAGTCAAGGAATCTAACCTGGATATTAAAACTCAAATCTAAAATTAGCTATATAAAAAGCTATTAAATACATAACATACAAAAGTGGCCAAATTAATAGCATAGTTCAGGTCATCCAGTCAAAGTAGAGGAGATACAGTTTATTGTAATTCTGTTTCTGGTAAGTGATTTAGAGTAGGGGTGGTCTCTTCTGCCACGCTTTTTTAATACTCTCAAATGATTTTCAGAAATAGTTTGTCCTTGTCTGTACTACAAGTTGTGAATATCTTGTTGTGTCCAAAATTAATTTTAAAAAGTTAATTCCAATTCCCAGAAATCCTGAAAGCTAAAATAATATTGACATTTTACATAGTCCCAGGTTTCAAGGCTAAATGTGTTGTAATACTAAATGCTCAGTTTTTCCGTTTCCTTAATGACCTACCAGCCCATGAGATAGAAAATGATGTTTCTTACCATTTTATGCAGCTATATCCTGCTGGTTGTTTTGTAACTCCAAAGTTGTTAAGTAGCAGAAGAGCTCATCTTCCATTAATAATACTGCTGAATTATTCAGAGAAATCCTTAACCAGAATAAATGGTTATGGCCATCCAATTTCTCCTCCTTTTCACTTTCCCATTTCTTTTTCCTGTGGGTAAATATCTCAAACTTTCAAGCCTAGAATCACTGTTAAAACATGCAGGGAAAGTTGAATATCCAGATAGTTTTTGTTGCTCCCTCAAAACCCTGTCAGAAGGTCTCAGAGGCCAAATACCTTTTCGTAATAATACTAAGATGTTATTTGCCTTTTCACTCTCATTCTCATGATTATACAGTGAAATCTTCCAGATGTTATATGACTTGTGATATCATTGCTCTGATGCTAATATGTAATCAATGATTAGCTTGGAATTGGGGTACTTACTATAAGAAAGGAGATGTTTTATCGTTGGTGCTTGACTGTTTAATAAAACTATCTATAATCACCCAAGAAGTATTATAATTGCACTTTTCGCAAAAAGGTCTACCTTTTAATTTCTTTTTCCTAGGGCTGCTCGCAGGAGTCTTGAGGCAGGTGTTTCTATTCAGTATCTATACTAAGCTGCTTGCTTCTTTGTGTGGTTTTTGAGGAATGGCCATTTGCCCTCCTGGAAAATGTTGTCACATTCACCTCATCATCTTGTTTAGAGATCTCTCTCCACTCACTCCTGGTCCTGAGGATCCTTCTCCACCCGCCTCCTCCCTTATATAGTTGCAGAACTTTTCCTACATGACCTCTGTCAGCACCTTTAATCCCTTTCCAGTCAATCCCCTGTCAACTCCAGAACATCAGAAATAGGAAATGATTAAATTGGGGTGGGCCAACTGATGGAAAATGTGTTGGGAGACTCTTCATTATAAGTGCTGCTGAATGACTAGACTTTTTAACCATATGCTTATAATGCTTCACTCACAGTGAATCAATTCATTATTCTTAATAACTCCAGAATGGTCCTGTGAAGATATTACCTTGGCCGTGTTATTCCCCTATTTAAGACTTTTTGATAATACCTATTGCCTGTATGATATTGATATAACCACAGTTACGTCCCTGTACTTTTTTACACATGCTGTTCCCTTGGCCCAGAATGCAGGTTCTGTTGATAGGGATTTTGGACATTGTGTCAGAATCTCTTCTCTACACCAGATTTTGAACAGGCCCCTGTAAATGCCCTGGCTTTGTGTGACTGGCTGCCCAACAGTGCTTTGCCCACATTCAACAGAGCTTGATTACGTGAACCAAGGTGAACGAATTAAATCCTTTGGATTTGCCATCCCTTTTTTTCCACAGCAGTCTGAGCTATCAACTGAAGAAAGTCCAGAAAAATTAGGAACCTCCCAGCTACATCGTCGGAAAGTCATTTCCTTGAACAAGCAGATTGTACAAAAGACCAAACATCTTGAAGAGGTCAGTGTTTTCTTTTCATAAGTTTATTCAAGATCTTCATAGTAGATTACTTAAAGGAGATTCCAGAATGGGGGTTGGCATACTGTGGTGCTTGGGCCAATCCAGTTGCCACCTGTTTTTGTAAATAAAGCTTTATTACAACATATGCACATCCATTTGTTTACATATTTTCTGTGGCTGCTTTCAGGCTACGGTGGCAGAGTTGAGTAGTTGCAGAAGACCATAAGACCTACAAAACCTAAAATATTTACTACCAGCCCTTTGCAGAAAAAATTTGCTAACTTCTATCATAGGAAAAGATCACAGGGCAAGAATAAATAGCATTAGTTCACAAATATTTCCCGAGCACTACTATGTGCTAGGCACTGAACTAAGCTATTGGGATGAATGAAGACCAAGTTATGATCCTTGCTGTCAAGGATCTTAAGGTCTAATGAGAAGTCATCACACTCATCGTCATTTAATTACAGGTGTGTTAAGTGCTTGAAGGAGAAATCTAGGAAGCTGGGAGAGTGACTGATAGGGAGACCTGACCTAGCCTCAGGTCACAGAGTTCTGAGACTGGAAAGATGAGTGGGCATTTCCAGGCAGGAAGTCTGTATGGGCTATATCGACGTATAGAACAACATGAACAACGACCAGAGGAGGAAGGGTCTTGGCCAGTCTGTTTTGTGGCCAGAGAGTCATGAATGAGACAGTTGGTTGGCAGTGTCTGATCAAGAGGACCATCCAGGCCATGTTAAGGACAACGGAAGCCATCGAAGGGTTTAAATAGGGGAGTGGCATGATCAGAATTGCATATTGTAAAGACCATTCTGTTTGCTGCAGGAGCATGAATTAACTGGACTTGGGTGAGAAGGAATTCAGGGAGAACAGATAGGAGGCTGATGCAGTAGTCCAGACATGGACTGCTACTATTGATGGCAGGGAAATGGAGGAAACTTGATCATTTTTAAAAGAACTGTAGGAGATGGTGTTCTGTAATACCTGGTGATATGAGACTGTTTTGGAAAGACCTTCATATATTTGCCCTGAAAAGTAGACCTAAGAGGAAGCTGGGAAGTTTGACTCAGGAACAGTCATTGGACAATAAAAAGTTATGTACTTCAGTCGCATTAGCAATAGATTAGATTAGAAGAATATACGTAGTAGAAGATTAAGAGAATGAATATGAGCCGGGCGCGGTGGCTCACACCTGTAATCCCAGCACTTTCGAAGGCTGAGGAAGGGAAGTTCACCTGAGGTCGGGAGTTCAAGACCAGCCTAACCAACATGGAGAATACCTGTCTCTACTAAAAATACAAAATTAGCTCGGCATGGTGGGCCTGCTTATAATCCCAGCTACTCAGAAGGCTGAGGCAGGAGAATCGCTTGAAACCGAGAGGTGAAGGTTGTGGTGAGCTGAGATCATGCCGTTGCACTCCAGCCTGGACAACAAGAGCAAAACTCCATCTCAAAAAAAAAAAAAAAAACTGGGTACAAGTTGCATTTTGAGCTTGTTTTTATTCTTTCAAGTCCCACATATTTAAAAGTTATGAACTTATCAAATGGTCCTGCTCAATCATTTCTTTGTTTGAATCTGTTCTGTTAGAATTTGTTCTCCCATAGCTGAACAAACAATAGGTTGGTTTTGCTAGATGCTCTGGATCAAAGAAGGATGAAAAGAGAGCCTACGATTTGGTTTCTGTTCAGTTATTTGTTTAGACATCTTAATGAGTTCTCAACTCAGTATCATTTCTACTCCTGACCCCTGCTAGTGATAAGAATAGTTCAAAAAGAACTCATCACAGAATCAGAAGGAGTCAAGGATGAGGCTTCCTTATTATAGTATATCTCTGAGAGAAGATAGTTGTCAGGTTACTGTGAACTCCAGGAGCCAGAGTATCCCAGCAGGAATGAATATTTGCTTCTACCTTCTGTCTAAACCTGGGGAGAAGCAATGCTAAGCCTCAACACAAAGGGCAGTCTTGGCACATTCTTGGTCCAGCTGACAGGGCAATCCTCCCTGACTCTTGAGTCTGTTTTGCAGTTGATTCAAAACACTCTTACCCAGAGCCTGTTACTTTCCATGCATACTGCTTAACATATAGCAGGCTGTCATTAAAAGACAACAATCATTATTGCTACGTTTAATGTAATTAAAGATGATGACCAGCACATGCAATAATCCCTGGCCATGTAGCTATCCCAACTGGATGAGGAAAATGAGGTAGGAAGGGAAGAGACTTGCTCAGTTTGTGTTCCATGTTTTTGTGTGTGTGCAGATATACTAAACACATTTTCCTTTTGTTTCTGTCAGTTTTCAAATGTTTCAAGTGCTTTTTTAAAATTACAGGGATAAGCTCAATATAAATTAAATAGTATAGAAGTATATAAAGATAAGAATAAATACAGCAAGCTACTATTTGTGTCTGCTGTGTTGCCTTTGCAAACATGTATGCCCCTTCACCTGGGGAGAGTGAGTTGTATGGTTACAGAATGGGGGATTTTATTTCACTTATTCTATCACAGACATCTCTCTGTCAGTAATAGTAATTGCTAATAAGTGCTTTGTTATTGCTTAGTAATTATTATGTGCTTTACAAAATTAACTCACTCAGTTCTCACAGCATCCTTATGAAGGGGAGGTACTGTTTTTTCCTCACTTTACAAATAAGGATACTGAGACACAGAGAAATTAAGCAGGCTGTCTGTAGTCACATAGCTTGTTAGTGGTAGAACCAAAATGTAAGCATATGAATCTACCTCATTCTTTTTACTGACTGGATAGTGTGACATAGTATATATATAACATTATTTAACTTTTCCCCTAAGTTGTCAAAAAATGCATTTTTTATTTTGCTAGAAACTATCAAGTTATTCATCAATTATTTTATCAATTTATACTTCTACCTGTGGTATGTGAGGGATTCCAAACTCTAAACCCCACAACCTCTTTTACAAAGTCATACAGGCAGAAAGCATCTGAGATGCATCCTTTTTTAGGCTTTTACAAACATGTATGCCCTCACCTTGAGAGTGAGTTGTATGGTTACAAAATTGAGTTTTTATTTCATGTATTCTATCACAGACATCTCTCTGTCAGTAACAGTAATGCCTAATAAGTGCTTTGTTATTGCTTACTAATTACTAAGCGCTTTGCAAAATTAACTCAGTTCACACAACATCCTTATGAAGGGGAGGTACTGTTATTATCCTCACTTTACAAATAAGGAAATACTAGTCTATTCTCACCCTGCTAATAAAGACATACCTGAGACTGGGTAATTTATAAAGGAAAGAGGTTTAATTGACTCACAGTTCTGCATGGGTGGGGAGACCTCAGGAAACTTACGATCATGGCGGAAGGGGAAACAAACATGTCCTTCTTCACATGATGGCTTGAAGGAGAAGTACAAGCAGGGGAAATGCCAGATGCTTACAAAACCATCAGTTCTCATGAGAACTCACTGTCACGAGAACACCATGGGGTAAACCGTCCCCATCATCCAGTTATCTCCACCTTATCCGTCCCGTGACATGTGGGGATTATGGGAACTACAATTCAAGATGAGATTTGGGTGGGGACTCAGCCAAACTGTATCATGGTCCAATAAGGGAATATGCTACAAAGGAATTAAAATGGAGTGAAGCTGGTAGGTAGCTAAGAAGAAACCTGAGAGTGATGAAAGAAAGAGAAATCCAGAGAGGTGGTGGTAACCAGCAGCTGAATTTTTAGGGTAAGTGTAGGGATTAGTGATGAAGAAGAAAATAGAGGTAAGAGAATCCTGGAGGACTTCAGCAAGATAAAAACCAAGCTAAGCTACTGGGACACTTCCTATGTAAGAAAGGATGGTCAGATGAAGAATTAAAGAGAGCTCTTGTTAGTTAAATTAATTAAAGAAAAGAGATGAGCCTTTTCTTCTTAGAAAGCTCTTACTTCCCTGCCATGATCCATCTAAGGTAAGTCTTTGTCAGTGAAGGTTTCCTGAACCCCCTGGTGAGGGAGCTGACTCTTTCCTTGGGCCTATCTCTGCCCCATCTCTTCTCATATTTTGATCTCACAGTTACAATGTCATGTTCTTTTCTTTTTCACATACACCTCATTTGAGCCGAGCATTGGGTAACTGTCAGATGAGTAGGTGGGTGCAGGGGTGAGAGGCTACACAAGAAGGTGGGTGAAGCAGGTGAGAAGATCCCGGGGACCTTTCCTAGAGCCTTGTCTTAGTCCATTTGGGCTGCTCTATCAAAATACCTTAGACATGATAATTTATAAACTACAGAAATTTGTTGCTTATAGTTGTGAAGGTTGGGAAGTCCAAGATCGAGGCACCAACAGATCTGATGTCTGATGTCCATAGATGATGCCTTGTTGCTGCTTCCTCACATGGTGGAAGGAGGCAAGGGAGCCCACTCAAGCCTCTTATATTTTCATTTTTTTGAGACAGGGTCTCACTCCATCATCCAAGCTAGAGTCCAGTGGCATGATCATAACTCACTGCAGCCTCAACCTCCTGGGATGAAGCAATCCTTCTGCCTCAATCTCCCACATAGTCGGGACCACAGGAACACCACCATGCCTGACTAATTTCTTTTATTTTTTTTGTTGAGTCAGCAGAGTCTGACTCTGTTGCCCAGGCTGAGCCTCTTTTGTAAGGGCACTCTTCTCATTCACAAGGCTGGAGCCCTCATGACTTAATCACTTCCCAAAGATCCCACCTCTTGAAACTGTCATATTGGGTATTAGGTTCTAAGATGCAAATTTGGGGCAGACACTGACATTTAGACCATAGAAAGCATCAAGAGTTAAAACGCTGGGATTTCAAGAGACAACTAAACTTTTTCCCAAAGTACCCTTATCTACCAGTTACACAAACAGGTTATTAATAAAAGTTGTTGTTGCACAGATGGCTGTCTTTGAAAAGGGAGGCACCAGAACCCACCTGCTTCTCTCTCCTTTATCACTTTGCTCTCAGCTTGAGTTGGCTTCTTGATAGGCCTTATTGGAATTATAACCATATATCAGTCATGAAGACTAGTAACTAGATGGGAGTAATGATTTCTGATGGTGACATAATTCTTAATAAGCTGCTTACAGGCCCAAGGATGGGGCATGTTACTTTGAAATAAGCATTGAGATATAGGTTAAAATTTCTCATTGTTAACTTGAACCCAGTTAGTAACTAGTTTGAAGGTGGTTTTCTGCCTCTTATCCTTCTTTTTTTTTTCTTTATTATTATTATTATTATTATTATTATTATATTTTAAGTTCTAGGGTACATGTGCATAACGTGCAGGTTTGTTACATATGTATACTTGTGCTATGTTGGTGTGCTGCATCCATCAACTCGTCCTTTACATCAGGTATAACTCCCAATGCAATCCCTCCCCCCCCCCCATAATAGGCCCTGGTGTGTGACGTCCCCCTTCCTGAGTCCAAGTGATCTCATTGTTCAGTTCCCACCTATAAGTGAGAACATGTGGTGTTTGGTTTTCTGTTCTTGCGATAGTTTGCTGAGAATGATGGTTTCCAGCTGCATCCGTGTCCCTACAAAGGACACAAACTCATCCTTTTTTATGGCTGCATAGTATTCCATGGTGTATATGTGCCACATTTTCTTAATCCAGTCTGTCACTGATGGACATTTGGGTTGATTCCAAGTCTTTGCTATTGTGAATAGTGCCGCAATGAACATACGTGTGCATGTGTCTTTATAGCAGCATGATTTATAATCCTTTGGGTATATACCCAGTAATGAGATGGCTAGGTCATATGGTACCTCTTATCCTTCTTTTTTTTTTTTTTTTTTTTTTTTTTTTTTTTTTTTTTTTGAGACTGAGTCTGGCTCTGTCGCCCAGGCTGGAGTGCAGTGGCCGGATCTCAGCTCACTGCAAGCTCCGCCTCCCGGGTTTACGCCATTCTCCTGCCTCAGCCTCCGGAGTAGCTGGGACCACAGGCGCCCGCCACCTCGCCCGGCTAGTTTTTTGTATTTTTTAGTAGAGACGGGGTTTCACCGTGTTAGCCAGGATGGTCTCGATCTCCTGACCTTGTGATCCGCCCGTCTCAGCCTCCCAAAGTGCTGGGATTACAGGCTTGAGCCACCGTGCCCGGCTTCTTATCCTTCTTAAAAGTGAAAATACACAATCCTTTTGAGCATTTAAAGGAATGTTTTCAAATTTCTAAAAGTTGATAGACACTAGGATATATTGTTTTAGCAAGAGAAAGGGAATCGACTTTTTCAAGATGTGAGTTCACAGTTATGTAAGTTGGAACGGTAAAGTAATTTATTTTCATTCTCTTAGTGTTGAAGTCCTGAATCCTATTTTTTATGTGTCATCATTTGCCAACCAGTCTTATGCTAGAATCTCAAGTGCTGAAATGCTGTTTGTATTCTGCTAACAGGCAAGTTGGTGAACTGCATTGATTGTAGCCCCACTGAAAAGTCAGAGGGACTTGAATTTGGATCTGGGCCTCATCAGTTATCAGCTATGGGACTTTAGTCAAATAACTTAACCCCTATGAGTATTTATTTCCTCGTCTGTAAAGTAACAAAAATGCCTTTTTTCACTAAATGTAAAGATTCAGTGATATAATTTATGCAAAATTCGTAGTACATTGGCTGACGTGTACTTGGTGGTAATTAAATATGAGGCTTTTTTCTTGATTTGTTGTTGGCAACCCTTCTAAAATTTTCACATTTGCTCAGTTTAAATCTTTCTGAGCTTTCATTTTCTCATCTGTGAAATTGACATCTGTGTTGTCATGAGGATCAAATGAGAGCATATGTCTTTTATCTTTCATTTACAGCTGCGAGCAAATCACACCAGCCTACAAGCCAGATATAATGAAGCCAAGAAAACGCTGACAGAGGTGAGCAGATAGATTTTCCTTCTTCCGTGGGCCCTTGTCAAGAATCGTTTTTGACCTGCACCACTAATGGAATGCCGTGTTTCATCATTCTGTGTATGGGAGACACAATCCTGTTCTCAGAGACGGCAGTCAGTTTGAGACATGGGACAGTTACGTGGTAGTGTGTGACCCATGCCATCAGTTTGCTCACACTGCCACATTCTAGACCCTTAGCGGTCCTGGTGGGAGAGGTCTCTGTGGGCTGTGAGGGTCAGTAAAGGCTTCCTAGGAAGGCGAGCCTGATAGGCTGGGTGGGGCACAGGCGGGAACTCAGAATGTCACTCACAGTAAATAGCCCTTGCCTCTCAAACAGCAGCTGTAAGATCCTGAATTCCTTGAGAGTGAGATGTCTTTTGAGAGATGAGAGAACCTCAGAGTGATATAATTGTTGTTCAGAATTTCCAGTAATCTCCTAGGCAGAATGGAGCAGGGGCTGCAGGAGGAGAAGGAGGACTGGGAGTGCGTTTGAACCCTGCGATTCAGTCTGTAGTCTAGGTTGCAAGTGTGCTGCTACTTCACATCAGCATTGTCGCTGCTCACTTCCCACTTCTGATTGCTGAACAGACACCTCTGCTGCCACCTCTATCATGAGCAGTGTGTAGATATTTCTGTCGCTTGGTTTCCACAGAGAACTATCCTCATCCAGACTTGAAAAGCTCTCTTCCTTCTGAGTTTGGTGCTTGGACTATAGCTGTACTATGGAAGGACCTCGCTGCAAGGTCCCTACCTAGTACTTCCTGGATGATTTGGAAGCTAGGATCTTCAAAGAGGTCTCTGAAACCAACCCAGTCTCCCTACTTTTCTACAATTCACATGACATTTACCAATTTAAAATTCTTATTTCTGTAGCAATATGTAGCACTTAATTTTCCACCTTGATGTCAACGTGACAAAGCTTTTCAATTCTGGTCTGGACTAACCTCTTCAGTTATTGTCAGAATGTTTCAAAAGAGCAGGCACATGAATGGCAATTAGAATAATTTTTTTCTCATTGTTCATAAAGACGCCTGCCTTGCCTTTGGACAGATCAGCTTCCTTTACACTGCTCTGTGACTGCGTTCCTTATGGATTCGATGGCAAGCTCTGCGGGTTGGGAACCCTCTGTGATATTACTTTTAATGCTGCAGAGCCCCTGGCATGAAGTTTGCTAGTTCTTGGATCTGTCTTTGTATAACAATCTGGAAGAGATTAAAGGGAAAATATCTTGATATAAATTTTCTAAGACATTTATATGCCTTAGGATATCAACTATCAGTGACTTACAAAGGGGCTTTTTATACTAAACACTAAATCAAGTATTTGTTGAGCCCTTTTCATGTTATAGAAAGGTGGAGGGTGTGATTTAAGTCAGTAATAAGACTGTCCTCAAATGAAAACAGCAGCCAACATTGCTCTGGGCCTATCATTCCTGCAGTCATCATTCTTTTTTGCAGATGGGAAAGCTAAGGCAGAGAGGCTAAATAACTTGCCAAAGGCCATGCAGCGGGGGTCAGGATTCAAATACAGGCAGCCTGGCATCAGAGCGCTCTTTGGTAGTTTACTGTCTAATAGGACAATCAGACTAATTCCCATCTGGAAAAATGGGAAAGCTATATAAAACCTAGTACTGAGCAACTTCTGAAGAAGCTTGATTTGGTCAGCCTGTAAGTAATGTCTTTCGCCTCTGGGCCTGGTTCTCCTTACCTATCAAGGTGAGTAGTGAGCAGAATGAACGCTCTGAACCCTTTCACTCCAGGCTTCCCAGATTTTACCTCTTTAGCAAAACCTGCGCTTCCAGGATAACCTGGTGGCACTGAAAAGCAGGGAGGACTTGTGTCTCTCCAGTGAGTCTGGGGACAGCAGAGCAGGGCATGGAAGGTCGCAGACAGCAGTGGTGCCTGACACCCGTGGGGGAGGCTTCATGACTGCTTCAGGAAGGCCAGGAGACTGGCTGTCCCCTCCGCTCTGTAATTTCAGCCATCACAGTTCTAATTTCCTGTGTGTGATTGTTTTCATGCAGTATTCTTTTATGTCTAAGTACATTAATTGTATCTGGTTTTGCGTGCTCTATAACTATTACTTAAGATCCGAATTGGCTTGTTGAATTGATACATCTTTTTTAAGGTTATGTCTGTCTGCAGCTGTTTGATGATCCTTGGTTATATGCTCATCTTTAATTTTAAAATTTCGGATTACCACCTCTGCAGATCCATCCATTTTATGCAGCCCACTTCCTGTGTTTATTCTGGAAGGGATCTACCTACTGTTGGCTGGGGTCAGCGGGTAGTAACTGATGTTCTGGGTCAGGGAACTCCCCATTTCTGCTGGGTATCACCAACTATGCGGGACCCCGCCCTGCCTCTGAGAGTTAAGCACCAGCTCTTGGGTTTAAGATAGTCAGGTTTCATTGCCTAGCCTATGTGGCTGTTCCTAATGCAGATCCCCAACACTGCACGCCAGTCCTTCCTACATCTGCTAACTCCACATAGCTTCCTCCTCAGGCCATTCCTGTCTGTTAACCATCTTTTTTGACCTGTGAGGTTAAACTCTTGTGTTCTAATGTAATAGTCTGGATGGTTGGGAGTCTTAGGGCAAGAAGGGGTGGCTGCGGCCGGGCGCTGTGGCTCATGCCTGTAATCCCAGCACTTTGGGAGGCTGAGGCAGGTGGATCACGAGGTCAGGAGATCGAGACCATCCTGGCTAACATGGTGAAACCCCATCTCTACTAAAAATACAAAGAATGAGCCGGGTGTGGTGGCGGGCGCCTGTAATCCCAGCTACTCAGGAGGCTGAGGCAGGAGAATGGCGTGAACCCAGGAGGCGGAGCTTGCAGTGAGCCGATATCGCACCACCGCACTGCAGCCTGGGTGACAGCGAGACTCCGTCTCAAAAATAAATAAATAAATAAAATAAAAAAGAAGGAGTGGCTGCAAGTTGTGCTTAGTCTACTATTTTCAACTAGAAATCTTGGAACTTTTTTTAAACTTCTTTTTTTTTTTAATTTTTGAATAAGTAACACATTCACATGGTACAAAATTCAAAAAGTACAAAGGGTGTAGGTTTGGAGAAACAGTCGGTATTTTCTTCACCAAACAGTAGATACTAGATATCATTGTAAAAGAGCTACTTCATTTTTTAAAAAATATTGGCTTAGTATTCTGTTGTATGATGTAATTACCTACTTTATGCATTAAAATCCGAGTTTAAGTTTCTTGTTTAAAAAATGTCATTATCTGCCTCACAAAAAGAAGGTGAAGTTGTTCACCTATACTACCAAGGCTCCAGCAACCATGTCTCCATTCTCTCTTGCAGCTTAAGACTTACAGTGAGAAACTGGACAAAGAGCAAGCAGCCCTCGAGAAGATAGAATCCAAAGCTGATCCAAGGTAAGAGGTTTCAGCATGCACTTATTTTTGCTTTGATGAAAGTAACTTTGCTGATACTTGTTGGCTGGATTTGTTTAAACACAGAACAAAGCAGCCAAAGGCTATTGGTCTGGCTGCTGCAGGTCAGATCATTTTACTGTTCATCCAAAAAGTGGTGACTGTGTCATGCTGAGATGTGCTTGGGCTGCCCTGTGTTAGTCACCTTTCTCCCAATACCCCTTGTGTGCAGAAGCAGCATAGTTTTTTGTTTTTCTGTTTTTCAAAATAGTCATACCTTCCTAGTACAAAAAAGGGCATGTGGTGAAAAATCACACTCCTGTCCCCAGCCACCCAGTTCTCTTCCCTAGAGTTCACTGTTGTTACAAGTTTTTAAACAGCTCATGCCTCCTTGGTAGAAAAGGTGCAGTCTTTTCTGTCAAGACGCAGCTGCTGTAGTTGTTTGTTCTTCCATGTAGAATGAATTGTCATTAGAGCATTAGAGGAGAGAAAGCACTTAACATTTGACCTTTTTAGCTTCAGACTGTTTGGGTGGTATAAGGTCTCCCAGGAGCTGGTTATTTGAATGAGACTGAAATCAAAAAGTTTGAGGCACAGAATGAGCAGTTCTTGTTTGATGAACATTCTTACCAAAAAGTCCCCACAGGTAATTTGACTCTATAATTATAAACCTTTGTTTCATGAAATGGAGCAAAGCAGTGTCAGATATTTGATATTTTTATTGTCAAATTTGTGCTTTTAATGACCTTAAGTAACTTGTTATCCTCTTCAGAATGGATTTTAAAAATAGTTTTCAATACTGTATGTGCCCTGAATACAGTTGAATAATTGGTATCATTAAATATATCTGGTGCTGTTGAAACTCATTGATGTTTCTATAGTTGGCATTTTAATTCTGGAATCTGTAATGTTTTCTTGGATCCGGCATGATGGTCTTGGGTTTATAAATGAGAAATAATGTCAGTTAGATGGAAGTCGTTATCATTTGTGCAGAATCCGTGAGACACTCTTAGAGCTGAGAAAGGAAATTGAAAAGAGTCCTTTTTTAGCTGCGGACCTGCTTTTAGCTGTGATTCATAAAATCATAATGGCCTGCCATATGTCATTTTCTTGTCTTTTCTCTTCAGTATCCTACAGAACCTGAGAGCACTTGTAGCCATGAATGAAAATCTGAAAAGTCAAGAACAGGAATTTAAAGCACATTGTCGAGTAAGTGTTGTTTGGTGTTAGCAAATAAACCAGGACTCTTACTGAATCTCTTGGTTTACCTCCATTGTCCTGTTGTGATATCCTATCCAGTGCAGTTTAAAAAGCAGATTCATAAAAATAAAAAAAATAAAAAAAAAAAGCAGATTCATCCAGCAGTTGTCAGTTGTACAAGCCGAATAGAGCACCATGGTTGGTACCCTACAACGACACCAGAAGTAAGTCAAATAAGTAACTTTGTGCCAAACCCCAAAACAAACAATGCCACCTAACTTTGGTATTTGAAAGAAAAGCTGTATGAAGTTTTTGAAAAAATGTATTTTGTTGACAGATGGCCTTTGTGAAAAGAGTAACATCATACAAAACCAGGGCTGTCCTGAAAACCTGGGATATCTATGTCCTATGTATAAGTCCTGGCTGCCACCATCTGGAAATCTGTAGTCTGGTCGTGGGGGTGATGTGTGCTCAGGGGACTCTAGTGTGAGAGAGGAAATGAGGCCCGGCAAGTTCTGTGTGAGCTCCAGGGGAGGAAAAGACACTTCAGCACAGGAGCCATTAAAAGCTAGATCTTACTTAAGGGCCAAGGAGGACGGCAAGTGGAAGAGGTACTTGATGAGGCAGAGCACCAGGCTGGAAGATGGACAGGTGAATAAGATTGAGGCCTGCTGGAGACAGGAAACAGACAAGACTAATTGGAACTAGGCTCTAGATCACTTGTTCATTTCAATGCCCAGTGATTACTACCTACTCACCAGCCCTTCAGAAAGAAAGGCCTCTTTCGATGGAGGAAGAGCTGCCTGTAGCCTCCTGAAAAGAACTTTCCCAGGCTGATAATTGGAGATGGGGGCAGCTACCCCATTAGCTTTTCGTCACAGAATAAACTCATGAAATGTGAAAATAAGACTTGTGGACCAAATAGTTGAATAATTGCATCTAATTACTGGCCTGTCTGAATTTTTTAAACGTTCATGTCGCTTTTAAAGGAGGAGATGACACGGCTACAGCAAGAAATTGAAAACCTGAAAGCTAAGAGAGCACCACATGGAGATGAAAAGGTAAAGGCTCTGAATTAGTCCTTGAGACTGTCAGGTGTTATTATGACTTACACAGGGAAAAGATAGTTCTAGAGGACCAACGAGCAGACAGCTGGTGCTAACTCATCCTGTAAATACACATTTCTCAACTGTTTTCCTTCTGTGACCTTCTAAGATTTGCATCCATCTCTTCTCTCTTTCCTCTGGGAGTAAAAGGCAGCAGAGGATGTAGAAGGCAGCAACCCAGACATGAATTACCAGATTACATACTTCTGGCCTCCCTCTGTTTAGGGAGATGTTTCTGGGAAAAGTCTGAGCTCTATTTCCTGCTCACCCATTCTTTACATTTTCTGCCAGTTTACTCATTTCACCTTCCTCCTTTCCTGCTCAAGGATAATGCTCCACTCCCAAAAGGCAGCAGCAAACATGAAGAAGGAGAGGGCAGTGTTGGATTTCACGGAAGAACCCTAAGCTTGCAGGAGAAGTCTAGGTTTAGGGAACACACCTGCACAGCTGGTTCTTGGAACAGAGGACTTGATCTTCCAAGGAGCTCACATGAATTTTTAATTTACAATTAAACCTTAAATTGTAAGGAACAGGGAACTTGAAGCTTAGGGAGAACAAGAGTGTTCAGCCACCCAGCGCCAGACCGCATGCCCTGCTGCCTGGCCCAGCACTCTGCTCTGGACTGTGCCCATGGCTGTACAGGACACTGCCATGCCCAGCGGGCAGACGAAGGTCTTGCAGGGCCCTTTTCACTCTCCTGAGTGGTTGCATTATTTCATCCGAGCCATACAACTCTTCACATCTGTGAGGGGAGCGGCATGGGTGAATGGGAGAGCCTAGGAGGCAGTGGTATCCCAGGTTCATCGTCACACAGCCCACTTCTCCTGTTGTTTCTAAAACTTTAAACCTTTAAAGCTCAAATCATCAGCTTGAGTTTTGAGCCTCTGAGTTTGCACGAATTAGACTCTTAGGATCTCATTTCTTTTCTCAGCACATCTTGTTAGCGAGATTCTTACATTCAAAAGAGCTGTACAGTTTACCGTGTTAGTGTGTAACTGACAGACACCTAAGGACAATTTAAAATCTGGGGCTCATCTAAGGGCAGTTCCCTTTCTGCTCTCTTCAGACATGCTCGGGGGACATCAACGCATTTCTCGGCTGCACCCTTATGCCCCTGCCTGGCCCCTTCCTACATCTAGATCCTTGGCTTCTGTCCTATTCCCAAATGCTCAGGAGAGGTGTTTATTATGTTTTCATTGTTTCAGACCCTCTCCAGTGGAGAGCCGCCTGGTACCTTGACCTCTGCAATGACTCATGACGTAAGTACCTGCCTGCTCGGGATTGGCATTGTCTCCTGAGGGCAGGCGGCCAGCTTTCCACTGTCCTGTGATGGTTTCTCATGCCTACTTTAATGTGCTCTACGGCAGACTCTGCATCTAGGCTTTCCAGGGCATTGTCCTGTTTGATACAGCTGGCCCTCAGATAGAGACAGCGTCTCCCCAGCAGTGGCCCTGAAGGTGACCCTTCTGGTGGGTTTTCTCCCAGTCCTGTGTACAAGCATCTTGTTTTCATGCTGGCATCTCAGCTGGGAAGGGGAGAGGCCTGCGTTGGCCGCATATACTGGTCACCACTCCGGCTCTGAGGGGTTGGGTGGCACAGAGGGGAAAACCTTCTCTCTCTGTTGTACTGTATACCAGACTCAGCGAACTGTTTCTGTAAAGGTCCGCATAGTAACTCTTTTCGGCTTTGTGAGCCAGCTCTGCTGTAGTGACCATAGTTGATCTGTAAATGAATGGACATGGCTGTGTTCCAATAAAACTTTGTTTACAAAAATGTGCCACAAGGTATATTTGGCCCAAAGCCTGTAGGATTTAGCTCACAGGCTGTAGTTTGCCACCCTCTTCTGAGTTAAACCAGTGCTACCCGCATTCCAAAACCCTCCAGAAGAAAGAGATAGGAAAGGAAGTGGAGGAAAGGAAAAGCATGAAAACTGTAAGCATCTGTCTTCTTTAAGGGTTCCTCTTCCCTTTGTACCCTCATAATCTCCCAGGAGAATGAGCTTCAGCACTCTTCCAGTGAAGTTTGTTGCATTTTGCCTGCAGCTGAGTCCCTTGGGTGGGTGGGTGCGGGTGTGTGTGTATGTGTGTGTTTATATTCCCTATGATGAAGAAGGAGGGGCTCCTTTGACCCCTTTTGTAACTTTCTCTGAGACGACAAACCAGCCATGTCTCTTACCTTGCGGGGTTCAATGAGGGACTAGTTTCTTTCTATTTTCTATATCAATGCTGTCCAAGATAATTTTTCGCAGTAATGGAAATATTCTGTTCTGCACTGTCCACTGTGGCTAGGGGCTATCACATTGGATAACACAGCTCTAAGTAGAAACATAGAAAACTAGCGTCATCTCCAAACACAGGCATAGAACAACACATTCTTTAACTAGTGATTTGTCTCTACATCATCATAGGTTTTTGCAGGGGAAGGGCATATACGTTTAGAGGTTACTTCACTTAAGAATACTGGATTCGTCCTGGGTCCCAGAAGGAGGAGTTGTTATAACATGATATGAGAGGGTATCAAGGGTCTCATATGAGATAGGACCCAGACAGTAAATTTAGGCATTTAAGAAGAGAAATTTAAGGCCTTGGGATGGGGGAGATATGATAAAAACATATTCCACTTTCAAAGACTCCATTAAAGAGTGAAAGTTTTCTATTCTCAGATAATTGCAGCCTTTTCCAATTTTTAGGACGACCTAGACAGACGGTATAATATGGAGAAAGAGAAACTTTACAAGATACGTTTACTACAGGTGAGTAAAAGGACAAAAATATGCATAAATTCTTCTAACTAGGTTTAGATGTCCTATGACATAACTAGAAAGTCTCAATATCTAAGAATTAGAAAAGATGAGTAATGAGGCTGCTGTTCACCAGTCTTCTTTCTATCTGGAGTGTAACTCAGTGATTTAAGATGTTGGTATTAACATCTCACATTGGTATGTTACTTTCATAACCACTCCTTTGAGTTAATCCTTACCCCAGGTGGAGAGTGGATATTACATCCCATTTTCTTTATGAAGAAATTGACTTTCCCAGAGTCAAGCAGCTGGTAGGTGCCAGAGTCTGGATTCCAGTTCCCCAGTACTCATCAAGTACTAAACAAGAATTGTGCTACTGTTTCTCTGAAATTAAGTGCCATTTCAGCTGGGTTTTTTTTGTTGTTGTTTGTTTGGATAACTGGTGGTTTGTGAGAGTGACATCAAATATGGGGGAGATAGGTTTCAAAATTAGCTCTAAAGTTTAATTCATGCAGAGTGAAAATTACATTTAAAATCCCCTACATTGCTGGGGTCTGGCTCATGGAAGATCAAAAGCCAGAAGTTCCTTCTGTCACACTTTGGTTCAAGCCAACCTTCTGTTCTCTGGGAGGGAAAGGCCGAGCTCTGGTAGGAATGGCCAAAGGGCTGCAGAGGCCAGTGAGATCGCCTTTCCCCTCTCTCTGGCACCTGCTCACTTTGCTGAGCTGAGATGGCTAAATTTGGGTGAGCCAAATTTGTCCTTGTTACAGTCTCTGCTAATCTTTAAAGAGGCATAGAATTAAATAAAATCGGAACAGTACGGCTGCATATTTGGAAACTTTTTGACTGAGTGCTTTGTATGTATTCAGCATTGCATCAGGTCCCAGAACTAATAGGATGACCCATCTCCTGGAAATGCTGGCTATTTGAGAACCAAGACATGTCTCTATATACATCAAGTTCAAGGGAGTTTATGTGCAAATTGCTTACTAAGGGCAGCTTCAGACTGGCCAGAGGAAACCTTCAGTAAAGCCAGTGGCTTGCTGAGGGCAAGGGCCTGAGTTAGGCAGTGGCTGTAGAATGCATGGAAATGAACTGATGGGACAGATTGCAGGGCTGTAGCTGATGGAACTTAGTATCAATTGAGATAAAAAGAGGAGTCAAGGATGATGCTGGAATTTCTAACACAAGGGTGGATAATATTTGTGTAATTCATAGAGAAGAAGCATAAAAGAGAAGCAGTGGACTAGGGTTAAGGGTGAGAGGAGGAGTATAAATAGGAGTGTTAATGAGATCTGTTTGGGGCTTTTCAAAGTTGGGGTACTCAACCACACTGAAATGTCCAAGGAGTACTTGGTTGTCAGATCTGACTCCCAGAATAGTATGGGCTGGAGATTTGGGTGTCTGCAGTGTTGATGAGGACTGGGGCTGTGGAATGTGGACGAGGCCCTGAGACTACACCCTGGTGAGCGCATGTGAGGATAGGCAGAGCAAAAGGAGGGATCTCCAGTGAGGATGCGCCTGAGCAGCCAGAAGGGAAAACAAGTGCATGAGGCTCGTGGGAGCCGAGCAGAGAGCTCAGCTGAAAGGAGGGGAAGTGCCACTAGAAATCAAGGCTAGGAGCTGAGAATTGTCCATTAGGTGTGTCCCTGAGAAGGTGTGCAGTGACTTTGGCAAAAGCAGTTCAGTGGGGCACTGGGGAGAGCCCAGTCGCAGTGGGTTGAAGGAGGATTGGCGTGGACAGAGGCTCCCATATGCGTGGCTCTCAGTACATTTCTCTTCCCTATAAAAGGGAAGAGAGAGACTGGTAGCTGAAAGGTGATGGCGATTAAAGAAGGGCTTTTTAAGAAGTGAGGACATAGGAATGTATTTAATGCTGATGAGAAGGGTCAGTAGCTAGAGAAAAGTTACAGATGCAGTAGAAGACTGAAGAGTTGTATCTTAAGACTCCTGAAAGGAAACCAGGAGTGAGCGCCTGAGCACCCATGGGGAGCATAGCCTTGGCCTAAGGGAGAAATACATCCTTCCCTCTCCCTAGAGCTGCAGAGACCCAGTTTTGGATTAGGTCACCAGACATGAATATGGGTTTCCCACCAGGAGTCTCCTATTTACCAGTGAATTAGAGATTCACATCTGCTGCTGCAGGTGAAGCAGGCAGGAGAGTGGGAGGATGTGGTGGACAGAGGGATGCAGGCACAGAAGAAAGGCAGCACTCAGAGCCTACGTGGTCCAGAGTCTACACATGTTCAGTGGGAGCCATGCACAAATGAGCGGCTTGTTCCCCCTGCAGCTGCCCTTGCACCATGCTACACCACACAGCAGTGCCATGCCTCCCAGACCTGGTCAGTAGGGCAGTTTCCTGAGTCCGTGGAAGGGAGAAAATGCTGGAAAGTATTTGAGGAGTCGGTTGTAGGAGCTTTTCAACCAGGATGAGGAATTTGGGATGTATCTGGAGGCAGCAAGGTGGCGTAGCTTCCCATCATCTGAAGCATTCCTCTTGTTGCCTGTCGCCACCTGGCAGTGGTGCAGCTGGCTACTCTGGACTCCTTGGGGGCCTGGGGGGCTAGCTGCAGGCTCTGTCCATAGCAGCCCTTCCCATTCAGTGTCTTCCCTCCTGGTCCATTTATTTGGTGCCTTCTGTGGTTCAGTTCACAGTCGCCTCCTCCCACACCTAGGAAAGTGGGAAAGTCAATCCGAATCTGAGACGGGGACCTTTATGCCGATGACAGAAGTTTGTGCCTACATTGTAGGGCTTGTGGTTGGGCTCAGGTCGGGGTGCAGGCAATATTTTGGCTCCCTAGAGAATATGTAAGGCCTTTTACCAAATAGTACTGTCTCTACCTTCCTTTTGCATTTAGGCTCGAAGAAATCGAGAAATAGCAATTTTGCACCGCAAGATTGATGAAGTCCCTAGCCGTGCCGAGCTAATACAGTACCAGAAGAGATTTATTGAACTCTACCGCCAGAGTAGGTGCATCGACCACAGACAAGCTCTCCAGGCTGGGGAGGGACAGGCGAGGGGTCTGTTCCACTTTAGCGTGGGGGAGCATGCACCAGAGCGCAGTCCACAAAGGCCACCACCAGAAAGCTCCGTTTCATCAACAGGTCCGCTTGGCAGTCCCGGGAGCAGTACTGGTGCTCTCACTGCCCTCTCCATGGACGGATGGTTGAACCAGTTGAGCTCTTAGAGTAAAGCTTCAAAGCAGCCCTTATCCTGGTCAGCCACATAGCCTTCCCCTGAGCTCCTGCACCACTTTCCAACTTCACACAGAACATCGTGACCCTGGTGTCTAGAGATCAGCCCTCACTCATTGTTCTCTACAGACTTTCTTGCTGATGTGGTCCTTAACCCTTAACAGCATCATATTCACCCAGTAACCCAGGACCATGTTCCCTCAGCCTGAATAAGAGACCATGTCTCATCAGGCTCAGAATGGCCCTCAAGGCTACCATTGCCTTTCTCTTCCTAACACTCCTGCCACATCTGCTCTTGCATCATATCTCAGCTAAATGACCATTAGCTGCAGTGCCTCCAAGTCCCCTAGCCACACATCTGATTCTGTCACTTCTCTCTCTGCTAACAAATCTTCAGGAACTCCTCAGGCCTTACTGAACAGAGCCTCTTTCTTTACCATGTCTGGGTTCCTCCCCAGTCTGAGTGGCCTGCCTGGAGGCCCCTTTCCTGATCTGAACCCTCACTCTGGCCTTGCCAGTCCACACACTGCCTCTGAGCAAACCATAAGCTTTGACGTCTTAGCCTTGACTCCTCCTGTTCCTGGTGCCTGGATCCCTTCTCTTCTGTCAGGCTAAATTCTTCAATACCAAACTCAGATCCTGCAAACCTATTCTAGGTCGCTCACCCCAGGCAAGAACTGATCACCTCTTCTCCATGCTCCTACTCTTGTATGTCCCCATGATACCTCAAACTCAACAGGTACAAAACTGAATTCAGCCCCCCTACCCCATATTCCTCTTAGGCAAACTGGACCCGTCTTACTTCTCTGACTCAAGCTGCTTGCCAATTCTGTCTGTTTCTTCTGGACTGCTGCTGTAGCCACTTTCCTTTGCTGCCCAGAGTCTAATTAGATCTTTTTCAATATATATTTGATCATTTTACTCTAAAAGCTTTAATACTTAGTAGCTCCCTGCAACTTCTTAGGTAATCTTTAGAATCCTAAATACACTGTACTAAGTCCTGCATCGTCTTGGCCCACTTCACCCAGCTTCACCCCTTTTGCACATCTGCATCTTGGCCTGTGAGCTGGTGCCGGAGTCCAGAGTGCCATTATCCTACAATTCCCACTTGCTATTTCAAACTCCACCTAAGATTTTGCCTTGAGGCCTTCATCTTTCCGGCATCCTTCCTGGTAGAGCACTGGCTCTATTGGAGGAGTTCAGAACATGCTTCCTTCACGCCCTGGCCCCACCAGGCTGGGGTTTCATCCAGTCCTCACACTGGACTCAGATGATCAGAGGCGGGGATCAGCAGTGACAGTTTTCAGCAGAAAGTAGTTTCTGCTTTAAGTTAAATCTTTCCCTTTACTTTTCTATTCCTGCTTGTTTCAAAGCTTTTAGTAATAATAATACCTGCATCTATTTATTTCACGGAACAAATTTCACATAGGTTAAAATCATCTGATAAAGACATGTTTACACTAAGGACATTTTCAAGCAGTTACATCAAAATACCTGTATCATGTATTATTATCAAATATCTACAACCCCCACCCAGTTCTTTAGCTGGATGAGGTAAGGGTGGCTGGTTCATTTGTGGGAGTAATTTTCAACTTTGGGTACTCACTGTCACCACCCGGGTCCCACCTTCAGACGTTCTTTCATTGGTCCTGAGACTTGTTAAAAGCTTCCCAGGAGATTCTGTTTGCGCACTGTAGGGTTTCTGCAGAGTGAGCTCCCAGGCCTGACAAAGCTGTCCTGGCAGTGCATACATGGGGGAGAGGGGCAGGTAGGGTGTTCTGATACCTGTTCTTTATTCATGTGCTGATTGCTTTACCTTTACAGTTTCAGCAGTGCACAAAGAAACCAAGCAGTTCTTCACTTTATATAATACACTGGACGATAAAAAGGTTTATTTGGAAAAAGAGGTAAGAACATTTATGAAAAGAAAATGGCTAAGCAGCTAACAGTGCAGTTGACTCCAGGAAGTCAAATGAACTTGATGTCTGGGACGGATATGTTCAGCATTAGCAGAAAGAGTGCCTGTTTTATGTGCTAAGTGCTGGCATACCCAGTCAGAAAGTACAAGATTCCTTGGGAGCCCAGACTGTCTGCTGTGAAGTGAGACTGGCGGACAGCCATTCTAGAGTGCTGTGGGGGAAATGCCATTGTTAAAAGGAACACAGTGGAAGCTCTGGAGTTGGTGAGACTAGTTTGAGTTTTAAAGGAAGGGAGGAACCAGCTGAATGGGGGTGGTGGGCTTGTTATAGTTTACAGGGAGAAAATACCTGTTTAATAATCAGTGGCCGACATAGGCATGAACTAAAAGGTTTGTAAAATTCAAAGCAGGGGTGAAAGGGTCACTGTCACTTCCTTCATCTTTCTAACGCTTAAAAACTCAGGTTAAATTAATGGCTCAGGGCTTTCCCAAGTTGATGGCAAATGGTTTGGGCACAGTATGCAGATATGTCTTAATTTAGAAAAGAAAAGTCCTGGTCTTCACCATGGCAGCAGGTGTCCTGAAGAGAACACGGGCTTTGGCGTCAGTCAGATGTGGGTTTGTTTGGGTTTTAGTGTGGCTCATTTTTCTCACCTGTAAAATGGGGATGACACCTAATTGCATTGATGATGATTATAATGAGGACAGAATGAGAAAATGTAAAGTTCCTTACACATGATGGATTCTCAGTACATACTTGTTCCTACCCTCCCCCTCACCTTGAGGTTAACAGAATGTGTTTTCATTTTATCACCTTGTAGCCTACACTAATTACCACTTTAATAAGGATAATATTACAAATGTATCTTTTACCTGAACCCAAATTGAAGCATCTGTAATTACTGTCACCTTTACTGCCTGCTGTCAGACAAACCAGGTAGATCTCTGTCATCCTAGAGGGCCCTCCTTGAGAAGTTGTTTTTTATTTTTTTCTGTATTCGAGGCCTTACACAGTGGTAGGCGTATAACAGACATTCGATAAACATTTGAATAGATGAATGCATTTTTATGGGATTTGCATCAGAACTGGGGAATAGCTGTGCCCCACATCCTGGCCTTGAGGCCCTCCTACCTGGAAAAGGAAAGATTTGCCAACCCTGACTTAGGGATAGGCCAGCCCCTTCCCAAAGGCCTTAAATCCCATTGACCTTCCTTCATCAGCAGTGTTTAAAGTTGTTCCACTGTTTAAAAACTAGGAATTTTGCGAGGCAGAGTGGGGAGCTGGGCTTTTTAATTCCAAGGCATGTTACCAGTTTAGAATGTTACATTTGAATAAAGGTGGTATTTTATCTTAAATGGATTTATGCCTGTGATATTTTAACTTTAAAACCTTCCTGTGGAGGCCGGGCGCGGTGGCTCAAGCCTGTAATCCCAGCACTTTGGGAGGCCGAGACGGGCGGATCACGAGGTCAGGAGATCGAGACCATCCTGGCTAACACGGTGAAACCCCGTCTCTACTAAAAACTACAAAAAAACTAGCCGGGCGAGGTGACGGGCGCCTGTAGTCCCAGCTATTTGGGAGGCTGAGGCAGGAGAATGGTGTGAACCCGGGAGGCGGAGCTTGTAGTGAGCTGAGATCCGGCCACTGCACTCCAGCCTGGGCGACAGAGCGAGACTCCGTCTCCAAAAAAAAAAAAAAAAAAACCTTCCTGTGGAGTAGTAAGGACAAGAAATAGTCTACATTGCAGACTGTGAACCTAAAGTTCACACGTGGTATTTACTTAGTTCTGAGCTCCCAAGTTGAGTCGTTTTATGGCCAGAAAGATGATCCAGGTTTCCTTACTCCTGCCTCAGAGCCCTTCCAAGGACTGTATCATTGGGGCAGATAAGAGGATTTGCTGTGAGGCTAAGGCAGTGTCCACCGGGCCTTGAACAGTGCGTCCCCTCGGAGGCACTCAGCCACCCAGCAGCTTAGCTTGCTGCATTGGCAAGAAGATTCTGTGGGAAGGAATAGAGTGTAAATGACTCTCACCCTCCACACTGTCTGACTCCCTTAAGCTGTTATCCTTGAAAATAAAGTGCAGTGTTTGGCAAGATAGAAAGGACTGTGGTGGCAGCTTGCCTAGAGAGCCCTAATGTTAGCTTAGTGTCCTCTCAGCTGGGATCCAGGTCCCTTCAAAGCACCCTCTCCCTACATTCCTGTGGGAATGCCCTGTAGGAAGAGGGAATTTTCTGTGAGAAGAAGGTGGATTCCCTGAGGAAAACTGTGAGACAGAACATGTGGCTCTTTTTTTTTTTTTTTCCATATGTTACTTTAATCTTCATAAACAAGGCTTGTGTTCCTTGCAGAAGCAGTATGTGGAGACAGGCAAGCTTGCAGCAGTTGCAGTAGTGTGGAAATCTTTTTGCCTGTCTTATAATTTCGTTTGTTTTTTTACTTCCCCAGATTAGTCTGCTGAACTCAATTCATGAGAACTTCTCACAGTAAGTACTGTCAGTCCTCCTTCCCACTAATACCCTGTCACCCTGCACACTTTGAATTCAGCCCACCTTACACTGCTATCCTGTGCTTCACAAAAGCACATGCAAGACTTAACGCTGGGTATGTGATTCTTACTCTTTTAGCCCTTCTGCTAGGTATCTTGTTTACACTCTCCTTGAGTACCTGCAAAACTATAATGATAGTCGAGTGAAGGAAGAGCTTAGGAAAAAAGTTAACTTTCCAATAATTTGGCTGTGCCTACCTACTAAAATCTCTCTGTATATTATCAAATTAATATTTGTTAATGAACACACAGAAATGCTTTAAAATTTACATAATGGAATTTATATAATTTTTTAGATTTTTAAAATCTCACGGTAGTTTTTTTGGTTAATGTGTACATTGTTCTCTATAAATTAGATGTCAAGGCCCACCTGTTCCCAAATCAAGCAGCCCTCAAGCATGTCCATTTGCCCACCCACCATCCAGCAGCCCCAGGACTTGCTCCTTAGAGAGCATGCTTCCCTTCTCTCTGGCATAAATCTCTGCTGTCCTCTGGCAGGTGACAGGGGACACATTGAGACTGAGATCTTAATGAGTTACAGGTTCTAGGTTTTAAGCTTCTTTTCTAAAAAAAAAAGAAGAAGCCCACAGCCTCCTAATAAGATTCAGATTCACTGTGTAAATACCTTGTGACATTTGTAAAAATGCCATTTTCATCTTTCCCAATGATTGAGAGAGCCTGTGGTTTGAGTGTCTTGTGAAGAGTTCTGCTCCGTCAGCCCATCCTTCAGGATAATTCTCAGTGCGTGCATGCGGTGGGGTGTGCGTGTTTGTGTGTTTATGTTCTGATCCTCCTGGTGTCCTTCCCTCTGCAGAGTTGGAGGTGAAGAAGAATGTTTTAGGACATCAGGGAATCTACTTGTTTAGCTGCTGCTTCTAGAAATAGGACCAGATTTCTCAGACCTGGTTTTAGGAAATCTCAGAATATGTCTACCAATTTCAAGTATCTGCCAATCCTCAAATTTTTTTATAAACCAAGTGAAATCCATTACTTAAGCAGTACATGTCATATTTCAAATAAATACTGTTTTTGTTAATTTTAGTCACGTTTTACTTTAAGGAAATACGTATTAGTTATGAAAGTTACAGGGAAAGTATGACAAAAAGATTAATATGCAATTATAAGACCAGGCTAATTTCCATGCCTTCTCAGAGGTTTAGCATCCTTAATTGCCTGGGATCGCAGGGGCCCCCATGGCTCCACTGTGCATTGCAAAGGCCTGATTGCCTCTCTCAAGAGGTATAATCTGGATACAGAGCTGACTGCTTGGCATTTCCCCCCACCTCAGAGTCCTGTGTGCTGGTCATAACTCTGCTGGTTTTTCTTTCAGAGCCATGGCCTCCCCTGCTGCCCGGGACCAGTTTTTACGTCAGATGGAACAGATTGTGGAAGGAATTAAGCAAAGTAGAATGAAGGTCAGATGGCTTCTTTTCTGTAATGTAGCCCAGGTTTTATAGTGGTGACAGGGAAAGTCCTGGGAAGAACAGGTCTCTTCTGGTAGCTGGGGAGTGTGCCCTCAGTCCTGAAAAGACCCATTTCTACAGAGGGATTCCCACCATGCGTCTCACTCTGTAGTGGGCTGGGCCTGTCCCATGAGCTGCCTACACCCAGGGGTTCAGAAGTTGCTGTTAGCAGCAGCTCCCATGTATTGAACACCTATTGTGTACCAGGCATTGTGCTGACATTCCTGAAAGACCTCGGAAGTGAACAGTATCACACCCATTTTACAGATGAGGAGACCACCTTTCACCAGCAGGCTTCCGCTCTTGACTGGATTCGCTTCCTCGGGGGATCTGCGGTACCTGACATTCTGCCACAAGAGATTCATTCCTTAGGAATCTTAAGATCTTGAGAGCATTTTAGTTTTCAGGAACCCCCCTCTAAAAAAGAGAAATCATTGCTGAACTGAGTTCTGCCAAAGTGAGAGGCAGTGGAGCCTCAGAAGTCTGAAGAGAACAGAGAGGCACCACTCAGTCAGGGTACAGCATGGGGTTTTCCTACAGAGACAGCTGCAGTTTCCTACCGCCATTCTCAGATGAATCCTGACTCGTACTTCCAAATATCTCTTGCTTATGGCCCTGTTTTAAAAATGTATCACACCAGAGTGGTTCTCCGACATGGCGGTAAAATCTTCCAGGGATGTCGGGTTTCTCCTCTGATGATCTTGGGGCAAAGGGCTCCAGTGAGTGATGCCAGAATATAAACACAAGAAAAAGAATTGTCCATAGGTCCTGTCATCCTAAAAAAACCCTGTTACAGAAGACAAACGTTCAGGTTGCCTGTAATCTCATCTCACAAGAGATGAGCTAAGGGCAGAAGTGTTCCATGTCCCTTTCCCTGTAGAAAAATACCATGAATCTCTCTGTGAATGACTTCAATAAAACAATGTCAAAGGAGGAGAAAAAAAGTGTCACTAGTAACAAGCACAATTTCTTGGACTATTCAGCCATCAAAATTAGAACGACATAAGTCAATGCTTGCCTGTATATGCGCATTCACCCAAGCCAGGATAGGCTGTCTTGCAGAGAGCGAATGCAGTCCCCTCTCAGTGACCTGGGATGTGAGTAGGTGGAAGGCAGAGAACCTGACTGACCAAAAGCCTGTGAGAGCCCAGATGTCAGTGCGTTAGACGCTTCCTCCATTCTATTGCTCCTCAGGAAGCTGCTGTGGTTCATAGTCAAGAAGAACAGGAATTTGTGGGTTCTTTCCTTTGACTTCTGCTTCCTGTTTACAGAGAGCAGTGTAAACAGGAAGCGGAAACCAAAGGAAAGAACCCCATGAATTCCTGTTGTTGACTATGAGCCAGAGCAGAAGAAGAAATGGGCCTCACCCCTTCACTCTCTTCACTTTCCCCCAGGCTTCATGCTCTTGGCCCCTCAGGGCTGACCAGTGTGGAAACCAGGTGCTGCTGTATCTGTCTCTCCCCTCCATGGTGGGTGCCAAATGGGTCAATGGCACCCAGGGCAGAGTGGGCTCTCTTTCTCTGGTCTGCATCCCCAGTGGCTGATGTAGCACCTAACCCATGGTTAGGCCCTCAAGGACTATTTGTTGAATGGGTGAATTCTTTCAATGGAGTCAAAGAGCAGTTGTCAAAGAGGGTTCCAGATACACTTTGAATGTTGAATGTTGATTGACACTCTGGATAGAACAGCACTCACTTGCATGGATGTGTTTTATTGTGTGTGTTTGTTTTAAATGTAGCTTTCCCTGTAACAGTGCCATAATGGGTCCTGCTCTCATAGATGTGGCGGAGGAGTCTGTGTCCTCTCAAGCACAAGTTTCTCAGAACCAGCAGGTTCAGAGTGTTACATAGCAGACCAGCATTGGGTAACAATGATTGAATAGGTGTTTATGCCCCGTCTAAGGGTTTCTGAGTAAAGAAGAGGTCACATATCAGTCAGCATTTTGACCTCACTCAGAGGAGGTAAGGTCTCTGGATCTCTGGAATACTGTGAGCAAGTGCTTGGCACAAGCACTTCACAGACCTAGGGTGTGAATAGGTGATAAGTAGGGAATAACAAAGTTACGTTTGGGTAAGGGGACACTGAGAAGAGTGTGCAAATGAAGCTTAGATCAAAGATTCAACTCCTGCTTCTCAGAGTGAGTTGGCATCCTAGGATGTGAAATGTTAAGAAGAAAAACTGTCTTTGTTGAGCAGCTACTATGGACTAGATAATGGATCATTCACTTAACATTTAATGTCACAAGCTTCTCATAACAAAACTGGTGATCTAGGTGATATTCTTATTTTAGCTAAAGGACCTGGCATTCAAAAAAGTTAAATTAGCTGTCCAAGGATACACAGTGAGTGGCAGAACTAGGATTTGAACCCAGCCTTTCTGGCCTCAAGCTCATATTATTTCTAGGTTGCCACAGTAACTCCCACAGTGGATCCTGGATAAATTCATAATTCAAACGGATTGCTACCTCACTAGGACATAATCAGTTATGGTGAAGTGTTTTGCTAAAGCACAGAGCAGAGAGGAAAGTCCTGAGATAAGAGCTGCTGGCTGTCCTAATAAGAGAGAGGGACCTAGCTCTGAGGTCCTATCCAGCACAGCGGAAAAGGTGTCTGCTGCTTTGAGAGTTGGAGCCCACAAAGGAACAGTAGTGGGAGCTGTGGTGGGCTGGTGTGTCACTGTGACAGGATCGTGAGTGGGTGTGAGAGACCCATGGAGGCAGCATTAGGGGTTCCGTCGGCAGGGATCAAGACTTGCTGCTGAGTCAGGGCTCCAAGTATAGTAAGACACCAGCCAAGGACCCCAGAGGGCACTGCCCACTCTGGGAGACCTGGGCACAAGAGGGCACCAAACTGGAGACCTAGTATGGGTGTGTACCAGGCATCCATATGCAGACCTGTGAAAAGAGCAGGGCACAGGGTCTTGGGACTCAGGAACTAGATGCAAGGTCAGGATTTGACCAGGCAAATCAGTCCCTATATGTGATGGGTCTTTCTCTGAACAGCATTGGGGTAGGCCTTGGGGACACCAAGTTGCATTTGTCCTATGCAGTCAACAGAGGCCTATAGTGTGGAGGGAACTACTGAATAAAATGCAGCCAGCTTACCTGTAGCTTGTGTTTACCAAAACCCTTCCAAAGTGTAACACAGAAATCACGGTCAGGCATCAGCAAAGCCATGGCAAAGCATCTTTCAGAATTTGATTCAACAAGCTTTCGAGCACCAGCCATGAGTCAGGCACCCGGTCTGTACCGTAACTCTTTCTGCCCTCGTTTCCTGGCTGATGCTCTGGGTTTACCTTCTGGACATATAGCACATAGCATTGCCAGCCTTGCTCTAGTGTCCTCAGCCTCCCTGAGCTTCCAGGCTGAGGAGGCCATGCACCCACCATCCTCTCCATCACCTCCTCCCATGTCATTTTCCTCACAGGACTGATCAGTGTTGGGAATATTTTGTGCGTCCATTTGTCAGGGTGCTTGCTTAATGTGAATCTCTACAATGTACGCTCTGTGGGAGCAGTGACTTTGCCATGTTCACCCTACGTGTAGCTACTCAGTAGATTCTAAGTCAATATTTGTTGAATGAATAAGCTTTTGGGTACCTTAGAAAAGTCTCTTTAAATCAAAGCCTAGCATCTATTTATGAGATCTAAATCCTGAAAATATCCTAAATTGTCTACCAGTAGAAAGATGGGTAAGTTAGCAATCAGCAGGAACATTGTGTTGTTTTTAAAATGATAATTTGTAGAAAGTTTGTAATGACATGGAAATACTTACATTAAATCAAAAGAGGATACACAGTTTTATTATATGAGCACAATTATTTAAATCAAGGTTTCTCAGCCTCAGCACAGTTAACATTTTGGGCCAGATAATTCTTTGCTGTAGGGTGTCCTGTGCACTGTAGGATATTTAGCAGTGTTGCTGGCCTCTACCCAGTGATACCAGTAGCACCTACTCCTCACAGTTGTGACAATCAAAACTGTCTCCAGACACTGCCAGGTGGGGAGTGGGGGGTCAAAATAGCTCCCAGTTGAGAATCACCAACCTGTCCATTGTGAAATTGTAGTGAGAAAAAAAAATGGAAACAGTTAATACTCAGTGTTAGAAAAATTGCTGAATAAATTGTAGAGTCTCCATGTAATATCATGCAAATAAATTAACCAACCTCAAAAATTATATATTGAAGCTTCCTTTGCTGGGAGGAAATCCACGAAACTGTTAACAACTGTTGCCTTTCGGATGTTGCCAGCAGCCCTTGGGCAGAACGTGTCTTTTCATCACCATTTCCCACAATGTTTCAACAGATGGAAAAGAAAAAGCAAGAGAACAAAATGAGAAGAGACCAGTTGAACGACCAGTACTTGGAGCTGTTAGAAAAGCAGAGGCTATACTTTAAGACTGTGAAAGAGTTCAAGGAGGTAAGAGGAAGGCTGGGCAGCACGTTAAGGCTAACGTGAGATATATGTTCACCTCAAAAGTAGCCACTAAAAAAACAGCAGTGTTTTGGTTTTCCTTTGGTCTGTGAAGGGAAATAACAAGACAGAGTGTGATCTGGCAGTGAAGTGTGGCGTCTAGGTAGCTGAAGATTGCATTTTTCTATGGCCCATCTTGAGGTCTAATTAAATGTTTCAAGACATCACATCATTTTAGTTTTCCTAACACTTAGTAAGCACATTAAACTCACAAAATGACTCCATCAGTCCATATCAAGGGCCACCTGGAAACAGCATTTGTTGTGGATTCAGATATAGAATCTCCTCTCCTGCCAATCTTAGGGTAGGGAGGGACCTCAAGAAACTGTGTGGGAAGAAAGAACTTTGAAGTGTCACAGGTTTGGATTAGAATCCTACATTTACCACTTACCAGCTGTGTACTTTGGTAATGACCTAATTCCTCACAGCCTCAGTTTCCTCATTTGGTGGGTTCCGTTGGGTCAGATGAGAAATTTGAAACATCCAGCACCAGGTCTGGCATCTCCTAACACCCAACACTCAAGTCAATTTTGGTTTTCCCTGTTTTTCCTTCCTGCATTTGGGCAGTTACTCTTCATTGTTCCAGAAAGAAAAGTGCCTGCCCTTAAGAGATTTTCCACAAAGACTTCATTTTGTCCCTTGCTAGGGTCTCAGCAGCTTTATTTTAAGGAATTCCTTCTCCCTAACCTAAATCCATGTGGTTTCAGTGAGTTTAGAGACTGCTGAAAATACAGCAGAGTTAAAGGTAGGTTGTATCGTGGTGTTTGGTCTGCAGAATAAAAAATGTAGTCTTCCCATGCTCATAATTTTGTTCTTATTTTAAGACTTTTCTTTCTTCCTTCCTCATCTTTCCCTTCTCTTCTACATCTTTTTTGTGATTTAACTTCTGGAAGCCACATCCCATAGGCATTTCAAAATCTCATCTTTTCCAGTGTTCCAGCTCCTACTATATCCCTGGACAGATGCCAGGTTGTAACGCAGACCTCCCCCTCCTTAAGGAGCATACACTGTGGTGGGAGAGACGGATAACAAGCTAAGAACAAGTCATAACAAATAAGTAGTAACAATTCCAGACTTTGCCGTGTGAGGAGACTGGTTTAGGTGGTGTGGTCCGGGAGGGCCCTCTAGGGTGGGCAGGACGTAGCCATGGGAAGAAAGAGTTCTTCAGCCATAGCAGTGCAGGAATGGGGAGCAGAGGGTCTGCGGCTCAGTCTGGGACTCCTTTGAGGCTAGCACAGACTGAAGCTGAGGTCCCAGAAGGGCCGGTGAGCGAACTGGCAGGGAACAATTAGGAATTTGCTGCCCTACTCAGAGCTCCTCCTTCCCTTTAATCAAAACTCACAAAAGGAGAACTGCATCTCAAATTTTGCTTGGAGACACCCTTTTGACAGTGTAGAAACAAAAAGCAAGTAAGTTGAGGAGGATAAGTATAAGCTGTCAAAGCAATTGACAATGAAGTGGAAAAGCTCATTCTCGCCCAGCAGGCTCTCAGGTGAGAGCTTAGGATGACCTCCGAAGCACCAGTTCCTTCAGAGGTGTTAAGTGGCTTGGGTCTGAGTTCCCACCTGTGCTGGCAGTCATTGTCACACCAGACACAGAGGGTGGTTCCTCCAGAGCCAGCTAAGACACCTAGACCAGATTCTTGCCGGGCCTCTTTCCCTGAGTCCAAAGCAAGTCAGAAGAGGGGGAGGGGATGAAATATGTTCTTACATATTTCATTTAAATATATTTCACCACGCATTTAGCATGTCCTTTTATTTTTTGGTGTTAAAATTGTCCTAGAAAATAATTGTGATGGTGGGTAGTCCTTTTTTTTTTTTTTTTTTTAACATTTTACTTGGCAAAAATTTAAAATTGGCAACCACATGTCAGGGTTCCAGCATCTTAAACTTTCTCCCACAAGCTCCTGCGAGGTAATTTGGGGCCACCACAGGTGTTGAGGAGGAGGTGATGATAGGGACTTGCTTGCTACTTCACAGCCTCTACCCCATATCTTCAGCCAGACTAGTTCTGCTGCTTTTCTGTTTTATACATTACAGTTTAATTTGGACTTTCATCCAGGGTGGAGCCTTCTCCCAGCACCCTCTATTTTGCCTTCTCACCATCCTCTCACTGGTTTTTACATTCTAAATTCTCACTGCATCCTGGGCCCAAGCACTTGTAGTGTGCCATAATTATTCTTCATGGAAAACACAACATTATTGTCTACGAGATGGTTTTTTGCCAGCTTTTTTGCCAGCTTAGCGGTTGCCTTCGTTGGGTTTGGTTTACCCCACGTTAAATGGGTAACAGTGATGTGCCATGGGCACCATTTAGGTACCAAGTCATGCCTGCATCCTGACTCCCAGGCTTCTCTGGTTTCAGAAGCTTCTTCATTAGAGACATTGGGTTTTCTCTAAAATCCCGTTGACTTGCCCTGAGAGAGCTGATTAATTGTAAGTCTGCCAGGAAACAACATGTACTCTGACATCACCTTAATCACAGTATTAAGTGAATAGTGTCTCTAAGCCACAGTTTCATCAGGTCATGAAACTAAGATTTAAATTCAATAGCACTGATGAATTCAAACCCTACATTTTTGTGAAGCTGGCTTTGGGTACATAACCTTGAGTGAACTTAGCTCTCTGTCTGGCACCTAGTGGGCCTGGATAGAGTTTTCAGCAGGAAGGAGACTGAGGTGATGAGACATTCCCTTTTCTTCTAGAAACAAACAGCCAAAGCGCCTCTTTTATATTTGCTTTGAAGAGACGAGACTATGACTCTGTAGGCTCACATACTAGGTGACATTGTAGGCTGTCTCTACCGAAAAGTATGAGCATCACCTAGTGCGCTGTGACACACACCGTTCCCCACGGTAGAGTTCGGATGCTTCTGGGTGGTTTTTGCCTCATTTAAATGGTGAGGTGGGTGACAGTTTAAACTTATTTACCGTTTTATATTTTTGTTATGGAAATCTTCAAAAATACACAAGTAGAGAGTGTAGTATAACAACATAATAGTGTAGCGCTCTCTTCTTCTTCCATCTCTTCCCCTCCATTTGTTTTAAGCTGGAGTCTTTTTTCCCTCAAGTACATCTCAATCCATTTTAAAAAGGAAAACTTTGTTATTTTCTAAAAGAAAATAACATGTGACCCAGCACCACCTTATTTCTGTCACCCCCACCGCCCTCCCCGTGAACTGCCTCTCTCCCCCCAAAAAGGTGCTGAAAAGTGTCAGAGCGCCTTGCTTCTGACAGCCTCACAGTCTTCAGCCTTACCACCAAGGCAAGCACCCACCTGTTTCCTTGTTCCCTGAGTGAAAGATATGTCTGAATCCTGTAGATGAGCCAGCACTAGCCTTAGCTAGACCAAGGTCGTTGTGGTCATGCTGCCATCACACCGCCAAAAGATCAGGACCTCCAGAGAGCTGAGAGCAGCTGACCCTGGCCCAGGGAGGTGGAAAAATTGACCATGGGGGTTTTGAGTGCAGAAGGTTCAAGAGTGAAAGTTTTTCTCCCACAATAAATGCACCTCCAGGAAAACACGGACCCTGGAGGCCTGACCACTGTCAAGCCTGTGAGCTCTACCTCTCCGGGCCCTTTCTGCTACCACTTTTATCTCCCAATTTAAAAGCAGGACTCCTTGTGACCCTGCCCAGAGAATGGGGTTGGAGTTATTGGAGGTTTGCTAGCAGATGGAGGCATCCTGAGCTACTAAGGCCAGTGGAACGAGGGCAGGAGGCGCAGTTAGAAGCTTTTGAAGATGACCCCAGAACATGAAATGATGCAGAGGTGACTTATGCCACTGGATGTCAGATTCTACAGGCAGAGGTTGGGGCAGTGACCTCCCTCAATGATAACCTGTAGCACACGCCATTGATTTCATACAGCTTGGTTTTAAGGAAGGGCGGGTTATCTTTTTTTTTTTTTTTTTTTTTTTTTTTTTTTGAGACGAAGTCTCGCTCTGGCGTCCAGGCTGGAGTGCGGTGGCACGATCTTGGCTCACTGCAAGCTCCGCCTCCCGGGTTCACGCCATTCTCCTGCCTCAGCCTCCAGAGTAGTTGGGACTACAGGCGCCCGCCACCACGCCCGGCTAATTTTTTGGATTTTTAGTAGAGACGGGGTTTCACTGTGTTAGCCAGGATGGTCTCAATCTCCTGACCTCGTGATCCACCCGCCTTGGCCTCCCAAAGTGCTGGGATTACAGGCGTGAGCCACCGCGCCCGGCCCCGTTATCTCTTGATGAATATCTTTTATCCTATTTTCTGAGTTTCTTAAAGACAAGAATATTCTTAACCTTCACTGTTGTTAGAACTCTACGTGTTTTGCCTGCTGTGTAAACTAGGGCTCCCTTTTCTCTCTTTTTACGCTGCTGTCTCCAAAGCCTTTCCCCACTCACTCACCATAGTATGCCAAGACTGGCAGATAAGTGTGCTTTCTGCTTCTATCCTCTTGATGTTTCATAGACTTCATGAAGTCTTTAGGAATGACAGTGCCTATCCTCTCATCCTGTTTTCAGTCTGACAGCCCAGAAATGGAGCATCATTATAGTTATTTTGGTGTTGATGTCATAGGTCATCAGGAAGCTTCACCATGCTGGCGGCAGCATGCCAAGAGACTGGGTTGGCCAGGAGATGTCTCCCATAGGGATATGGGAAGGGCACTGAGACCATCTTGGCCTCACATGGGCGCTAATGTAGTCACCACTCTCTCTATACTCTGCTTCTCCTCCAGGAGGGCCGCAAGAATGAGATGCTGCTGTCCAAGGTGAAAGCGAAGGCCTCCTGAACATCCCCAGCCATGGTTGTATGTCATTGATTTTACTTTTAAGCACCGTGTATCAACTACAAGATCATGAAATGGTTCTGAAAGCGACAGTAGAGAGATGCAGGTGTAATGGTTTCAACAACCTGGATGTTTTCTTTCTCCTCTTTGCTTCCATTCATCTCTGTTGGCTGCTGTTGATGGAATCAGACCGTAAACATGTGGCTTGGATAACACCCGTCATCCTGTGAAGAATGTCGGCAGTACTTTTCTCTGTTGATCAACTTTTATGTCTCCAGTAACATTGCACTTACAAAGGTACCTGTATTTGTGTGGACTCTGAATAAAGAAGAATTCATTTGTTTAGCAAGTATTAATTGAGCACCCACTGAGAAATAAGCACTGAGGAAGATTCAGAGACATGTAAAACAGAGTTCCTACTGCACAGGCACCCAGCAGGTGGCCCAGGGAGGCAGATACACAGCACACTTGACCACAGAACTGGACCATCTGAGATGTTTTTCAGCAAACAGAAGGCATGTAGCTGAAATGATCAGCCCATGTAGTGTTGGTCACTTGGGCCTTTCACCTGCCATGGTACCTTTTGTTCCCAGCTCCTCCAGGTGCCAACCAGCAGGCTTGGTGACAGCAACTGGAATGAAAATTCAGTATCATTTTCATTTTTATACGTTACTCAGGTTTATTTCTCAGAAAATTGAAAACAGACCTTGTGCTGAGGACACTTCAATAAAAATTACACCTTCCCCTGCCCCAATGTTCATTTGAGTCACAGCATGCAGAGGGGCTGTGCATCCCCCTCATTGAAGGCACATTCGATGAGGCTACACTGCAGATGGGTCATGATCTGAGCCAGGAGAGAGAGAGAGACACTGTTCCCTGCACTCAAGGCAAGTAGGGTGTCAGGAGGAAGAGCAGTGGGGTTTGCAGAGATCCAGGGAAACTTCCTGGAAGAGGCAGCATTTGGGCCCAATCTAAAGGGAGAATTGGATGTTGACAGGCAGGAAGATTGTTTTAAATGAAAATACGCTATGATTAAAAACCCAAGAGGATGCAGAGGAGTGCAAGGCATGCGTATTGGGAAAGGAGGGGATAAACTGGTCTCTTCAGGAGGCTTCAGAGACCCATCTAGGAAGTAGGGCTGAGACTAGACTTTGGAGGGCCTTGGAAGGGCAGCTGATGGTTGACTTTAATCCTTGGAAATAACCAGTGCAGATCAGACACGGAGCTCCTGCTGCCCTGGTCCTCAGGAGTCTGGTAACTCAGTCATGTTCAGTAGGTTTGTGCTCCATTCTGCATAAATCTTGCAAACATACTAGGCGGCAGGTTTGGACAGTAAGCTTGACACAAAAGCTTAAACATGTCAAGCAACTGGAGCATTCAGCAGCCACAGAAATGTGTTCATTTTTAGTTCCCTAATGGATGTGATTAAGCAGGGCCGACATGTACAGATTCAAAAACACACACACGTGCTGGATTAAAAACAGCCACTGGTTTCAGTGCCAGGGCCAGCAAGGCCTGCCTGAGCCAGGGGGAAGCAGCAGCTTGCAAATAGAAACTGCCACGTGAGGGCGCTTCTTGGGCCATGTGCAGCTCCGCCTCAGCTGGGCCCTGAGCCGCAGTCATGTGGGGGTTTTGAAGGGCTGGGTGAAGTTGAAGCAGTAATTGCAAAAGAACAGGTGGCACTTTGAGGGCAGGGGAAGGAGACAGAATTTTGACTGCGTTTGAAATTATTTCAGTCAGGGAAACATCTGCGTTATCTTGTTAAGCAGCTTGTAGGCCCACCCCTGGCTAACTGAACTTTGTGAGCAGTTGGGGCAGTTATTCGAATATTTGTCCACAGATGGTAGGGAGGCAGATGACATTTTGGGGTTACTGGAGTCCACCTCTGTGCTCATGGGGAAAGTACAGCATGATTAATCCAAAGCAGCCAGTAATTCTGTTTGAAAGTGCAGGCATTTATTTTGAGCTGTGTTTCACAGGAGTTTCATTTGGTTTGGTTTTGGTATAGAGAGGTGTCCATAGATCTCTATTCCCTTTTTTTTTTATCCACAGGGCCTACTACGGATGAATCAGTTTCTGTTGCCTGAATACACTTTGAATTAGGCTACAGAAGCCAGTTTGAGCTCAGATTTCACACTTGCTGCAGGCAACCCTCAGTGTGGACATGTCTTCTGAGTAATTAGGATATGACTTTATAGTGAAGCCATACAGGCTAAGGAGATGCCCCAAGGCCCCTGATCATTTCAGAAACCACCTGGAGAGCCAGCAGGGGTCTTCCCAGGGCCATGGCTCTCTGTATGCCTAGACATAGTGTGGCATTATGCTCTAAGCCCACAGGCTTCTCCAGAGTTAAAAGGAAGCAAGAACATCCTTAAGTTACTTTTGTAAAATGTGCGCTTCAGGAGGAACCATGTTTCCCCAGGAGGGACAGGCGCCCTGCTCAATCAGCACAGGGAGTTGCTAGCGGGCAGGCTGCACAGTGCTGTGGAGTCTCCGCCAGCCTCTGGGTTGGGGGCTCCTTCCCACTACGTGCTTCTTAAGGAGTGCCTGGGACTGCTCTGCTTAAGCCGCAATCAGAGCTGTTGTGAGCAGGACAAGATTGGGTGATCGCAAGGTGCGTGGGGAGATGCTATTTTGATATCTTTGACCTGTGCTCTGTCTCTACTGGATGACTGGGGTTAGCTAACACCACTGGAGGGAGATGCAGAGTGTTAAACAGTCGTCAGAGTCACGCTGAGGAGTTTTTTAACAGAGGACAAATTCCCAGTTTGTCAAGCGTATCTCTGTTAGAGTCTGAAGTTCATCGTTTTAATGGTTCTAGCTCGTAGCCCTTACATATTTTCAGGATAGCTGGGTCCTGCCAGTGTCCGCTGAGTCTGTCAGCACAACCAGAAGGCCCGGGCATGGGAAGCATTCTCTGACAACACCGAGCCCTTGGGACCTCCTGAAACCTTGAGCAGAGGCTGGAGAAGCCTTCAGACCGTCCTTTCACTACCTCACCAAGTGTCATGCCTGGGACCTCAGACATCAGGGTTGTGATGTCGATGTCAGGCCCAAGTCACTTCTCTAGTGACCGAAGCAGACCTGCCTGAAAGGGTACTCTGAACAGTGAGCCCTGGCCATAACCTGTGCCCTCATATTTCTGCTGCCTCAGATGGTCTTGTTCGTCCACTCTGTAGGTGACTGATGATCACCCTAAAGGGGAGGTAGGCATCTAACAGTAGCACAGTTACTTTGAGCCTGACCCCTTGCTCTGAAGTGCAGATGCTGAGTTGACACATGCACTGAGGAAGAACACTTTAAGGAAGCACTTTATGATTTACTCATGGCTGGTGTTGGCCTCAAGGTAAAAGAACATCTTAATGCAGAACAGTACAACAAAGTGCCCCATAGGATGGGTGCCATCGTCTGTCCCCGTGGTTGGGATTCCCAAGGAAAGTGCCTTGTTCCGTGCATCTTCAGAATCCCCCACGCCCTCTCTTGATCCTTTTCATGAAGTCCAGGGCATTCCTTCTATGACAGGCTGAAGATGCATTGTAAAAGGTAGTGCTATAGTAGTATTCCCACTTCTCACAATAAATGTGCAAAACTCCTGGAGGATTTGGTGCCCGATCTACAGCATACTTGACAACACGGGGAATACCGTGGATGCTCCACACCAGCCTTAACATCCGTCCCCCAAATGTGCCGAACTCATGCCTGCCCAGGGCCACCGGGCCTGGCCCTGGGCAACAAAAGGAAGGGCCTGTCTTACCACAGTCTCCCCAGCATCTAGCTCAGGGTAGATGACTGACTGGGAAATTCCGGTTGGATAAAATGGCTTTTCCACATGGCAACTTTGCATCTCTATTAGCAAAATTTAGATTGAACCTCTCCTCTACTTGATGCTTAGTTTGAGGACAGGTAAACAGTTTTCACAACTTTAGAGGGTCTTAGAGTGTGTTATACAGTAACCTTGAAGTTTGAGATGAAACAAGGTGTCAGAGCTTTTGAATCTTTCAAAGGAATTGCCTTTTACAGATTTATTTTTTTTTAATTCCCCAAGAAGGGAAAAAGAGAGGGAAGAACTACAGTAATGTTAGAGATAAGGTATGTTTCGGCTCAAAATGTGTCATGAATCTAAAGGTAACTTGATGGGTAGAAAGGTCTCAGCCATGTGAACCAGGAAGTGGGAGCACAGTGCAAGGCTGTGGGTGGCAGCACTAGATACAGTGGTGGCAGGAGTGTGACACGTAGGCACTCCATGGGGGACAGCCAGACAGTGTCTGTCAGAAGTGCAAATGCATCAGCTTTTTGAACTAAGAATTGTACCTGTGTACAAGGGTTTTTGTTGAAACACTGTAATAGCAAAAAGTTGGAGAGTGCCACCAGTATAGGGGAATGCTTAAATACATTATGACCAGCTTAAACAATGGAATAGTTTGCAGAAACTTAAAACAGTGGATCCTGTGTGTGTGTACTACCATAGAATGGTCCCCAAGATGCATGATTAAGTGGGGGAAAAAAGAAGCCCATGGTATCTTAATGTTTGGAATGGAGAAAAATGTGTAGATGTATGTGTGTGCGTATGTTTTCACACAGACATATACACATGTATATCATATGTCTGCCTGCATACGCCTAGGATTTCTCTGGGAGGATACCCAGCAATCCAGCAGCCTGATTGCCTCTGGGAAGAGGGGTGGGAATGACTTTTCAATGTACACCTTTTGTACCTCTTGAATTTTGTACCATGTACATGTATTATCTATTAAAAAAATAGTTTTTAATTTTTAATTTGGTTTACTTTTCTTAAAACAATAGAACCAAAATGGAAGAAAATTCTGATTCACTAAATCTGCTTTCTTAAAGATAAAGCCTTTGATTCAAAAGTAGTGAGACTCTTTCTTGGGTCTTGAGGCAGTGGGCCATACAAAGGGGGGTGTCCTTTTCCGGTAGAACAGAATGGGGCAGCGAAGCAGGGGCTGGCTCTCCTCACACTCTGGGAGCATGTTGGGTCAAGCAGAGGGAGGGATGGGGACGGGGAAATAGATGGTGACATGACTAATCCCTGGGACAGATGGGCTGCTGCAGGGTTCCCTCCATCTCACAAACATCACAGTGCAACCCTGGCCCTCTGACTTTTGGAGCACAAAAGATAGGCATACCTCTGAGTCATGATTCCAGGGGGGCTGTTAACATCCTCCCGAAGCCGTGCCCATCTTGTGTGGAAACCTGCTGTGGGTGATCCTTCTCCACCCCTGCCTTCTTTTAAAAACCAACACAACTCTGGTTTTGTCCAGCTCCGAGGTGGCTGTGTGTCAGCCCCAGGAGAGGAACATGACAGCCGTTCCAGTCGGGAATCTTACTTCTGTTGGCCAACTGCTGGTTTGCAGATGGTTTGCGGATGGATGTCTAAGCCAGTTATGGCCAGTTTAGGGGAGACTGCTGAACTTCTTGGAAAGATTTCACCCATCTTGAGACCATGAAAAGAGACATCCCAACGCACTGAGGTTGGCAGAGGGAAAAGGTGGAAAGAGCCTGGCTCTCCGAACGCATGACAAGCCTCTCAGCCACGCTGCGGCCCACCTGCTTCCATATTCTTGTTCCATGAGAAAAATGAACCTCTGTTAGCTTGTGCATTCGACCAACAAATACTTGAGTTTCTTCTATGTGTCAGGCCCTGAGAATACAGCAGTAAAAAAAGCAGACAAAAGAACCTGCCTTCTTGGAGCTACCCTCCAGCGGAAAAAACATACGAACCAGATAACTATGTAAATATTGGCATGTGGTGCTTCAATGTGCTGATTAAAGCAAGGAAGAGTATCAGGAGTGTCTGGCTTGGTGGCGGTTGCAATTTTATATTGAGAAGTGAAGGAAGGCCTCACTCACTGACTAGTGAGGGACTGAGTATATAGATACCTGTGTAAAGAACATTCCAGGCACAGGGGATAGCAAGTGTAAAGGCCCTCAGGTAGGAGCATACCCAGCAGGTGAGTTTGAGAAACATGAAGGGGAACTGTGTGGGGAGCCACTGGAGGGTTTTGGAGAAGGAAATCAATGCGATCTGGGTTCATTTTTTTGTTTGTTCTGAGATGGTGTTTCGCTCTCGTTGCCCAGGCTGGAGTGCAATGGCGCAATCTTGGCTCACCACAACCTCCACCTCCTGGGTTCAAGCAATTCTCCTGCCTCAGCCTCCCGAGTAGCTGGGATTACAGGCATGTGCCACCACACCTGGCTACTTTTATATTTTTAGTAGAGATGGGGTTTCTCCACATTGGTCAGGCTGGTCTCGAACTCCTGACCTCAGCTGATCCATCCGCCTCAGCCTCCCAAAGTGCTGGGATTATAGGCGTGAGCCACCGTGCCCAACCAATCTCTTCATTTTAATAGGCATCCCTACACTGAGTGCGGTGGCTCATGCCTGTAATCCCAGTACTTTGGGAGGCCGAGAAGGGGAGATCGCTTGAGCCCAGGAGTTCAAGACTAGCCTGGGCAATATGGCAAAACCCCATCTTTACTAAAAATACAAAAAATTAGCCAGGCGTGGTGGAGCACAACTGTAGTCCAAGCTACTCAGGAGGTAGAGGTGGGAGGATGGGTTGAGCCTGGGAAGTCAAGGCTGCAGAGAGGCATGATCACGCCACTACACTCCGGCCTGGGCGACAGAGTAAGACTGTCAAAAAAAAAAAAAAAAAAAAAAAAAAGGATCCCTCTGGAGGCTGTGTTGACTATGGGGAGGGCAGGGCATACAGGGCATACTCCAGATTTAAATATAACTAAAATGAAAGTTTTATGAGATAATACTTCCCCTTTTAATACAACACTCTGATTTTTTTTTTCCTGTTTTGAAAATGCTGAGCATTGAAGTGCTGCTTTCCATCATCCCGTCGTAGCAGATGCCATTTTATGGCAGGTGAAATGTACTTCCCCTTGACTTTGGGCTTTTGCTTGTCCTATGGGTTGTTAGCTGACTTGATACAAGTTTTGAAAGTATGCTTGCACAGATGGGTTTACCTTCTTGCCCTGCTCTCTTGAGAAGTACCCTGTTGGCCCAAGGACAGGATGAAGGACAAATAGAGCAGGCCTAGACACAACCTGCAGCTTGAAACCAAGCCCAGAAGAGCCCTGCCTTAGATCAGTGAAATCCCAGCCAACTCAGGCATATAAGCAAGAAATAAAGATTTGCTGTGTACCACCGAGACTTCATAGTAATTGCACACGACTATTGAGAATGCAGCTGATTGAGCAAACCCCAAACTGGTTTTATGATAGGTTGTGACCTGGAGTTGAAAAGATACCTCTCCACACCACTCAGATGAGGGGCCAGAAGAGCAGCCTTCTGGGAATGGGACCTACATGTGGAATAGATGCTCACAGAGCACAGCCATTGTAAGAATCCAAGTTTGCTCAGACAAGGCCAGGCACGGTAGCTCATGCCTATAATCCCAGCACTTTGGGAAGCCAAAGTGTGAGGACTGCTTGAGGCCAGGAGTTCAAGACCAGCCTGGGCAACATAGGAAGATCCTGTTTCTACACCAAAAAAGTTAAAAAAAAAAAAAAAAAATCCCTCAGATATGCCTGAAGAAACATGGAGGCCATATTCAAAGGGAGAAAAGTAGCATACTTCATGTGTTATAGATGACCAAATTAATAAAGCTCTTCCATTAGCCACATCCATCCTACAGACCTGGAACTTTGTGCAATTAAATTGTGACACCTTAGTGATAACTTAGAAAATAAATCCACACATGGCCGGGCGCAGTGGCTCAAACCTGTAATCTCAGCACTTTGGGAGGGCGAGGAGGGCGGATCACGAGGTCAGGAGATCAGGACCATCCTGGCAAACACGGTGTAAACGCTGCCTCTACTAAAAACAAAAAAAAATTAGCCGGGCATGGAGGCGGGTGCCTGTAGTCCCAGCTAATGGGGAGGCTGAGGCAGGAGAATGGCGTGAACCCAGGAGGCGGAGCTTGCAGTGAGCCCAGATCGCACCACTGCACTGCAGCCTGGGCGACAGAGCGAGACTCCGTTTCAAATAAATAAATAAATAAATAAATAAAGGAAAGAAAGAAAATAAATCCACACAGGGGGGAGATGAATTCCTCTAACAGCCTCCCAACTCCATCTTAGTTATGTTCTATAGGCAAAGGGGATGGAGGGAGAACAGAGACATTACACTTACCAAGGATGTTCCTAGAATGTTAATTGGAAATCAGATGTGTTTTTGTCACTAGAATTCCATTTCATATACTCTGAATTAAAAGGAATCATAAGTCAATCATAAGTCATCATAAGTCAGTTTATGATGATTGCATAAAGTCAATCATCAACTAATCCGTTTCAGGAATTCAACATTTTATAATTATTGTGAGCAGTTGAAGAAGGTTTACTAACTGAAGAAAAGTTTGAAGTCTAAAATGTCCAGCAGAAGTTGCCACCAAATTGGCAAGCAAATAGTTTTCTGTTAAGGAAATCTAAACATAAATGTGATTCCTTCTGCCCGGGATGCTTCCATAATGAGAGTACGTTAAGTCAAAGCCCCTGCCAAATAAACAATAAACGCACACTATCCAATAGCAAGAGTAAACCAAAAAATTCTACAGGTGCCTACCCAACCACACCCAGACTCTCCTTGAAACCTTATTCCTGGAATCCAACTAGAATAATGCAAGAGGATTCACTAGGTGTAGTCTGCAAACGCTCATGTGGATCTCATGCTGCAAAATGCAAGCCACAGTTGAAACATGGAGTCTAGTCAGGTTTCTGTTAGGTTCCTTTCATCTTTCTCATGTTTGGAAACAAGCAGACTTGAGTCCAAATACCTGTCTGCTATGTATTCACTCTGTGACCATGGGCAAGCTACTCACCCTTTTAGAATATAGTTAGTGAGGACTATATTTACCTTATAGAGTGAATGGAGGAGTGAGTGATCATTTGTATTTAAAACCCAGTACAACAGCTATGCATGATGGGTGCTCAATAAACAGTACTTTTAAAATTTATTCCCGAATGTGCATTTTATGAAGGGAGAGATGGGGAGATTATTAATACCCCCTATTATCCTTCAGTCAATGAGGGAAGATTCTCAGTAGACCCAAGATTGAGCTCTGACTCTTAAAAGACAACAATGATGGATGACTGAGTGTATCATTTGGTAACTACATACCTGTTCCACCTCCTCCAGGTTGTCAGTCACCTGCTTATTAATTTCTTCCCTGCCTTAATTCACGAGATATGAGGTGGCTTGTAGGAAACAAGCAGAACAACAGTAAACTATAAACTGAACATAAAACACTAGGATAGGGAAATCTAAAATTGGAATTATAGACTGGCTGGAAACATTATACACAAATAAGTAGGCTACTGGGTTTTATATAAATTCCAGAGTTAAGCCAACAATTTGGTTCTGTGCTTCTTCTTCATCAAAATGAAAATGGAAACACAGTCAATTAATAATCCTCATTGTCATGAAAAGAAAACATGACTTCACAAAGAATGTAATAGGATGATTAACTGCATCCTTATATGAAATGCACTGATGAGTTTTATAAGAATATTTCCTGTATCTTCCAATGAAAAAGAACAGAATTCCAAAACACAACTCCAAGAAGGCTGTCCAGGGTACCACACTAATTACCTTCCTGATGCCCAGTCTCTAGCAACAATGGAATGGTTGGACCATGTATTCTTCCCAGACTCTTCAGAATTCCCTCATTTAACAGGGTTGGTACCTATGAGAACTGGAACTGTATATGGCTTGAGGTTATACTGGTGCACGATCCACAATTGCAAAAATACAAATTGTTGAGAAAACAAGTGTTTGTAACTCATTTTACAACACAACTGATCTGACTCAAATGACCTGCACTAATATGAGGCTATTTCTAGTCCTTTTCTCACAATGTATATATTCATACATCTTACTGCAGAAATACTCAATTATTGATTACATGCTGCTGTCCTAGACCCAGTCGGGGGTGTTTTCTAATGTATGGACTATACCATAAATGTTTATATACTATATATGCCTTTCTAAAACCCAAAAAAATAATTCTGGATTCTGAAACACATCTGGTCCCAAAGACTTTGGAAAAGGAACTATGGACCTGTATTCTCTAATAAACCTTAAAATACTGGTACGATTTAGCGTAAGGGTGAAGAATACCTGTATAACTCAGATATGAAATGAACCACTGGTGGAGCAGATCCTTTGTACAAATTAAAAAGCCTAATCAATAGGCAGCTATTCTGCCTCCAAAATGAGGTAAACTGGGACCAAGATGATGTAGTCCATGCCTTGGATTCCTATACATCTGGGCCACATTTAACATTTTCTGGAAGGCCATGAGTCACTATGGCAGTTTTGGGTGGGGGTGAGGGGTTGTTGGTTTTGAATCCTACAATAGGCATCATTTTTCCTATCTCGGTGTCATATGCAGGTATGTGTCCACCATAAGAATGATTCTGAGTCTAGAAATGAATTACCTGGCAAGCTTTAAAAAACACTGTTGCCTGGGGTTTCACTTCCCAGAAATACCAATTTAGTTGGCCTAAAGAGCAACCTGAATATCCAGAAGTATCTCTCACTGATGATAAGAAAGTCATCTAGACAACTGAAGAGATGGATTACCAGACCTCTTCTTTGAGAGCCTGATGCAGTAGGTATGGTTTGCACTGAACATCTTTTTTTTAAAGCAAAACTTCAGGGATCCTCATCTTCTCACAAATTGGCATACACTATCCTGTTGGGGAAGCGTAAGAGCCTGGGGAAGATAAGCTAAGTAAGGTGAATAAAAGAGGTAGAGAGGGCTGTTCCACAAAGGAGAAAGTCTTCTGAGTGGGCCACCAAACACACCACTGGGGCCATGTGCTGAGAATAGCCCTCTGAGGAATATACTATTGACAAAAGAAAAGCAAATCAGCTTCAACTCTTGCGTTAATTTTAAATAATCAACAGTAGCTGCCTAGAGTGCTGTCCTGGAAAGGATTCTGAGACCAGGTTCCTGCTCAGTGGGGAGCCAAGCCATGACCAATTGGCAATGTCTGCCATGCACATGGGAAGAAGGCATAGTTACAACATCTGCCAGACCTATGCTGTCTTTCTTGAGAGCCTTGGCGCTGCTGCTTCTACAGTCCAAGTCCAATGGTATAACTCTCAAGACAGCATTAGCACTCAGCTGTGGAGGGAAGGATCTCAGATCACTGATGAAAAAGTCCAAGTTTCCTTCCTCCTTACAATCTACCCACGTCTCTCTAATCCCTGTGTTCATCTCTGCTTAGTAAAGAGGCTCTTGAAGGCATTGTTGTAGTTCCTGTTAAAAGCTGTGTAAATTAGGGGGTTGAAGAAAGAATTGGAGTAGCCAAGCCACAGAAATATGCTTTTCCAAATGGAGGGCAGGCTGCAGGCACAGAGTGGACTGATGAGCTCCGTCAGGAAGAAGGGGATCCAGCACAGCACAAACACGCCAATCAGAATTCCCACCATCATGGTTGCTCGCTTCTCCTTCTGCTCCCGCCAGGAGTCTCCGCTCGCCTGGAAGGCCACCGTTGCTCTGCAATGTGCCGTGAACACCATTTCGGCCTCATCAGGTGCTTCCTTTACCTTGCAACAAAGAAAATCCCAGCACTTTGGGAGGCCGAGAGGGGCGGATCACGAGGTCAGGAGATCGAGACCATCCTGGCTAACACGGTGAAACCCCCTCTCTACTAAAAAATACAAAAAACTAGCCGGGCGAGGTGGCGGGCGCCTGTAGTCCCAGCTACTCGGGAGGCTGAGGCAAGAGAATGGCGTGAACCCGGGAGGCGGAGCTTGCAGTGAGCTGAGATCCAGCCACTGCACTCCAGCCTGGGCGACAGAGCGAGACTCCGTCTCAAAAAAAAAAAAGAAAAGAAAAGAAAAAAAAAGAAAATAATGGAATTAAAAAATAAAACAGAAAAACAAGGAAGAAGCTGAACAAACCAGAAAGACAACAACTCCTCTTAGACTTGTCAGAGAAGTGAGATCACAGGGCTAAATGCTGCTCCAAAAATGGTCAGGTGAATATAGAGCATCACCACTTACCAGAGCAAAAACCCACAACCAGAAACTTCTGCAGGAACCAGTAAGAAAACGTAAGCTCTAAACTGACAAATTGCCGGAGGCTCAGTGTGGAAAAAATCTGACAGTTAAAAAATCCAGGAAGACTTAGTCATGGAGTGGGGTAGAGGGTAGAGGTGTACATTTTTATGTTTTATTGTTTCCAGGGTCTCTATCAAGTCCTCACAGTAAATACTGGAGAAAAATCACCTTGTGCTTTTGGCAAGGGGAAGGGAAAGGAATCCATTTTGAATATGCCAAACTATTCTGTTCTTTTTTTTTTTTTTTTTTTTTTTTTTAGAGGCGGAGTCTTCACTCTGTCCCCCAGGCTGGAGTGCAGTGGCACCATCTTGGCTCACTGCAAGCTCCGCCTCCCGGGTTCGCGCCATTCTCCTGCCTCAGCCTCCCGAGTAGCTGGGACTACAGGCGCCCGCCACCGCGCCCGGCTAATTTTTTGTATTTTAGTAGAGACGGGGTTTCACCGTGTTAGCCAGGATGGTCTCCATCTCCTGACCTCGTGATCCGCTCGCCTCAGCCTCCCAAAGTGCAGGGATTACAGGCGTGAGCCACCGCGCCCGGCCAACCATTCTGTTCTTAATAGGGCCTATCCTCATGAGATTAACTTACCAGAGCCTAACCTGAGGGCTTTTATCAGAGCCCAGTCTACCTGGAGGAAGGGAAATACCCACCTCCAGTCCCCTGTAGCCATCCTGCCCCACCTAAGGGGGAAGTAGGACTGAGAAGCACTAGTGAAGTTTACAGTCCAGGCACACAGGCTAAAAAACAACTGAGACCTAATCACAGGACTACAGAACACTTCCCCTTCTCCCATACCTCACCACCATATTAACTAAAGGTCCATCTACCACAGTTCCTTTTACCCAGTGCATCATGTCTACCTTTCAACAAAAAAATTACAAAGCACACTAAAAGGCAAACAACACAGTTTGAAAAGACTGAACAAGCATGAAACCAGTCATAGATGGCTATGATGTGAGAATTATCAGACAAATAAAACTATGATTAATAACAGCTTTAAAATAAAAAGAAGACAACATGCAAGAAAGATGAGTAATGTAAAGCAAAGAAATTGAAATTCTAAAAAAAGAATTTTTTAAATGTTAGATATCAAAACACCAACAGAAATGAAGTTTCCCTTTCATAGGTTCATTAGTAGACTGGGCACAGATGAGGAAGGAATCTCTGAACTTCAGGATATGACATTAGAAACTTTTGAAACCAAAACACAAATAGAAAAAAAAGATGTATAAAAATAGAATAGTCCAGAGTGGTGAGACAACTACAAAAGTTGTAAATACACTTAATGAGAATACCAGAAGGAGAACAAAAGGAATATAAGCAGTATTTGAAGCAATGATGACTGAGAATGTCCCCTAGTTAATATCAGACACCAAGCCACAGACCCAAGGAGGTTAAAGAAGAATAAATAACGGATATAAAATACAGACACCTAGGCATGTCATATTTAAACTTGAGAAAAGCAAAAATAAAGACAAAAATCTTGGAAGAAGCCAAAGGGAAAACCTATAGATAGCAAAGATATCCATTACATCCAGCTTCTCTTCAGAAACCATACAAGCAAGAAGAGTGTGAAGTAAAATGTTTAAAGCATTGAGAGAAAAAAAATCCACCAACCTAGAATTCTATATCTTGGAAAATTATCCTTTAAAAATGAAGGAGAAAAAAAAAAAAAACATTTATCAGACAAAAATCGAGGGAATTTGTTGCCAGTAGACCTGCCTTGGAAGAAGTGTTAAAGGAAGTTCTTCAGAAAAGGAAAATTATATATCAGAAACTCAGATTTGTGTAAAGAAAGGAAGAGCATCAGATAATTAATAAGTAAAGATAGAATAAAAACTTTTATTTTTCTTATTTGATCTAACAAGTTCAAAAAATAATAGCAACAATGTATTTGAAGATATATATATACATACACACACAAACACACTTATGTAAACTATATGTAAGTGAAATGAATGATAGCAAGATACAAGAAATGGGAGTGAGGGATTAGAATTATTGTGTTATTATGAGGTATGTGTTCTACCCATGAAATAATATAGTGTTATTTGAAAATGGACCTGGATTAGTTGTAAATGTGTATTGCAAACTGAAGGGTCAACCACTAAAAAAAAAGTGAAGAAGTGTAACTAATATGCTAAAAAAGGAGAGAGAAATGAAATAATATTCTCAATTAAAACTATAAAGGGCAGAGCTGTACACAGTGGCACAGACCTATAATCCCAGCTACTCAGGAGGCTGAGGCAGGAGGATTGCTTCAGGCTCAAGAGTTTGAGAACAGCCTGGACAACATAACAAAATAAACAAACAAACAAGAAACCTACAAGGGGCAGAAAAAGAGTGCAAGAGAAAAATAGGAACAAAGAAAAAAGACAACAAATAGGAAACAGTAACAAAAATGGTAAATATTTATTTATGTCAGTAATCACCCCAAACATCATTGGTCTAAAGGCACCAACTAAAAGAGATTGTCATAGTGGATCATAAAACAAGATAACTATATGTTGTCTACAAGAAACCCACTTTAAACATAAAGACACATATAGATTAAATGTAAAGGGATGGAAAAAGATATACCATGCTAACACTAATCAAAAGAAAGAGGGAGTAGCTAATTTCATTTCAGGCAGAGCAAACTTCAAAGCAAAGAAAGTTATCAGAGACAGAGGGGAACATTACACAATGATAAAGTCAGTACTCCAAGAAGACATAACAATTTTTAATGTGTATGTGCTTAAAAACAGAACCAAAATATATGAGGCAAAAACTGATAGAACTGCAAGAAGGAACAGATGACTTCATTATTATAGTTGGAGACTTCAACACTTCTGTATGATAAATGGACAAATAGAGCAGGTAGAAAATCATTAAAGACATAGTTGAACTCAACAACACCATCAGTCACGTAATATAATTGACATCTATAGACTACACAGCCTACAACAGTAGATTATACATTCCTCTCAAGCTCACCTAGAACATTCACCAAGGCAGACCACATTTGGCCATAAAACACACTTTAACAAATTTAAAAGAAGAGAAAGCATACAAAGTCTGGCTTTTTTTCTTTCTTTCTTTCACAAAAAGAATAGAAAATCCTCAAATACTTGGAAACTTAAAAATCACTTTGAAATAGCACATGGGTCAAAGAAAAAAATTGATGAAAATTTTAAAATATTTTCAAGTAAATGAAAATGAAAACAAACATCAAAATTTGTGTGATGCTGCAAAATAGTACTTAGATGAAAATTTATAACACTTTATATATTTATATATATATTAGAACAAACATCTAAAATCATCAATCTAAGCTTTCACCTGAGGAAACTGATGAAAAAAAGGGCAAATTAAATCCAAAACAAGCAGAAGAAAAATAAAAATTAGAGCAGAAATCAACGTGTGAAAACAGGAAATCCATAGAGAAGACCAATGAAACCAAAAGCAGGTTCTTTGAATAAATAAATAAAATTAATAAACTCTAGCCAGGCTAAGAAAAAATCTACCAAATTATAATACCAGAAATGAAAGAGGAGATAACACTATAGATCCCATGGACATTAAATGGACAAAGGAGGCTGGGCATGGTGGCTCAAGCCTGTAATCCCAACACTTTGGGAGGCCAAGGCAGGTGGATCACAAGGTCAGGAGTTCGAGACCAGTCTGGCCAACATGGTGAAGCCCCATCTCTACTAAAAATACAAAAATTAGCTGGCTGTGGTGGCGTGTGCCTGTAATCCCAGCTACTCAGGAGGCTGAGACAGGAGAATCATTTGAACCCAGGAGGTAGAGGTTGCAGTGAGCTGAGATCATGCCACTGCACTCCAGCCTGGGTGACAGAGCAAGACTCCATCTCGGGATTAAAAAAAAAAAAAAAAAAAAAAAAAAAAAAAAGACAATGGATTGCTGTGAACAACTCTATGCTCACAAATTTGATAACGTAGATTAAATGGACCAATCCCTTCAAAGACACAAGCTTGAGAGACATAAGCCGCCAAAACTCACACAAGAAGAAATAGAAAATCTGAATAGGCCCATAGCTACTAAATATAGTGAATTAATAATTAATAACCTTTCAAAACAGAGAACACCAAGCCCAGATTGATTCACTGGAAAACTCCGTTAAACATTTTAAGGAAGAAATTATACCAATTCTCAACAATCTCTTTCAGGAAATACAAACTGAAGGGAATACTTTCTAACACATTCTGTGGGGCAACATTATCCTAATACCCAAATCAGCCAAGGACAGTAAAACTACAGATCAGTATCTCATGAACATGGATACAAAAATTCTCAACAAATATTACCAAATTAATCCAACAATGTACAAAAAGAAAATTATACACCACAATCAAGTGGAATTTATCCTAGGTATGCAATTCTTGTTCAACATTCAAAAATCAATTAATATAATCTGGCACATTAATAGGCTAAAAAAGAAAAAAATGTATAATAGTAATAGATACAAAAACAACATTTTTACAAAATCCAACACCTACTCATGATTTAAAAAAAAAAAAAAAAAAAAAAAAACTCTTAAGTAGGAATAGAGGTAGGGGGACTTCATCAACTTGATACGGAATATCTACCAAAAAATCTACAGCTGCCATCACACTTAATGATGAGAAACTCAAAGCTTCTCACTGAGGTCAGGGATAGGCAGGGATGTCCCTCCTCACCACTGCTTTTCAGGATCATATTCAAAAGTCCTAACTAATGCAATAAGACAAGAAAAGGAAATAAAAAGTGTACAGATTGGGAAGGAAGAAATAAAACTGCCTTTTTCTCACAGATCACATGATTATCTATGTAGAAAATCTGAAAGAATCAACCAAAAAAAAAAACACCCTTGGAACTATTATAATAAGTGATTATAGCAGGATTGCCGGATACAGAGTTAATACAAAAAAAAAATTGAACATTTTCTTGTATACTAACAATGCACAAGTAAAAATGATGCCATTTACATTAGCATCTGAAAAATGAAATAGGCATAAATCTAACAAAATATGTAGAAGATCTTTATAGCAGCATAATTTATAATCCTTTGGGTATATACCCAGTAATGGGATGGCTGGGTCATATGGTACATCTAGTTCTAGATCCTTGAGAAATCGCCATACTGTTTTCCATAATGGTTGAACTAGTTTACAATCCCACCAACAGTGTAAAAGTGTTCCTATTTCTCCACATCCTCTCCAGCACCTGTTGTTTCCTGACTTTCTAATGATCGCCATTCTAACTGGTGTGAGATGGTATCTCATTGTGGTTTTGATTTGCATTTCTCTGATGGCCAGTGATGATGAGCATTTTTTCATGTGTCTGTTGGGTGTATGAATGTCTTCTTTTGAGAAATGTCTGTTCATATCCTTTGCCCACTTTTTGTTGGGGTTGTTTGTTTTTTTTCTTGTAAATTTGTTTGAGTTCTTTGTAGGTTCTGGATACTAGCCCTTTGTCAGATGAGTAGATTGCAAAAATTTTCTCCCATTCTGTAGGTTGCCTGTTCACTCTGATGGTAGTTTCTTTTGCTGTGCAGAAGCTCTTTAGTTTAATTAGATCCCATTTGTCAATTTTGGCTTTTGCTGCCATTGCTTTTGGTGTTTTAGACATGAAGTCTTTGCCCATGTCTATGTCCTGAATGGTACTACCTAGGTTTTCCTCTAGGGTTTTTATGATATTAGGTCTAACATTTAAGTCTCTAATCCATCCTGAATTAATTTTTGCATAAGGAGTAAGGAAAGGATCCAGTTTCAGATTTCTACTTATGGCTAGCCAATTTTCCCAGCACCATTTATTAAATAGGGAATCCTTTCCCCATTTCTTGTTTCTCTCAGGTTTGTCAAAGATCAGATGGCTGTAGATGTGTGGTATTATTTCTGAGGACTCTGTTCTGTTCCATTGGTCTATATCTCTGTTTTGGTACCAGTGCCATGCTGTTTTGGTTACCGTAGCCTTGTAGTATAGTTTGAAGTCAGGTAGCGTGATGCCTCCAGCTTTGTTCTTTTGACTTAGGATTGTCTTGGCAATGCAGGCTCTTTTTTGGTTCCATATGAACCTTAAAGCAGTTTTTTCCAATTCTGTGAAGAAACTCATTGGTAGCTTGATGGGGATGGCATTGAATCTATAAATAACCTTTGGCAGTATGGCCATTTTCACAATATTGATTCTTCCTATCCATGAGCATGGTATGTTCTTCCATTTGTTTGTGTCCTCTTTGATTTCACTGAGCAGTGGTTTGTAGTTCTCCTTGAAGAGGTCCTTAACATCCCTTGTCAGTTGGATTCCTAGGTATTTTATTCTCTTTTGAGCAATTGTGAATGGAAGTTCATTCCTGATTTGGCTCTCTGTTTGTCTGTTACTGGTGTATAAGAATGCTAGTGATTTTTGCACATTAATTTTGTATCCTGAGACTTTGCTGAACTTGCTTATCAGCTTAAGGAGATTTTGGGCTGAGACAATGGGATTTTCTAAATATACAATCATGTCATCTGCAAAGAGGGACAATTTGACTTCTTCTTTTCCTAACTGAATACGCTTGATTTCTTTCTCTTGCCTGATTGCCCTAGCCAGAACTTCCAACACTATGTTGAATAGGAGTGGTGAGAGAGGGCATCCCTGTCTTGTGCCAGTTTTCAAAGGGAATTTTTCCAGTTTTTGCCCATTCAGTATGATATTGGCTGTGGGTTTGTCATAAATAGCTCTTATTATTTTGAGGTACGTTCCATCAATACCGAATTTATTGAGTGTTTTTAGCATGAAGGCTGTTGAATTTTGTCAAAAGCCTTTTCTGCATCTATTGAGATAATCATGTGGTTCTTGTCTTTGGTTCTGTTTATATGCTGGATTATGTTTATTGATTTGCGAATGTTGAACCAGCCTTGCATCCCAGGGATGAAGCCCACTTGATCATGGTGGATAAGCTTTTTGATGTGCTGCTGACTGGTTTGCCAGTATTTTATTGAGGATTTTTGCATCGATGTTCATCAGGGATATTGGTCTAAAATTCTCTTTTTTTGTTGTGTCTCTGCCAGGCTTTGGTATCAGGATGATGTTGGCCTGATAAAATGAGTTAGGGAGGATTCCCTCTTTTTCTATTGATTGGAATAGTTTCAGAAGGAATGGTACCAGCTCCTCCTTGTACCTCTGGTAGAATTCAGCTGTGAATCCATCTGGTCCTGGACTTTTTTTGGTTGGTAGGCTATTAATTATTGCCTCAATTTCAGAGCCTGCTATTTGTCTATTCAGGGATTCAACTTCTTCCTGGTTTAGTCTTGGAAGAGTGTAAGTGTCCAGGAAATTACCCATTTCTTCTAGATTTTCTAGTTTATTTGCGTAGAGGTGTTTATAGTATTCTCTGATGGTAGTTTGTATTTCTGTGGGGTTGGTGGTGATATCCCCTTTATCATTTTTTATTGCGTCTATTTGATTCTTCTCTCTTTTCAAGAAAATGTGGCACATATACACCATGGAATACTATGCAGCCATAAAAAAGGATGAGTTTGTGTCCTTTGTAGGGACATGGATGCAGCTGGAAACCATCATTCTTAGCAAACTATCACAAGAACAGAAAACCAAACACCGCATGTTCTCACTCATAGGTGGGAACTGAACAATGAGATCACTTGGACTCGGGAAGGGGAACATCACACACCGGGGCCTATAATGGGGAGGGGGGAGGGGGGAGGGATTGCATTGGGAGTTATACCTGATGTAAATGACGAGTTGATGGGTGCTGACGAGTTGATGGGTACAGCACAGCAACATGGCACAAGTATACACATGTAACAAACCTGCACGTTATGCACATGTACCCTAGAACTTAAAGTATAATAATAATAAAAAATAAATTAAAAAAAAAGAAAAAATATATGTAGAAGATCTGTATGAAAAAAACTGTAAGACTCTAATGAAATAAATCAAAGAACCACATAAACTGAGATATTCTTGTTCATGGATGGGAAGACTCAATCATGTCAAGATGTGAGTTCTTTCCAATTTGATTCAATGCAGTTCTGATCAAAACTTCAGGAAGTTATTTTGTGGATATTGACAAACTAATTCTAAAGTTTATGTGGAGAAGCAAAAGACCTAGAATAGCCAACACAATATTGAAGGAAAAGAATTTTGGAGGATTAATACTACTTGACTTGAGGACATACTATAAAGCTTCAGCAAGTAAGACGGTGGCATTGGTGAAAAAATAGTGACAATAGATCAATAGAACAGAAATGAGAGCCCAGAAATAGACCCACATAAATACAGTCAACTGACCTTTGATGAAGGAGGAAAGGCAATAAACAATAGAGAAAAGATCGTCTGCTCAACAAATAGTGCTTTAACAACTAGATATTCATAGGAAAAGAAAAATTAATCTAGAACTAGACCTTACACCCTTCACAAAAATTAACTGCAAATGGTCATAGGCTAAATGTAAAATGTGAATCTATGAAACTCCTAAAAGATAGCATAGGAAAAAAAAATTAGATGACCTTGGGTTTGGTGATGACTTCTCAGATGCAATACTAAAGGCGCAATCCAGTAAAGAAAGAATTGACATGCTAGACTTCATCAAAAACAACAACAAAAATCTGCTCTGTAAAAGACACTGACAAGAGGATCGAAAGATAAGCCGCAGTCTAGGAGAAAATATTTGCAAAAGACTTATCAGATAAAATACTGTTATCCAAAATACACAAAGAACTCTTAAAATTCAATGAGTATGAACAACCCATTTAAAAAATGGGCCAGAAACCTTAATAGACACCTCAAAGAAGATATACAGATGGCATAAAAACATTTGAAAAGGTGTTCCACAGCATATGTCATCAGGGAAACAGCAAACTAAAACAGTGAGATACCACTACACACCTACTAGAATAGTCAAAATCCAGAATGCTGACGGCACCAAACACTGGTGAGGATGTGGAGCAACAGGAACCCTCATTTATTGCTGGTGGGAATGGAAAATGGTACAGCCACCTTGGAAGACTCTTTTGTGACTTCTTACAAAACTCAGCATACTCTTACCATACAATGCAGCAATCATGACCCTTGGTATTTACCCAAAGGAATTGAAAACAATATCCACACAAAAACCTGCACACAGACGTTTATGGCAGTGCAGCTTTATTTGTAATTGCCAAAACATATGGAAGCAACCAAGATGCCCTTCAGTAAGTGGATGGATAAACTGTGGTACATCCAGACAGTGAAATATTATTCAGTGTCAAACAGAAAAGAGCTATCAAGCCATGGGAAGGCAATGAGAAAACTACATATTACTCAGTAAAAAGAAAAGCAAATCTGAAAAGGGTACATACTGTATTATTCCAATTATATGGCATTCTGGAAAAGGCAAAACAACGGAGACAATAAAGAGTCAGTGGTTGCTAGTGGTTGGGATGAGTAAGCAAAGCATAAAGGATTTTTAGGGCAGAAAAACTACTCTGTAGGATACTACAGTGGTGGATACATATCGTTATACATTTGTCCAAACCTACAGAATGTGAACACAAAGAGTGAACACTCATGTAAACTATGGACTTTTCATGATAATTATCGTCACTGTCAATGTGGGTTTGTCAATTTTAACAAATGCGCTGCTATGGTGTGGGATGTTGATGGTGGGGGAGGTTGTATGTGTGTGGAGGTGGGGAGTATATGGCAACTCTCTTTTTACTTTCCATTCAATTTTGCTGGGAACCTAAAACTTCTATAAAAAATTAACTTTATTAATTTAAGTAAATAAGTAAAATATAGTACTTATCATGAGCTCAGATGCATTCAGGGTGGTATGGCCATAGACAAACTATAATACTGTATGATTAAAGTAATGGGAGGTTACTCCAGTCTTGTCCAGAACCTCTCCTCCAACTTCATTCAAAAGGCATTTATACCATAACCCATCAAACAATGTTAGGTGAAAAGGTTACTGAAACTGTAGGTTAAAATAATATCCAAAGATTCGTCAAGGAGAGAGAATGATGGTCCCCATGACCTCAAATAATATGATATAAACAGGAAGGGGGGCGAGTAAGAGCGGGAGCCTTGGTGTCAGACCCAGGCTGGAGTCCCAGCACCACAGGGAAAGCTCGTCTCCCTTTCTGAGCCCGTTTCTCCAGCTGCAATGCTGGGTGATGAAAATCCTCTCCCCAGCTAAGGATGTCCTGCCAATGAATTGAGAATGCCTGACTGGGCCCAGCACTACTGCCTGGCATATGTATTCACCTATTCTGTACATATGGAGTGGGCTTGAGGCTGGGACTAGGACCACTAATAGAACAAACCTCATCTTGCCCCTCAAAAAGGTTACAGCTAGACAGACAGTCTGTAAACATGAATATTGCAAGAGATTGTATAATCACTGTGGTAAACAGATTCAGTTTAAATTAGGTGATAATTCTACACTGTCCAGCTTTATAAAAAGAAAACTGACTGTAAATGCCTTTGTGATCATAACTACCTTCCAATTAAGGAGCCTCAGGCATTACTCTCCACACCTTTCACCTCCACTTGTTGGTTAACTCCTGTTTACCTTTTCGGTCTCAGGTTAAAGACCACCAGTCCTCCCAGAGCCATCTTCCCTGATCCTCCAAAGTCAACCATGGCTCCCTGTTTGGTGCCATGTTTGCCTTTTTTTTTTTTTTGAGGCGGAGTCTAGCTCTGTTGCCCAGGCTGGAGTGCGGTTGCCTGATCTCCACTCACTGCAAGCTCCGTCCCCCGGGTTCACACCATTCTCCTGCCTCAGCCCCCCCGAGTAGCTGGGACTACAGGCACCCACCACCACGCCCGGCTAATTGTTTTTGTATTTTTAGTAGAGACGGGGTTTCACAGTGTTTGCCAGGATGGTCTCAATCTCCTGACCTCGTGATCCACCCGCCTTGGCCTCCCAAAGTACTGGAATTACAGGTGTGAGCCACCGTGCCCGGCTTTTTTCTTCTTTTGCAGTGATTTGTGTGACTATTTGCCTGATGTCTGGCTCTCCCATCCCAGGTCAAGCTGAAAAAAGGCAGTGTCTTCCTAGTATATTACCTACCTGGCAACAGCACTGGCACCCAGTGGGTGCCCAGCAAATATCTATGACTAATGATGTATTGTTGCAGCAGAGTGACCTGCATCTGTATTTCTCTTCCTCCTCGGAATGCTGCCAGGGATGGCCTCAGGTACTCTGCCCGTACAAACACAGAGCCTCCCAGCAATGACTGTGTCTAGCTTTTCTGAGGCACAACTGGAAGCAACTATCAGGATGACCACTCAGCTGTGGGCACTTGACCTTGTTCATGGCTGACACACTTGCCTCCTCTCACCTGCATCAGGGTGGCCAAAGCTAAGTGAGTGCAAGGGGCTCTGGTGTCCTGGCTTTCACAAGCTCAAGACTCCTCGTTCTCAATGCTACCTTCAGATTCTGCATCTTCTACTACTCCCCCCAGCACTCCCTGGATCTATTTGTGTTGTGCTGAACCCTTATTGACTTCAGTTGGGAAGGCACGAGGTTCAAGAGACTGAAGAAGAGACCAACAGCCAGCAAACGAGACATGGGGTTTTATCAAGGGCTTACATACAGGGGAGAGAGTCCGGTGGTGGTGGGCTGGGCAGGAGAACTATCTTGCCTTCAGAGGCGAGCTGGACAAGAAAACTGCAACCTCTTGCAAACAGCATGTAGTTTATATTGCATTTTCACTTAACACCCTCCTCTTAACAACCTCCACCTGGAAACCTTCATGTAACCCAAAACTCAGGGCCTGAATCCCCTGTATGGCCCATGTCCCACAGGATGCGATGGGACAGGGGTTCAGCTGTCCCTCAGAGACAAGGAACAAATCTGCAGGTTGGCTACTGCTGGACTCCCTAGCTCAAAACACATTCAGGTGCATCTGCCATACAGGGTCATTCTATGGGCATGCTTAAGTTACTGTATCAGATGCGTTTACCCTACAATTTGGAAAATCATTCAGCCAGTTCGAAAACAGATCATGGAGATGAGGACAGAAAGTCCTTTCTTTTGCCACTATACATCCAGCATCCTTCCCACCTGCCACTTGGAGGGAAAGAGAACAAACAGTATCCCCCTCATCTGGGATGGCAAACACATACTCTCTGAAGAGGCAGCTGAGAACTGGCCTGCCAGCCAGAGACCCCCTTTAATGACCCATTCCAAGGTTTCCCAGTCCCCAGACAGTGGGAGCTGCACGTCACCTTTTCCATTTACAAGAGGTAATACTGACACATCCACATTCTTGTAGACTCTCATCTAGTCACCAGAGGAAGTCTGAATGACAAAACGTGGCATCCTGAAATCAGCCCATGAATATTTAGCAGTCCCTTGTTAGGAGAGAAAAAACATCATCAGAGCATGAGAGGAAGTGGAAGGTAATTTTGTTGTTATTTTTCTCCCACTAAGCTCATTAATGGGCACTTTTCCAGCCGTTTTTCTGCTGACTTAAATGACCTTCCAGGCACTTGAGTTCCTCCACTGTGTAATGAAATTCCAAATCCTGGTTAAGCTATTAGAGTAAGGAAATTGATGGGGTAAGTTCAGTTCAAAGAAATCCTGGGGGAAGAGAAACAGAAAAGGCAAGTCTGATTAAAGTTCATTTAAAACACACTGGGCTCCCTGTAATCCCAGCACTTTGGGAGGCCGAGGCGGGCGGATCACAAGGTCAGGAGATCGAGACCACAGTGAAACCCCGTCTCTACTAAAAATACAAAAAATTAGCCGGGCGCGGTGGCGGGCGCCTGTAGTCCCAGCTAGTCAGGAGGCTGAGGCAGGAGAATGGCGGGAACCCGGGAGGCGGAGCTTGCAGTGAGCCGAGATCGCGCCACTGCACTCCAGCCTGGGCAACAGCCTGAGACTCCGTCTCAAAAAAAAAAAAAAAAAAAAAAAAAAAAAAAAAAAAGAACACACTGGGCTCTACCACTGTAGCACTGAGCAGGGTCCACCTGTGGTCCGTCAAGATGTCTGTTTGCTAGAAGACCTGTGTTCACAGCTTTTCAGCCTGAGCCTGGTACAATCTGGGCAGAGTGATGCTGGAAGGCAATGGAATCTTTCCAGAAACAGCTTCAAAGAAAACGAGCCAACTGTGGGTGATTATTATTTTTGTGTGTTTGTTTTTTTTTGTTTTTTGTTTTTTTTTTTTGCTAGGTGACGACTAACTTGGTTTTTTCAGTTCAATGGGTAATGTCTCTTAGGAAACCCAACAGAAATGAACAAGAAGCAGTATAACTCCTGGGAAACTGCTATGAAACAGACACTGTGCTACATCCCTGCAATGGATGACTTTCATTCTTCCTCACACCAGACCCTTAAGGGATTATATTATCATCCCCACTTCACAGCTGAGAAACCACTATGAAAGGTTAGATACCATTGTCCGAAGTCACACAGTTGCTTATTGTTAGAGCTGAAAGTGAAACTTGTGTCATTTGAAGGAGAGTCCACACTCTTAACCCCTACATGTTACTCTGCATCTTTGAGTAAAAGTGATTGATCTGAATGGGTCCCTATGGAATCTATTTTAAGGGTCATATTTATGTTGGGGAGCTTGCAGAATGAGCATCTGTGGCTCCTCAGGCAATTTCTGGGGCTTCTAGCAACCAGCTCTGGGGGCACCCAGAGTGTCCCTCTTTCCTCTTGTCTCTCCTCAGCCTTTGGCCCTCAATGCCCCTCTGCACACCTGTCTGATGACCACTCATGCTCAAGAGGCCTCTGACCCTGGATTTAGAATCCGCTCATTGGGAAGGTGAGAATACGAATGGTTGAATCCACACAACCAGTACTACCTGGCACTTTCTGGTCCTGTTGTACAAGCAGGGATGCTCTGAATACAGAGGCTGGAGAGAGGGAACACTATAAACAATGCCGCACATGCAGGGAAAGGTAGAACCAAGGTACCTGTCCAGTTTCTGTGATTCCAGGACCACAGGGTTTCTTTCTGCCATGCTAAAACATGACCTAAAAGATAAGCTCACCTAAATGTCTTTATAGAGTCTAGGGCTTTTCCATTCAACATTAACTAGGAATCAAATCTGTCAGACAACAAATGCTCAGACCTGGATTGATCACCTACTGTATGCATAGGGACAATGTACTGAAATTTCTCATGAGGTCTCAATTTTAAATATTCTGTCCCACTATTCCCATAAGTACTCTGATAGCAGGGCATGAATTTGAAGAAGTCATTCAGAATATTGTGTCATGACCAACACTCTACAAGGGTAGGGACCTTGAGTGTTCTGTCCACTGAAGAATCCCTAGCACCTGGTGTGATATACGGTATACAGTAAATACTCAATAAACATCTATTGAATAAAGAAATACTAGGGGAGACAATTGTCTTGCGAGTTTCTTGCATTCCTGCACATTTTGCTAGCAAAGATTCTAGCAGCCTTTGTTATAAACCAGTTTTTCAAGGATGTTTGTAGAGCAAACAGCTCTGGAAGATAGAGACACTATCTCCCAGTGGAAGAGAGGCTAAACTTGCTTGCAACCCATTATAAAAGATTCAGGCTTCTTTTATAATGTAAGAAATATGTAATATAATAATACAAAAAATAAGAACAGAAGGAAGGCTTGTTTACTGTCCAACAGCAGGCAAAAGAGATTCGGGTTCCCTAATCTAGGAGTTCTCTTCTGTGATGCAAATCCGTCAGAACCATCCACATCACTCCTGTGGGACTTTGAATGAAAGGGGAACTGATCCATAGCTGAGGCTCACACTGTGTAATAAAGTCTTTCAATTCCAACCCAAGAGCCTCATGTCTTCTGCCACCATCCAGCAATGGAAGGCTCACCTGTTAGCCTGCAGGCAGGGTAAAATCTCAGACCCTTCATAGTACTTGACATATGTCTAGCACTTGGCTAGGTGGCTCCATACATGGTCCTACTCAGTTATAACAGCAACCACGTAAGGAAGGAAGGAGGAAACCAAGGCTCAGAGCACATTAAAGATTAGCTCCACCTCCAAGCTGGGTCCCCATCTCTAATCTCCTACCAGGAAGAACCTTACCTCTATCACAGGCTCATTGTAAGGACTGAAGGAGACAGTGGTACAGAGTAGGCCCTCAGTAAAGGTCAACTTCATGGCACCCATCTCTTCCCACCCCTCTAAAAAATGCCAGCTGCCACAGGAAAAAATCTACAAATCTTCAATCCTCTGATGTTGTCAGATAAATGTCTTAGGAAGAAGAAATAGAAATAGAAAAAAATCAGAAAGAAGGAGGACAGTTCCTTAATCATTTGTGGAACTTACCACTTTGTGTTGTGACCACAAGGATCACACACTGACTATAGCAAGATGCTTTACAAAGTTGGTATCAGGGGACCACATTAATCCTAACAGTGACTCAAGCCCTACCACATCTGAGGAGAGAGCATTAAGAACTTTCCAATTAAGCTTGAAGGCAATCTGGATTATAACTGGAAAGTACAGTTTCTCACCAGAGCTTGTGGATCAGGGCTCAGAACACCTGAGGCTTCATTCTCTCTGTCCAAGGTTTAGTGAGATAACTAAGCCCAAGTCTTATTTCTCGCCAAGGCACTTTAAAGAGATAACTAATCAAAATAGCCCCCAAAGTAAACAAATGTGACTGGCTTATTTTAGAACCCAAAACAGAAAATTTTCTCAGCTGTTTCTTAAGGAGATTTTCTTGTAAAAACAAAAGGAGAACACTGATAGGCTTGAAGAAAATAAATTTTCCCCTTAGTGTAATTATAGGCACTACAGAATGTAGTCTTGCTAAACTCTTGGGTATGATCATAACATAAGGCACAATTGCTATTGCTATTTGGAAAACACGGATTTTGTTGTTGTTGTTGTTGTTGTTGTTGTTGGGAGTTTAGTCACCTTGGCATGGCTAAAGACCTACTGGAGTTAATGCTGAGGAGGGGAAGGTGTAATCAAATGTGTTAATTAAGTTTAAGTACATTTGTGTTTTCAGCTCTGGTATCATCTGATCTAAAATCATCCCCCTTTACTAGTGGAAGCTGATTCCTTGTACAGGGGGCAGATGCAATGGGGAGAGCGGAAGTTGTGTGTTTTTCACATGCATTATTTAGCTTCAGTGTTCTTATATGTGCCTTACAGGGCCAGGGTTCCAGGACAGAAGACTACACCTGCCTCCAAGAGTGCTAGTTAATACCCTCTGTGGGTTCCTTCTAACAGGCGAGACAGCACTACAGAAGGCTGAGCTTCATCCTCCAGGGAAGGGCTTCAGGAATTGTTCTATGCAAATTGGACAAGCTAGCAGCTGCATAGCTTTCTGGGTAGCAAGTTCAAAGCTTCCTTTAATTTTTCAAGGGAATTTTGTGACCTACTCCAAAAAGTTAAGAAGCATGGAGTTTAGGTCTTATTTTTCTACTGAGAAGTCCAAAGTTCTCCCAAAACTACACAGATATAAGAAATAGCTTTTTGCAAGGTCATATGTGGAGACACGATCCCTATACCTTACTTGTTATATCTCTTTTGTTTCTCTCCCTCCTCCTCCATTATTCTCTAACAATCCGATAAGAGAGAAAATAGACAGGGAAACAGAGGTAAAGAGGCAGGATGAACATAATGATGTAGGGGGAACAAGGAAGAACTTTATAGAGACTGAGAGAATCAGGGATATTTCTGAAGGTGTAGGGAAAATACTTGATGCATCCAAGTATTTCTGAAAATTTTCAGACAATTAGGTGCCATTCTTAAAGGAATCCAACCATAAGCCAGATGTTTTGTTATCACTGATACAATTTGATTCATAACATTTAATTTTCTAGAGTTAAAATAACCTTGCAGTCTGGCATGAGAATATGATTGAGCCCACAGTTCTTAAAATAGAATCAGAAGAAGGGTGGTGATTTTCTACCGCCCTCTTTTCATATCTGAGTTCAGGCTGAACCCAGCTCTCATTTGTGGTTTTATCTGCAAGCCCACCAGCCATTCAGTCTTTCAGGTGATCCAGATTACAAGTAAGCATTGGAAAAGCAGTAAAAACACAAAAGGTTTAGACAAGGACTCTACAAGTAAAGAAAGTTACAGGCCAATATCTCTGATAAACATAGATGCAAAACTCCTACACAAAATACTAGCAAACTGAATTCAATAGCACATTAAAAGGAACATTCACCATGATCAAGTGGGATTTATCTCTGGGATGCAAGAATGGTTCATCATACACAAGTCAATAAATGTGCTATACCACATTAACGGAATGAAGGACAAAAATCATATGATCATCTCAATAGATGTAGAAAAAATTCTGGACAAAATTCAACATCTTTTCATGATAAAAATTCTCAACAAATTAGGCATAGAAGTAATGTACCTCAACTCAACACAATAAAGGCCATATATGACAAGCCCACAGCTAACATCATACTCAGTGGTGAAAAGTTGAAACCTTTTTCTCTAATATCAGGAATAAGACATGGATGCCCAGTCTCATTTCTTTTCAACATATAATACTGGTGAAGTTCTAGCCACAGCAATTAGGGAAAGAAAGAAAGAAAGAGAAAGAAAGAAAGAAAGAAAGAAAGAAAGAAAGAAAGAAAGAAAGAAAGAAAGAAAGAAAGAAAGAAAGAAAGAAAGAAAGAAAGAAAGAAAGAAAGAAAGAGAAAGAGAGAGAGAGAGAGAGAAAGAGAGAGAGAGAGAGAGAGAGAGAGAGAAGAGAGAGAGAGAGAGAGAGAGAGAAAGAGAGAAAGAGAGAAAGAGAGGAAGGAAGGAAGGAAGGAAGGAAGGAAGGAAGGAAGGAAGGAAGGAAGGAAGGAAGGAAGGAAGGAAGGAAGGGAAAAGAAAGAAAAAGAAAGAAAGGTAGGTAAACAAAAGAAAGAGAGAGAGAGACAGGAGTAAAAGGCATCAAAATATAGAAGGAAGAAGTGAAAATCGTGTTTTTTTAATAACATATCTTCTTTTTTTCAGACAGAGTCTTGCTCTGTCACCCAGGCTGGAGTGCAGTGGCATGATCTTGGCTCACTGCAACCTGTCTCCTGGGTTCAAGCAATTCTTCTGCCTCAGCTTCCCAAGTAGCTGGGACTACAGGCATGCACCACCACACCCAGCTAATTTTTGTATTTTTAGTAGAGACAGGGTTTCACCATGTTGGCCAGGATGGTCTAGATCTCCTGACCTCGTGATCTGCCTGCCTCGGCCTCCAAAAGTGCTGGGATTACAGGCATAAGCCATTGTGCGCAGAAGACAACATAACCTTATATATAGAAAACTATAATACTCCACCAAAAACCCTGGAACTAGTAAACAAATTCAGTAAAGTTGCAAACTGTCCCTCAGACCACAGTGCAATCAAACTAGAACTCAGGACTAAGAAACTCACTCAAAACAGCTCAACTATATGGAAACCGAACAACCTGCTCCTGAATGACTACTGAGTACATAACAAAATGAATGCACAAATAAAGATGTTCTTTGAAACCAATGAGAACAAAGATACAACATACCATAATATTTGGGACACATTTAAAGCAGTGTGTAGAGGGAAATTTATAGCACTAAGTGCCCACAAGAGAAAGCAGGAAAGATCTAAAATTGACACCCTAACATCACAATTAAAAGAACTAGAGAAGCAAGAGCAAACACATTCAAAAGCTAGCAGAAGGCAAGAAATAACTAAGATCAGAGCAGAACTGAAGAAGATAGAGACACGAAAAAACCCTCCAAAAAATCAATGAATCCAGGAGTTGGTTTTTTGAAAAGATCAACAAAATTGATAGACCGCTAGCAAGACTAATAAAGAAGAAAAGAGAATAATCAAATAGATGCAATAAAAAATGAGAAAGGGAATATCACCACTGACCCCAGAGAAATGCAAATTACCATAAAAGAATACTATGAACACTTCTACACAAATAAACTAGAAAACCTAGAAGAAATGGATAAATTCCTGGACACATACACTTTCCCATGACTAAATCAGGTAGAAGTTGAATCCCTGAATAGACCAATAACAGACTCTGAAATTGAGGCAATAATTAATAGCCTACCAACCAAAAAAAAGTCCAGGACCAGACGGATTCACAGCTGAATTCTACCAGAGGTACAAGGAGGAGTTGGTACCATTCCTTCTGAAACCATTCCAATCAATAGAAGAAGAGGGAATCCTCCCTAACTCATTTTATGAGACCAACAGCATCCTGATAACAAAACCTGGCAGAGACACAACAAAAAAAGAGAATTTTAGACCAATATCCCTGATGAACATCGATGCAAAAATCCTCAATAAAATACTGGCAAACCGAATCCAGCAGCACATCAAGAAGCTTATCCACCATGATCAAATGGGCTTCATGCCTGGGATGCAAGGCTGGTTCAACATACACAAATCAATAAAGGTAATCCAGCATATAAACAGAACCAAAGACAAAAACCACATGATTATCTCAATAGACACAGAAAAGGCCTTTGACAAAATTCAACAGCCCTTCATGCTAAAAACTCTCAATAAATTCGGCATTGATGGAATGTATCTCAAAATAATAAGAGCTATTTATGACAAACCCACAGCCAATATCATACTGAATGGGCAAAAACTGGAAGCATTCCCCTTGAAAACTAGCACAAGACAGGGATGCCCTCTCTCACCACTCCTATTCAACATAGTGTTGGAAGTTCTGGCTAGGGCAATCAGGCAAAAGAAAGAAATAAACGGTATTCGATTAGGAAAAGAGGAAGTCAAATTGTCCCTGTTTGCAGATGACATGATTGTATATTTAGAAAACCCCATCATCTCAGCCAGAAATCTCCTTAAAGTGATAAACAACTTCAGCAAAGTCTCAGGATACAAAATAAGTGTGCAAAAATCACAAGCATTCCTATACACCAATAACAGACAAACAGAGAGGCAAATCATGAATGAACTCCCATTCACAATTGCTCAAAAGAGAATAAAATACCGAGGAATCAAACTTACAAGGGATGTAAAGGACCTCTTCAAGGAGAACAACAAACCACTGCTCAATGAAATAAAAGAGGACACAAACAAATGGAAGAACATTCCATGCTCATGGATAGGAAGAATCAATATTGTGAAAACTGCCAAGGTAATTTATAGATTCAATGCCATCCCCATCAAGCTACCAATGAGTTTCTTCACAGAATTGGAAAAAACTACTTTAAAGTTCATATGGAACCAAAAAAGAGCCCACATTGCCAAGACAATCCTAAGCCAAAAGAACAAAGCTGGAGGCATCACACTACCTTACTTCAAACTGTACTACAAGGCTACAGTAACCAAAACAGCATGGTACTTGTACCAAAACAGAGATATAGACCAATGGAACAGAACAGAGTCCTCAGAAATAATACCACACATCTACAACCATCTAATCTTTGACAAATCTGACAAAAAGAAGAAATGGGGAAAAGATTCCCTATTTAATGAATGGTGCCTGGAAAACTGGCTAGCCATAAGTAGAAAGCTGAAACTGGATCCCTTCCTTACACCTTATACAAAAATTAATTCAAGACGGATTAGAGACTTAAATGTTAGACCTAAAACCATAAAACCCCTAGAAGGAAACCTAGGCAATACCACTCAGGACATAGGCATGGGCAAGGACTTCATGTCTAAAACACCAAAAGCAATGGCAGCAAAAGCCAAAATTGACAAATGGGATCCAATTAAACTAAAGAGCTTCTGCACAGCAAAAGAAACTACCATCAGAGTGAACAGGCAACCTACAGAATGGGAGAAAATTTTTGCAATCTACTCATCTGACAAAGGGCTAATATCCAGAACCTACAAAGAACTCAAACAAATTTACAAGAAAAAACAAACAACCCCACCAAAAAGTGGGCACAGGATATGAACAGACACTTCTCAAAAGAAGACATTTATGCAGCCAACAGACACATGAAAAAATGCTCATCATCACTAGCCATCACAGAAATGCAAAGCAAAACCACAATGAGATACCATCTCACACCAGTTAGAATGGCAATCATTAAAAAGTCAGGAAACAACAGGTGCTGGAGAGGATGTGGAGAAATAGGAACACTTTTACACTGTTGGTGGGACTGTAAACTAGTTCAACCATTATGAAAGACAGTGTGGCAATTCCTCAAGGATCTAGAACTAGAAATACCATTTGAGCTAGCCATCCCATTACTGGGTATATACCCAAAGGATTATAAATCATGCTGCCATAAAAACACATGCACATATATGTTTATTGTGGCACTATTCACAATAGCAAAGACTTGGAACCAATCCAAATGCCCATCAATGACAGACTGGATTAAGAAAATGTGGCACATTTACACCATGGAATACTATACAGCCATAAAAAAGGATGAGTTCGTGTCCTTTGTAGCAACATGGATACAGCTGGAAACCATCATTCTCAGCAAACTATTGCAAGAAGAGAAAACCAAACACCGCATGTTCTCACTCATAGGTGGGAACTGAACAATGAGATCACTTGGACTCAGGAAGGGTAACATCACACACCGGGGCCTGTTGTGGGGTGGGTGGAGGCGGGGAGGGATAGCATTAGGAGATATACCTAATGTAAATGCCAAGTTAATGGGTGCAGCACACCAACATGGCACATGTATACATATGTAACAAACATGCATGTTGTGTGCATGTACCCTAGAACATAAAGTATAATTTAAAAAAAGAAAAAATAAATAAAATAAAATACATACGGAACTTGAAAAACTCAACAGCAAGAAAACAAATAACCTGATTAAAAATGGACAAAAGACTTCAATTGCTATAGAAGATATACAAATGGCCAAGAGGTTTATGGAAAAAAAAATCAACATCACTAATCAGAGAATGCAAATTAAAATCACAATGAGATATCACATCATGTCTGTTAGAATGGCAGTTATCAAAAGATGAAAGAGAAGTGTTGGTAGGATGTGGAACAGAATGCTTGCACATTGTTGGTGAGAATTTACATTAGCACATCCATTATGGAGAACAGTGTGGAGGTTACTCAAAAAACTGAAAAGAGAATTATCATATGATCCAATAATCCTACTTCTGGGTATTTCAATTCCAAAAGAATTGAAATCAGTATACTGAAGAGGTATTTTCACCCCTATGTTCATTGCAGAATTATTCGCCATAGCCAAGATATTAAATCAACCTAAGTGTCCATCAAGAGATGAATAGGAAAAATATGGTGTATATATATGATATATATGGTGTGTGTGTGTGTGTATATATATAAAATACTATTTAGCTTCAAAAAGGAGGAAATTCTGTTACTTTTGGCAATAGAGTTGAAGCTGGAGAACATGATGCCAATCGAAATAAACCAGGCACAGAAAGGTAAATACTCCATGATCTCATTTTTATGTGGAATCTAAAAAAAATCAAACTTATAGAGGTAGAAAATCGAGTGGCGGCTACAGAGGCTGGAGGGTGGAGGGTAGGGGGACTGGAGAATGGAGAGACTTTGACTATATGCTACAAAGTTCCAGTTAGACAAAGGGAAAAACTTTCAAAATCTGTTGCATAGCAAGGTGACTATAGTTAATAATAATGTGATGAATATTTAAAAATTGCTAAAACAATATATTTTAAATTTTGTCACTACAAAAAATAAAACATGTGAAGTGATAAATATGTTAATTTTCTTGATATCCATATGTGTTTGTGTATGTGTGTGTGTGTATGTGTATATATACGTGTATATATATATATATCCCAAAACATTGCATTGCTCATTCAGAGGCAGAGCAAAGATGGCCAAATAGAAGTCTTCATTTATTGTCCCCCCTGTAGGAACAACATATTGAACAACTATCCACACAAAGCAGCACCTTCATAAGAACCAAAAATTTGGTGAGTGTACTAGTCAGGGTTCTCTAGAGGGACAGAGCTAACAGGATAGATGTATATATGAAGGGGAGTTTATTAAGGAGTATTGACTCACATGATCACAAGGCGACATCCTACAGTAGGCCACCTGCCAGCTGAGAAGCAAGGAAGCCCGCCCATGTCCCCAAAGCTCAAAAGTAGGGAAGCTGATAGTGCAGCCTTCAGGATGTGTCCGAAGGCCCAAGAGCCCCTGGTAAATCACTGGTGTAAGTCCAAGAGTCTGAAAACTGAAGAATTTGGAGTCAGATGTTTGAGGGCTGGAAACATCCAGCACAGAAAGAAAGATGAAGGCCAGAAGATTCATTGAGTCAAGTCCTCCCATGTTCTTCTGCCTGCTTTTATTCTAGCCACATTGGCAGCTGATTAGATGGTGCCCACCCAGACTGAGGGTGGGTCTGCCTCTCCCAGTTCACGGACTCAGATGTTGATCTCCTTTGGCAACACCCTCACACACATACCCAGGGACAATATTTTGCATCCTTCGATCCAATCGAATGGACACTCAGTATTAGCCATCACAGTGGGTGATCACAGTTTCTGGTTTTAACTTCATATCACTGAAAGAGGCACTGAAGAGGATAGGAAAGACAGTCTGGAATTGCTGATACCACCCCTTCGGTGTCCCCTGGCAGTGGCTATGTGGTGTGGAGAGAGAATCTGTGTGCTTGTTGGAGGGAAAGTGCAGTGATTGTGAGACTTTGCATTAAAACTCAGTGTTGCCTTGTCACAGCAGAAAGCAATGCCACGCAGAACTCAGCTGATGCCTACAGAGGAAGCATTTAGACCAACCCTAGCCTAGCCATAGGGGAACTGCCCATACCGGTGGTCAGAACCTGAATTCTGGCAAGTCCCACCACTGCAGGCCTAAAGTGCTCTGGGGATCTAAACAAACTTAAAAGGCAATCTAGGCCACAAGGACTCTAATTCCTGGGCAAGTCCTGGTGCTTTGCTGGACTTGGAGCCAGTGGACTTTGGGGGCAAGTAACCCAGTGAGACACCAGCCAGGGCAGCCAAGGGACTGCTTGTGTCACCCCTCAGCAAACCCTAGGCAGCACAGCTTACAGTTTCAGGAGAAACTCCCCTTTGCTTGAGGAGAGGAGAGGGAAGAGTAAAGATGACATTGTCTTGTAATTTTGATACCAACTCAGCCACAGTAGGATATGGCATCAGGCAGAGTCTTGAGGCCCCCATTCCAGACTCTAGCTCCTGGACAACATTTCTTGACACATCTGGGCCAGAAGGGGGCTTCTGCCTTGAAGGGAAGAACCCAATCCTGGCAGGATTCATCACCTGCTGACTAAAGAGCCCTTGGGCCATGAATAATCAAGAGTGATACCCAGACAGTACAAGCCATAGGCCTTGGATGAGACTCAGGGATGTGTTGGCTTCAGGTGTGACCCAGCACATTCCCAGCTATGGCAGCTATGAGGAGAGACTCCTTCTGATTGAGAAAAGGAAAGAGTAAAGGAGTTTTTGTATTGCAGCTGAGGTACTAGCTTGGCCGAAGTAGGGTGGAGCACCAAGCAGACTCTTAAGGTCCCCAATTCCAGACCTTGGCTCCTGAACAACATTATTAGACCTGTCCTGGGTCAGAGGAGAGCCCACTGCCCTGAAGAGAGGGTCACAGGTGTCACAGCATTGACCACAAGCTGACTGAAGAGCCCTTGGCACTTAGTGAATATTAATAGTAGCTAGGCAGTACTCGCCACAGGTGTGAAGTGGTGGTAGCCATGGAGAGGGACTCCTCTTGTGGAAAGGGGAGGGGAGAGTGGGAAGAACATGGTCTTGTGGCTTGGGTGCAAGCTTGGCTGCAGTAGATTAAAGCACCAGGTAGATTTCTAAGGTTTCCGACTCTAGGCCCTGGCTCCTGGACAGAATCTCTGGATGTGCCCAGGGCCTAGGAGAACTTGCCGCCCTGAAGGGAAGGACTCAAGCCTTGTTGGCCTCACCACCTGCTGATTGCAGAGCCCTGGGGCCTTGACTGAATCTAGGCAGTAGCCAAGGTCATAGTTATTGCAGGCCTTGGGCAAGACCTGGTGCTGTGCTGGCTTCAAGTCTGACCCAGCACAATCCCAGTGCTGGTGGCCACAGGGATACTTGTGTTACCTCCACGTAGTTCAGCACAGAGCGATTTTGTTTGTTTGAAAGAAAGGGAAGAGAATAAGAGGTTCTTCCCGGTAATTCAGAGAATTCCTCCAGATCTTAACCAAGACCACCAAGGTGATACCTCTCTACAAGCCTACAAGAGCCACAGCGTTACTGGGATTGCATTGCCTCCTAATTCAGATATGGCTGTAGTGACTGAAAACTTAGATTACAACACTGAAGTCTCTTTGGATACCTGGAAAGCCTTCCCAAGAAGGATGGGTACAAACAAGCCCAGACTGTGAAGAATACAATAAATGAATAATTCTTCAATGTCTAGATACTAACAAACATTTACTAGCATCAAGACCATGCAGGGAAATATGATTTCACCAAATCAATTAAGGAAGGCCCCAGGAACCAACCCTGTTGAGACAGATATGTGATCTTTCAGATAGATGATTCAAAATAGCTCTTTTGAAGAAACTCGATGAAATCAAGATAACACAAAGAAAGAATTTGGAATCTCATCAGATAAATTTAACAAAGAGATTGAAATAATTAAAAAGAATCTAGCAGAATTCTGGAGTTGTAAAATGCAACTGACATACTAAAGAATGTAAGGGTATGTTAGCAGCAGAATTGATCAAGTAGAAGAAAGAATAAGTAAGCTTAAACACAGGCTATTTGAAAATACACAGTCAAAAGAGACAAACAAATAAAAAAGAATGAAGCATACCTACAAGATCTAGAAAATAGCCTCAAAAGGGCAAATCTAAGAGTTATTCACCTTCAAAAGGAGTCACAGAGAGAAAGAGGGGGGGGAGAGAGAGAGAGAGAAGTATAAAGTTTATTCAAAGAGGTAACAGAGAACTTCCCAATCCTAGAGAAAGATATCAATACCCAGTACAAGAAGGTTATAGATTACCAAGCAGACTTAGCTCAAATAAGACTACCTCAAGACATTTAATAATCAAACTATCAAAAGTCAAGGATAAAGAAAAGATCTTAAAAGCATTAAGAGAAAAGAAATAACCTACAAGGGAGCTCCAATACGTTTGGCAGCAGACTTTTCAGTGTAAAACTTACAGTTCAGGAGACAGTGTCATGGCATATTTATCATGCTGAAGGAAAATAAGTTTTATCCTATGATAGCACATCCAGCAAAAATATCCTTCAAACATGATGAAGAAATAAAAACTTTACCACACAGAAGCTGAGAAATTTCAACACCAGACCTGTCCTATAAGAAATGCTAAAGGGAGTTCTTCAATCAGAAAGAAAAGGATAGGCTGGGAATGGTGGCAAACACCTGTAATCCCAGCACTTTGGGAGGCTAAGGTGAGCAGATCACTTGAGGCCAAGAGTTTGAGACTAGCTTGTCCAACATAGCAAAACCCCATCTCTACTAAAAAAAAAAAAAAAAAAAAAAAAAAAAAAAAAATAGCCTGGAGTGGCGGTGCATACCTGTAATCCTAGTGTGAACCCAGAAAATCTGAGACAGATCTCAGTTAATTTAGAAAGTTTATTTTGCCAAGGTTGAGAATGTGCACCCATGATAGCCTCAGGAGGTCCCGACAACATGTGCCCAAGATGGTCAGAGCACAGTTTGGTTTTATACATTTCAGGGAGACATGAGACATCAATCAACATATGTAAGATGAACATTGGGTGGGTCTGGGAAGGGGGAACAGCTTGAAGTGGAGAGAATTCTTCCAGGTTATAAGTAGATAAGAGACAAATGGTTGCATTCTTTTGAGTTTCTGATTAGCCTCTGCAAAGGAGGCAATCAGATATGAATTTATCTCAGTGAGCAGAGGGGTGACTTTGAATAGAATGGGAGGCAGGTTTGCCCTAAGCAGTTTCCAGCTTGACTTTTCCCTTTAGTTTAGTGATTTGGGGGCCCCAAGATACCCTTTCACACTAGCTGCTTGGAAGACTGAGGTGAGAGGATCGCTTAAACCCAGGAGTGGGGGGTTGCAGAGAGTCAAGATACTGCACTCCATCCTGGGTGACACAACAAGACTCCACCTCAAAAAAAAAAAAAAAAAAAGAGAGAGAGAGAGAAAAGAAAGGCAGGCAGGCAGGAAGGAAGGTAGGTTAATAAGCAATAAGAAATCACCCAAAGGCACAAAATTCACTGGTAATTTTAAGTACATAGAAAAGCACCGAATATTATTGTAATTGTGGTGTATAAACGACTCAATCTTGAGCAGAAAGACTAAAAGATAAACCAAAAAAAAAAAAAAACTATGACAACTTTATAAGACATAGTACCATACAATATAAATAGAAACACCAAAAGTTAAAAAGCAGGGGAACAAAGTTAAAGTGTAAAGTTTTTATTCATTTTCTTTTTGCTTATTTGTTTGCTTATGCAATCAGTGTTAAGTTGCCATCAGTTTAAAATATTGGGTTATAAGATATTATTTGCAAGCCTCATGGTAACCTCAAGTAAAAGAACACATAACACAAACACAAAAAATAAAAAGCAAGAAATTAAAACATATCACCAAAGAAAATCACCTTCACTAAAAGGAAGACCAGAAGGAAGGAAAAGAGACCACAAAACAACCAGAAAACAAGTAACAAAATGACAGAAGTAAGTCTTCACTTATCAATAATAAGTGAATGTAAATAAACTAAACTTTACAATCAAAAGAGATTGAGTGGCTGAATGATTTTTTAAAAACCACGGGAGCCAACAATCTATTTCCCACAAGAAATACACTTCACCTATAAAGACGCACATAGACATAAAGAAATGGAAAAAGATATCCCATGCAAATGGAAACCAAAAAAAAAAAAAAAAAAGAAGAAGAAGAAGAAGGAGGAGGAGGAGGAGGCCAGTCACAGTGACTCATGCCTGTAATCCCAGCACTTTGGGAAACCGAGGTGGGAGGATCATGAGGTCAGGAGTTCGAGACCAGCCTGGCCACTATGGTGAAACCACGTCTCTACTAAAGATACAGAAAATTAGCCAGGCGGGGTGGCAATGCCTGTAATCCCAGTTACTCAGGAGTCTGAGGCAGGAGAATCAATTGAATCCAAGAGGTGAAGGTTGCAGTGAGCCGAGACTGCACCATTGCATTGCAGCCTGGGTGACAGGGTGAGACTCCATCTCAAATAAATAAATAAATAAATAAATAAATAAATAAAGGAACACAAATAAAAAGGAGTAGCTATACTTATATGCAACTAAATAGATTTCAAGACAAAAACTATAAGAGACAAAAAGGTCATTATATAAAATAAAGGGTTCAATTCAGCAAGAAGATATAACAATTATAAATCTATGTGCTCCCAACATTGGACCACTCAGATCCATAAAGCAGATATTAGTAGAGCTAAAAAGAGAGACAGACCACAAAACAATATTAGTTGGAGATTTCAACATTCTACTTTCATTATTGGACAAATTATCCAGACAGAAAATCAACAAACCAACTTTGGACTTAACCTGTGCTATAGACCAAATGAACCTAACAGATATTTACAGAACATTTCATCCAACAGTTGCAGAATATACATTTTTCTCCTTAGTACATGGATCATTCTCATGGATAAACAGTATGTTAGGCCACAAAGCAAGTGTTAATTAATTTTTTAAAAAATGAAATTATGTTACGTATCCTCTCTGACCATAATGGAATAAAACTAGAAATCAATAACAGAAATTTTGGAAACTATGCAAACACATGGAAATTAAACAATATGCTCCCAAATGACCAGTGGGTCAATGAAGAAATTACGAAGGAATTTAAAAATTTATACCCTGGGTGCGGTGGCTCATGCCTGTAATCCCAGCACTTTGGGAGGCTGAAGCAGGCAGATCACGAGGTCAAAAGATCGAGACAATCCTGGCCAACATGGTGATACCCTGTCTCTACTAAAAGTACAAAAATTAGCTGGGCATGGTGGTGCATGCCTGTAATCCCAGCTACTCAGGAGGCTGAAGCAGGGAAATCTCTTGAACCTGGGAGATGGAGTTGCAGTGAGCTGAGATCCCGCCATTGCGCTCCAGCCTAGTGAAAGAGTGAGACTCTGTCTGAAAAAAAAAAAAAAATTTAACAAATGATAATGGAAACACAATATACCAAAACCTATGAAACACAGTGAAAGCAGTATTAAGAGGAAAATTTATAGGTGTAATCGCCTACATCAAAAAAGAAAAAAAAAAAAAAAACTTTCACAAAAAGCCCTAATGATGCATTTTAAAGAACCAGAAAAGCAAGAGCAAACCCCACTCAAAATTAGAAGAAAATAAACAATAAAGATCTAGCCAGAAATAAATGAAATTGAAATGAAGAAAACAATAAAAACATCAAGAAAATGAAGACTTAGTCTTTTGAAAAGATAAACAAAGCCAACAAACCTTTACCAGATAAAGGAAAAAGAGAGGAGACCCAAATAAATAAGATCAGAGATGAAAAAGGGGGCATTACAACCGAGAGCACAGAAATTCAAAGGATTATTAGAGGCTACTATAAGCAACTATATGCCAATAAATTGAAAAGCCTAGAAGAAATGGATAGCCTTCTACCATGGTTGAACCATAAAGAATCCAAAACTTGAACAGATCAATAACAAGTAATAAGAACAAAGCCATAATAAAAAGTCTCCCAGCAAAGAAAAGCCCAGGACCCAATGGTTTCATTGCTGGATTTTAGCAAACATTAAAAGAAGAACTAATACCAAACCGACTTTTTAACTATTCTGAAAAAAAAGGAGGAAGGAATACTTCCAAACTCATTCTGTGGTGGGCAGTATCATCTTGATACCAAAACCAGACAAACACACATTAAAACAAACAAACAAAAAACTATAGACCAATATCCCTGATAAATGTTGATGCAAAAGTCCTCAACAAAATACTAGCAAATCAAATTCAATAACACATTAAAGATATCATTCATCATGACCGAGCAGAATTTATCCCAGGATGCGAGAATGGCTCAACATCTGCAAATCAGTCAATGTGACACATCATATCAACAGAATGAAGGACAAAAGCCATACGATCATTTCAATTGATATTTAAAAAGCATTTGATAAAATTCAACATCTTTTCATGATAAAAACCCTTTAAAAATTAGGTATAGAAAATAACATATCTCAACACAATAAAAGCCATAAAAGACAGAAACACTGCTGGTATCATATTGAATGGGAAAAAACTAAAAGTCTTTCCTCTAAGATCTGGAACATGACAAGGACATTGTCCATGATAAGGACACTGGATCATGACAAGGACAGTGTCCATGACAAGGACACTGTCCCCGCTGTTATTCAACATAGTATGGGAAGACCTAGCTAGAGCAATCAGACAAGAGGAAGAAATAAAGAGCATCCAAATTGGAAAGGAAGAAGTCCAATTACATTGTCATTGTTTGCAGATTTGGAAAAACTTGAAGATTCCACTGAAAAACCATTGGAACTAAAAAGCAAATTCAGTAAAGTTGCAAGATACAAAATCAACATACAAAAATCAGTAGCATTTCTATATTTCAATAGCAAATAATCTGAAAAAATAAATTTAAAAAGTTATTCCACTTACAATAGTTGCATATAAATTAAATACCTAGGAATTAAAGAAGTAAAGGATCTCTAGAATAAAAACTATAAAAGGCTAATGAAAGAAATTGAAGATGACATGTAGTCCCAGCTACCTGAGAGGCTGAGGCAGGAGAATCACTTGAACACAGGAGGCAGAGGTTGCAGTGAGCCGAGATCATGCCACTGTACTCCAGCCTGGGCAACAGGGTGAGACTCCTTCTCAAAAAAAGAAAAAAAAAAGAAAAAGAAATTTCCACAATATAATGGAAAGGTATTCCATGTTCATTGATTGGAAGAATAAATATTGTTAAAATGTTCATACTACCTAAAGCAATCTTCAGGTTCAATGCAAGCCTTATGAAAATACCAACAACATTCTTTACAGAAATAGAAAAAACAATCCTAAAATTTATATAAAAACACAAAACAACAAAACTGGAGGAATTACATTACTGGACTTTAAACTGTACTACAAAGCTATAGTAACCCAAAGCATGGTACTGGCATAAAACAGACACAAAGACCAATGGAACAAAATAGAGAATCCAGAAAAAAATCCATGTATCTACAGCAAACTCATTTTTGACAAAGGTTCAAAGAACATACACTGGGGAAAGGACAGTCTCTTCAATAAATGGTACTAGGAAAACTGAATATCCGTATGCAGAAGAATGAAACTAGACCCTTACTTCTTGTCATATGTAAAAATCAATTCAAAATGGATTAAAGACTTAAATCTAAGACCTCAAACTATGAAACTACTGCGAGAAAACATTGGGGAAGCTCTCCAGAACATTTGATATGGCAAAGGTTTCTTGAGTAATACCCCACAAGTACAGGCAACCAAAGCAAAAATGGACAAGTGGGATCACATCAAGTTAAAAAGATTCTGTAGAGCAACGGAAACAATCAACAAACAGACAACCCATAGAATGGTAGAAAATATCTGCAACCTATCCATGTGTCAAGGGATTAATAACCAGAATATATAACGGGTTCAAATAACTCTATAGAGAAAAATCAAATAATTTGATTAAAAAGTGAGTAAAATATTTGAATAGACATTTCTCAAAAAAAGACATACAAATAGCAAACAGGTGTACTAAAAGGTGCTCAACATCATTGCTCATCAGAGAAATGCAAATCAAAACTACAATAAGATATCATTTCACCCTAGTTAGGATGGTTTGTATCCAAAAGAGAGGCAATAACAAATGCTGGTGAGGAAGTGGAGAAAAGGGTACCCTTGTACACTGTTGGTGAGAATGTAAATGAGTATAGACACTCTGGAGAACTGTTTGAAGGGTCTTCAAAACACTAAAAATAGAGCTACCATATCATTCAGCAATCTCACTGCCAGGCATATATTGAAAAGAGAAGAAATCAGTACATAGAAGAGGTATCTGCACTCCCATGTTTATTTCAGTGCTATTCACAATAGCCAAGATTTGAAAACAACCTAAGTGGTCATTCATAGATGAAGGATAAAAAAAATGTGGTATATACATACAAACAATGATATCCCATCATAACAGCATGGATGGGACAGGAAGTCATCATGTTAAGTGAAATAAACCAGGCACAGAAAGACACAATTCACATGTTCTCACTTATTTGTGGGAGCTAAAAATTTAAACAGTTGAACTCATGGAGATAGAGAGTTGAATGATAGCTACTAGAGGCTAGGAAGGGTAGTGGGAGGTGGTAAGAGAGAAGGGTTCATGGGTACAAAAATACAGTTAGATAGAATGAATATGATCTAGCATTTGATAGTACAACAGGGTGAATATAGTAAAAAATAATTTATTGTACATTTAAAAATAACTAAAATAGTATAATTGGATTTTTTTTTTTTTTTGAGACAGAGTCTCACTCTGTTGCCAGGCTGGAGTGCAGTGGCATGATCTCAGCTCACTGCAACCTCCGCCTTCCCATGTTCAAGCAGTTCTCCTGCCTCAGCCTCCCAAATAGCTGAAACTACAGGCACGCACCACCACACCCAGCTAACTTTTGCATTTTTAGTAGATTTGGGGTTTTACCATGTTGGCCAGGATTGTCTCGATCTCTTGACCTTGTGATCTGGCCGCCCTGGCCTCCCAAAGTGCTGGGATTACAGGCATGAGCCACCGCACCTGGTCTGGATTGTTTGTAACACAAAAAAGGATAAATGTTTGAGGTGATGGATAACCCATATACCTTGATGTAATTATTGCACATTGCATGCCTGTATCAAAATATCTCACGTGCCCTATAAAAATATAAATCTACTGTATACTCACAAAAATTAAAAATACAAAATTTTTAAAAATTACATTGTATCCCATAAATATATACAATTATTATTTGTCAGTTTAAAATAAATATATAAACATAAATGGCTCTGTACAGATTTTGGGTCACTCGGGGCCTACTGCACGTAACCTTTACGTCAGTGTGTCATTGTTCAAACAAAATGTCAACAAAAATATTTGACTTAGAGAGTCAAATTTTTGTAATACAGCATTATCTAAAATCTATGCTCCAAGTTGACATAAACCCTAAAGCTCAATACCTCACATTTACTTTGCTCTTCACAACTTACATAGTGCTTTCCCATACACTATTAAATCTTTCAAATACCATTGTGCTTTGGACAGCTTTCTAGCAGAGCACTTATAAGACTTTATTGCATTCATAATTCTATAATTATAATCTACTAAAAATCCACTGGGATCAGGAAACTGCTTATTCATTCTTAGAAACCTCAGAGGACATTGCCTGATACATAAGATCAGTAAGTCAATCAAGTAATTTTGAACACTACGTTCAACACTTTTTGGAAAACACTTCTCCCAAAGATGAAGCCTAATTCCTCTTTTCTTGAGTGTGAGCTGGACTTAGTGACTCACTGCTAATGAGTAGAAAATAATCATATGTGACTTCTGAGACTGTCATAAAAGGCACTGCAATTTCCTCCTTGTTTCACTCTCTTGGATGGCTTGCTCTGGGGAAAGTCAGCTATCATGTGGTACCACCCAAATAGCCCTTTGGAGATGTCCTTTTCTCAAGGATCTGAAGCCTCTTGTCAACAAGCATGTGAGTGCTCCATCTTGGAAGCAAAGTTTCCAGCCCCAGTCAAGCTTTCGAATGACTGCAGCCCCATGCAACATCTTGCCTACAGCCAAAAGAGATGTCAGGTCAGAACCACCCAGCTAAGCCATTCCCAATGCCCAACCCACAGAAACTGTGAGTTAACACATGTTTGTTCTTTTAAGCCACTAAACTGTGGGATAATTTTCTACACAAGCAATAAATAATCTACCTATGATTATAAGGAATAGCAATAAGAGAAATAAAATCATACTTTTCTTATTATTTATAAGAGAAATAGAAAAACAACGAAAGTAATGCGGTAGCTATTATTTATGGTTTACTATTTGAGGGACTCCACATATGCTAGAATCTCATTTGCTCTTCACAAGATTATTATAAGACACGTGGTAATATTTCCATTTTACATATGCAGAATTGTAGGTGTAGATTAAGTCACTTGGCTGAAGTGCTAATCAGTGGCAGTCGAAAAAATGGAAACCCACGTCTCTTTGTTTCCAAGTCCCATGCTCTTAACCACTGTGTACATTATCTCCCAATATGTATGTATGGATTAAGAATGAGTGCAGGAGCCCAATTCACAATTGCAAAGATATGGAACCAACCTAAGTGCCCATCGACGAATGAGGAGATAAAGAAAATGTGATACACATCATGGAATACTATTTGGCCATAAAAAGGAATGAAATAATGTCTTCACAGCAACTTGGACGAAGCAAGAGGCCATTATTCTAAGAGAAGTAACTCAGGAATGGAAAACCAAGCACCATATGTTCTCACTTATAAGTGGGAGCTAAGCTATGAATATATGCAAAGGCATACAGAGTGATATAATGGGCTTTGGAGACTTAGAAGGGGATACTAGTCTGGTGACAACTGCACTAAAATCTCAGAATTAACCATGATATAATTCATCCATGTAAGCAGAAACCACTTGTAGCCCAAAAGCTATTAAAAAATATATTTAAAAACTTTTAAAAGAAGGCAATAGTACAATTAAAAAAAAGAATGAGGGCAAGATATTAACCAAGGTTTCATTATAATTTGTGTGGTCCCTAGACATCTTTGCCTTCATGTATCCCTTCCTTCATTAAGAAATACTTAAAATTATGTTCATTTAAAGACTAGTATAAGCAAGTATAAGCAAGACTGGATTCATTATAATATATTCATTAGTGTTATATTCATTTTTCCTCTAATTTTAAAAGAAATTAAAACATTTCTATGGGTCCCTAAAAGAATTCTGGTTCTCAATAGTATGACTACGCCTGATGGATAACTAGGTCCCAGCATCAAATTGCACACAGAAGTCAAACAAGCAATAGCAAAGAAAAGAGAGACAGAAAAAAAAAACAAAAACAAAAACAAAACCCTTTTGATGTCACATTTTAAAAGCCAAAGAAATAATGTTTCTTCTTTTCTAAACAGTAAAGGGCAAAGGGCAGTAGGAAGTAATTGTAACCCATGAGGGTTGCTTTGGGGTGGGGAGCAGATTATACTGTACATGGGATGCTCAGAGTCTCAATTTAACATGTTGAAAGAAAAGACACCAGGGCAGGAATTAAACTTGTCCCCTGACAGAAGCAGGCAAGGCTTTTGTGCTCAATTGTGTTCAGCTCTCCTGGAAAGGAGAGTTCACATGAAGAGTTTTGAGATCCTGCTTCATGGGACCCACCTTGACTGGGCTATGACTGCCTCATTCCTCTCAAACTGAGACACCCATGAGCAGAGGGGCAGGCCTCAGAAGTCAAGTCCCTGGAGACAGCATAGAGTAATGAAAACAGTGATTTTTTTTCTTTTTTGAGTTGGAGCCTTGCTCTGTCGTCAGGCTAGAGTGCAGTGGCACGATCTCAGCTCACTGTAACCTCTGCCTCCCAGGTTCAAGGGATTCTCCAGCCTCAGCCTCCCGAGTAGCTGGGACTACAGGTGTGCGCCACCATGCCCAGTTAATTTTTGTATTTTTAGTAGAGATGGGGTTTCACCATGTTGGCCAAGATGGTCTCGATCTCTTGACCTCGTGATCTGCCTGCCTTGGCCACTCAAAGCGTGGGATTACAGGCGTGAGCCACCGTGCCTGGCTGAAAACAGTGATTCTTAGATCTGGTACAACCTTCAGCCTCTCTACCCAGTAACTGTGTGGTTTTGGATGAACTAGGTTTGTGGTGCCTTACCACAGTTTTCTCTTGCAGTTTTCTCATCTGTAAAATGAGGGCCTTTTGGCAAAGACAGTGCTCACCAGATAGCCACATGTTCTGCTCCAATTCACTGCCAATGGCTGGCCAATGGGCTGCAAATAGTGGTGACATGTTTCCAGTTCAGGGTAAGGCAGTGAAAAGCTGGTATATCTCCATATGTAGATCTTCTCCCACAGTATATCGGGAAGGCAAATGTGCAAGACAGCATAGCTAAAAATGATAAATGGCCCAAATTCATGAGAGACTGCCTGGAAGAGAGCTATGCAGGTAGGCCACCAGACCCACATTGAACTTTAAGTCAGAGTGAAATAAACTTCTGGTTTGGGGTTACATGTTACCACAGCATGCCTTAGCTTATCCTGACTAATACAGACTTAATACCAATTTTACTGAATTGTGGGAATGAAATGAAAGGGTGAATGTAAAGCATCAGAAATGTGTCTGGAAGAGACAATTCACTCAGTAAACATTTTTTTTTTCCCTCTCAACTTTCAAAAACTGCATTTTGCCCCAAAGGATTAATCATTGCCCAAAAAGTACATTCTGATAAGACCCCCCCCTTTTTTTTTTTTTTTTTTTTGAGACAGAGTCTTGCTTTGTTGCCTAGGTTGGAATGCAGTGGCGTGATGTCTCGGCTCACTGCAAGCTCTGCCTCTGGGGTTCACGCCATCCTCCTGCCTCAGCCTCTGGAGTAGCTGGGACTACAGGCGCCCACCACCGCCCCCGGCTAATTTTTTGTATTTTTAGTAGAGAGGGGGTTTCACCATGTTAGCCAGGATGGTCTTGATCTCCTGACCTCGTGATCCACCCCCCTCAGTCTCCCAAAGTGCTGGGATTACAGGCGTGAGCCACCATGCCCGGCCAAGACCCCTTTCTTATAATACTTTAGTGTTGGGACCTAGACACAGAATTCTGAAAAAGATGAAGGTTTTACACAGCCTCATCAACAGAGGCCTTCAAGCTTCATATAGACTCCTGTTCCCTACAGCAAACAGTACAGACACTTTGCAGAGCCTAAACTCAATCCAACTCATTTCCCCTGGAGTGTAGAAAGATGCAGGTGGGGGAAAGTAGAGAGAAAGTATTCCTGGCACAGTGTTTTACACTTTTGTTTAGGTGTCTTGTTGCCAGAAGGCTTGCCAACGTGGACTCAGGAACATTACCTAGAAGCTTGAGTGAGGGCTTGCTGCGACCCAAAGAAGCAGCATGCAACTGAATACTACTCCATCTACAATCTCAGCATCCTGTGATTCGAGGCCCTTAGACATGACTTAGAACAATACGGCATGCTAGAGTAGTTGAGGCCCAAAGTGGGGAAGGGCTTACCCCAGGTCCTCCTGCTGGGAGTGGCTACATTTTAGTACTTCCTCTGCCTCTCTGTGCTCTCTCTATCCACCAACAGACACTCCAGATTGTCCAGCCTCTCATCCAGTCACCTCTTCCTTATGTCACCTGCCTGAATGGGAGCTGTCAAAAATGAACACTAAAATAAAATAAGGCTTGGCAAGCTTTTCCGGCGTCCATTTCACTGTAATTTCTCTAACTGCACGTTGGATTGATGCAGCTATTAAAAGTCAGCCCTACCTTGGCAATCAGACAGAAAAGCTATAATCACCCCAGGCATTTCCAAGGGACCTTTCAAAGAACATCATTAATTCTGAATAAAGCTCTCCCTCACCAACACTTTCCAATTATAGTCTTGACATTCCTATTTTATGCTGCAAAATTCCTCTGCCATTTAATGAAGAAGAAAAAAGGCCTACTTTTAAAATCGCATATATTTGTCTGGTAGCCTAAGTACCTGAGTTAATTTTCCAAAATTAAAACAAAACTAGCAACAAAAAACTTTCCTTGTTTTTTTTCCTCTTCTATGCACCGCTTCCCTCCCCCATGTATTGTATCTGCAAAGGGCAACAAATCCTGTTAATCTAAAGGACTGGGAGCATGTTAATTCAAATACCTGAGACCCTCAAAAGAGAAAGTTGAGGCTTCCAGAGTGAGAAGGATGCTGAGCACCTATTAGATCCTGGCCAAAAGGCAGAAAGCTTCAGACAGAATAATAAATACGGTGAGAGAAGATCTGCCGATTGCAATTTTGCTCATCTCATTACATTTCTAGCATTGTCTTCCTGCTCCTTATGGATTGCCGGGCAATATCCTATTGAACCCCTTCTTTCTCCAGCCAGTCTGCCACCCAGTGTATGCCAGCCACTATGCAAGGGGCTCTACATTCTTCATCTCACGTAATCCTCACTAAGAGCCCTATGAATGAGGAATGAACATGTTTAAAGATGAAGAAATGAGACCCACAGATATTAAGCAACTGTCCCAATGTCCCAAGCTGGGATTTGAATCCATGGTTCTCTTTCCTAAATCACTAGAGGATAGCTCTGGGGTTGAGATAAGAAAAGTAAAGTGACACCGATTATTATATTTTAAAATCCTCACTGTTCCCCTTGGCAGGGTGCTGGCTAATAGAGTTGGGGAATAGTCTCTGAACTGCAGGGGATAGACTGGGGTACCGTAGAGACAGAAAATAAGGCGTGATTGGCCACAGGAATTTCTGCAAGACGAATTCCCAGTCCACTGCATCCCCTCTAGGTCTAGTTGGGACCAGGAAGTCGCGGCTCCAGGACTCACGTGGACAGGGGCGTTTCAGGGGGAAAACAACAGATAGTGCAGGTAACAGGGTGTGCCCTCATCGCTACTGAGACAGGCTGAACCTACAAGCCCCACCGGCCATATCGTGCGCCGTGGGTCGGTGTCACATCGAGCTCCCTAATGTGCAGATGGTGAAACCTTTTCCTCTGCGCGCACCAAGTACGCAGCTGGCGAAGCCCCGGATTGCGTGCCAGATGCGCCGGTGACTAGCCCCTCGGTGTACACTTCAGAAGAACTGATGGCAAACTTTTCCTCGTGTGCCCCAGGTAGGCGCGCGCTCCAATCGTACAAGCTTCCGCCCACTCTCCCATTCGTCAAGCTGCCTCCTTCTCTAGCAAACCCTTCCCCAAGCAACATTGCGCAGCCCACCCCTCACCTGCATGGTGGCCGGCAACGGCAGCACAGCTCTCCCGCGGCGGCCGAAACGAAACTTGGCTGCCTTGTAGATCTTCCAGTAGACGAATAGCACCACGCCAAGCGGCAGGTAGAAGGCGCCGCAGGTGGAGAAGACGGCATAGGAGGGTTCCTAGCTCACCTGGAAGCGCTGGAGCCGAGCGTCGTACACCTCGCCCCAACCAAAGAGCAGCGGCGCGAGGGCGATGAGCGCAGACAGCGCTCAGGTGAGCGCGATCATGAGCGCCGAGGCGCGGCGGCGGGTGCGCAGCGTGTACTGCAGATGGCGCGTGATGGTCCAGTAGCGGTCCAGGGCGATGGCCGCCACGTTCCAGATGCTGGCCGTGCAGCACAGCACGTCGAAGGAGATCCACACGTGGCACAGGCTCCGGCCCAGTAGCCAACGTCGCCCGGTAGACAGCTCACTCACCAGGCTCAGTGGCATCACCAACGCTGCCACTAGTATGTCCGAGACGGCCGTCGAGGCCACCAAGTTATGCGGCACGCGATGGAAGGCACGGACCCGCAGGATGGTGACCAGAACCAGCAGGTTCCACAGGAAAGTGGCTGCGATCAGCAGCACTAGTAGCGTCACCACCAGCACCGTGAAGACAGAGAAGGGCGGCTCCCGACCCGGCAGGACGGCATTACCCGGGGTCGAACTGAGTATCCCACTCGGGCTTGGGCTACTGCTGCAAGTCTTGGGTCCCAGGGCAAGGGCAACGCTGGCGGTGGCCACTGAAAGATTAGCGGCTTCCATGGCGCTGGGGGTCGAAGCTCCAGGGCAGGGAGCGCACGAGTTGTCAGTGAGCTCGGCGTGGACCGGGCAGGTGGGGGCGTGGAGGGGGTACTGCCTGCTGGGGGAGGGTAGGAGAGGGGTCCAGGTCGTCCTACCCTGGTCCCTCCTGCGGGCAACAGTCCACCTCTGGCACTTATGCCTGCAGTCCCCGTAGACCCTCTTTTCCAGTAGAAAGAGTAAAAGAGAGCAGGACCCCTCAGTCTAGCTCCCCCTCACCAGTCCCTCCCACCACCTCTCTTAGCGGTCCCGGGTGCCACCGACTGTCAGGGGGCTGGGAATCAGCGCGGCCGAGTGACCCAGCGCAGCTTGTGCTTGGAGAGTTGCCCCCTCCCCCACCCAGCGGCGGCGGGAGATGAGCTGCACCTGGAGTGGGCGGGGGTGGGCGGAAGCCGGGGGTGGCTGGAGAACCCACCAATAGGAGCCGGGCCTTCAACTCTGTCCCAGCTGGTTTCCCTGCCTCTGCGAAGAAGAGAGAATCCTGAGGTAGTCTCCGCGAAAGGTTTACTACTGGGGAGAAAGTTCCTTGCCGTCACCCCCGCGGACCCCTCGCACCTGCTGGTGGCGCGGTTTTGACACTGGGAAACAAGGGTACCGCCCTGCCCCAGCCAGGGGCTTCTGGTTTCCTGTCATCTCGATTCTACCTATACCTGAAATAGGAAACCCAGGTATTGGAGTTTACAAAACAGAAGGCTCCTAAGCCCAGCCCGATCCTGCCGCTTCGTTTCCAGCAGTCCGCCCGGCGAGGGCTTGGTAGCGCCTTGAGAAGTTCACTCGCTGGCTCTGTGCGGAAAGAACGCGGCTCCTGAGCAATCTGGCGGAGATCTGGAAGAGGGACCCTTTATACCATCATCTTCGCCAACTCTAACCTCCCCCATCATGTCCCCCTACCTCCAACATACGCGCACTCTCCAGCCAGCCCTGTCCTTTCAGTTTCTAACATTCCTGACTATATGTCTTCACATCCAGGTTCAAACTGGAGTTATTTTTGTTGAGCCTTGGGCAAAAGCAGGAACCAATTAGAAAAGCGACATTCCCCCAGCCTCTCACACTTAAAAAATACTTCAATCATTATTAACTCAATCTCAATCTGTGTTCCCGGGAGTAGAATAGAAACATAACACAGAGCCCAAACCGCCCCTTCTCTTGTCAAGGTGAGAAGGGTTAGACTTCAAGCAGGCTGACCTGGCTGGTGCCTGAATGACCTGGGAATGGGGGAGAAAGGGGCTATGAAACATACAAGGTGCAAACTCCAAGAAGCAAGTTTGGACTTGATCATGGAGAAAGCTGGAATTGAGAACATTTTGAGAAAATTGACCTGATGAAGAGAATGTGTTAGAAGAAAAGGAAGACTAGCCTTTGAAATATTTTATATCTCTCCATTTTATTGAACAAACATTATAGTAAGAGCAAAGAATATTAGAAATGTAAAAACATGCATATTGCACTAGCCAGATGTATCAGTGCTTTTACTTTCATCTTTTGTCCCTATCCACATACTTTTTTTTTTTTTTTTTTTGGTGACGGAGTCTTGCTCTGTCACCCAGGCTGGAGTGCAGTGGCTCACTGCAAGCTCCACCTCCCAGGGTCACGCCATTCTCCTGCCTCAGCCTCCCGAGTAGCTGGGACTACAGGCGCCCGCCACCTCGCCCGGCTAGTTTTTTGTATTTTTTTTTTTTAGTAGAGACGGGGTTTCACCGTGTTAGCCAGGATGGTCTCGATCTCCTGACCTCGTGATCCGCCCGTCTCGGCCTCCCAGTTTACTGATTTTTAAAAATTACAATTCGCGATTTTTTTCTCTTTTGGGTTTCTTTTCTTTTTTTGTATTATTATTTTTTTTTTCTGAGATGGATTCTCCCTCTTTCACCCAGGCTGGAGTGCAGTGGCTTCTTCTTGGCTCACTGCAACCTCTACCTCCTGGGTTCAAGTGATTCTCCTGCCTCAGTCACCCAAATAGCTGGGATTACAGCCATGCACCACCACGCTGGGCTAATAGTTGTATTTTTAGTGGAGATGGGTTTCACCATGTTGTCCAGGCTGCTCTCAAACTCCTGACCTCAAGTGATCCGCCTACGTGGTCCCCCCAAAGTGCTGGGATTACAGGTGCGCTGCCTGGGTTTGTTTTCTTGATACGTTTTCTCCCGAATTTAATTATGTAGTTAAAATATAGGAATGGTGTAACTGTTCTTTTTATGCATTTTCAAATTGTACCTCAGAAAAATTTAATGGTGTCAGCTTTCTTAGCCCTGGCTTTAGAGAAATAAAAAAGAAATGAACAGCCTTGCTAAAGCAAATTTTTATCACTAAAAACAGTGTTTAATTGGTGTATAATGATGTATTTTGATTGTTTTGATTTGCTTTTTTTTTTTTTTTTTTTTTTTTGAGATAGAGTTTCACTCTTGTTGCCCAAACTGAAGTGCAATGGCGCGATCTTGGCTCACTGCAACCTCTGCCCCCCGAGTTCAAGCGATTCTCCTGCCTCAGCCTCCCAAGTAGCTGGGATTACAGGCGCACACAAACACGTCCAGCTGATTTTTGTATTTTTAGTAGAGACGGGGTTTCACCACATTGGCCAGGTTGGTCTCAAACTCCTGACCTCAAGTGATCGATCTGCCTTGGCCTCCTGAAGTGCTAGGATTACAGGCATGAGCCACTCTGTCTGGTTTGATTTGCATTTTTAATTGCTAAAAATGCTACATATTTCCATATGGTGTTTATTATCTATGTATTCTTGCGTAAAAGCTGTTTATTCACTTTAAACTACTTTATAAAGGAATATGGGTGTTGATTTAATGACTATTTATCAACTTTAATGCATTTAGATAACATATTTTAATAAGTTTTTTGTCACATAATTTCTCTTTATTACTCTTCGTGTTTATTACATTTTGTTGAATAAGTTTTTACATAATAAAACACATTAATTCTTGTCTCCATTAATGTCTTCAACTTAGTAATCATAAATCACTTTCCTATCCTCCATTTGTGTTATTAAAGTTTATGACTAGATTAAAAGTGTAATTATTTGATCCACCTGAGGTGGTTGTTGAATGTAGCAGGAGATGGTGGCTTGGCCCTCTCACCTGCATGTTGTGTATAATCGTTTTTGTTTTGTTTTGTTTTTGTTTTTGAGACAGAGTCTTGCTCTGTCGCCTAGGCTGGAGTGCAGTGGTGGGATCTCGGCTCACTGCAAGCTCCGCCTCCCAGGTTCAAGCCATTCTCCTGCCTCAGCCTCCCACGTAGCTGGGACTACAGGAACCCGCCACCATAGCCTGCTAATTTTTTGTATTTTTGGTAGACACAGGGTTTCACCGTGTTAGCCAGGATGGTTTCAATCTCTTGACCTCGTGATCTGCCCGTCTCAGCCTCCCAAAGTGCTGGGATTATAGGCGTGAGCCACCGTGCCTGGCCATGTTGTGTATAATCTTATCCAGGGAAGGGACTGGTTACTGAGGGCTAGACATCTTGGTCATACAAAGACAAGTGTGATGCTATCCTGATCCCAGAGGTTCTTTCATCTATCACAGAATAAAATCTATTTACTGAATATTCACAATGCAGCAAAGTGTGCTAACCATTGATTAGCGTACCAACAAGGGTTTCTGGCCTTGCTGGGGATAGAAATCACCTCCAATGAGGAGGATCAGAGAAGGCCTCTGAGGGAGGCAACTTTTGATCTGAACCTTAAATATGAGGAAGATTTTCACCAGCAAGTATGGGGAGAAGGGGAAGGAGGCATACTTGGCGGGAGGAGGGTGAGCCAATGCCTGGAGGCAAAAGAACAACAAGAAAACAAAACCCCAAAAATAATCAGGGAGTACCCAGTGCTGACTAGATGGCTGTTCATTCACTTCAGGCTTGTCAATTTTTGATTTTAAAGAAAGTATACATAGAACATTTCTATCATTTTCACTCAGCTGATTCTTTGCCTTTAGTAATTCCATGTATCTCCCATGGTTACCTTTTTTGCTGTTATTAAAAAACATTCATTCTTCGATATTATTTCCCTTGTGTGTTCTTCCAGATGATTTTTAATATTGTTTTATCAGGGCTTTTTGATTTCTATTTGCTCATTGAGTCTCAGACCAAGTGTTACCCCTTTTGAAAAGGTGGTCTTGATCTGCCCCCGTCCCAGTCCTAGCTGGTGCCCCTGCTGTGACTGACCCCAGAAGCCGGTGCTGACACAGGGAAGCACTTCTGCCTCTCTACTAGATGGCAGGCTCCCCAAGGATGTGGCTGGGCACCAAGCGTCTCTCAGCTTTTCCTGCCATGCACCCCACTTCCACCTCACCCAAGACCTGGCTCAGGCTTAATAAACTCAAATGAATGAATGAATGAGGAAAGATATGAAGAGAACCAAGAACCAGCTTACTCAGGATGGAGAACAGTTGAGGGTGTTTAAGGATATCAGGGAAGACATCTGGTTTTAGAAGCTGAGAAGAAGCTATCTAAGCATAAAGTCAAGTGGAATTAAAGAAACAGCACAAGAGAAGGAAGGGCATATACAGAGTTTTGGTTCTTTTTAAAGGTTTGTAGTCAGGGAAGGCATTAGGGCAGGGTCAAGACAAACTCCTGTAGCATAGCCCAAACATCACCTCCTCAGAATGGCCTAATTCATGGGTTCTCAAACTTCAGCCAACATCAGAGTCACCTGGGAAGCTTGTTAAAGCAGATTGCTGGGGCCACCCCAGAGTCATATCTGGGCTGTAATGTGATGAGTCCCCCATCAGATTACTTAAGGGTATGTGTCTGCTGCCGGAACTCTAGAGGTGATGAGCCAAGGCCATGGTGCCACACCGAGGGGCAGGTGTCCCTGGTAACTCAAACATCCCAGGGAGTATCTGAGACCCTACTAAGGAAAACAGTCCCATCACACACACACGCACACACGCGCGCGCACACACACACACACACACACACACAGTAGGCAAACAGCCAGAAAAATTAGCTTAAAACCGCTTAGAGATGGGAGAGGGCAGGCCGGGCGCGGTGGCTCAAGCCTGTAATCCCAGCACTTTGGGAGGCTGAGACGGGCGGATCACGAGGTCAGGAGATCGAGACCATCCTGGCTAACCGGGTGAAACCCCGTCTCTACTAAAAAATACAAAAAATTAGCCGGGCGAGGTGGTGGGCGCCTATAGTCCCAGCTACTCGGGAGGCTGAGGCAGGAGAATGGTGTAAACCCGGGAGGCGGAGCTTGCAGTGAGCTGAGATCCGGCCACTGCACTCCAGCCTGGGCGACAGAGCGAGACTCCGTCTCAAAAAAAAAAAAAAATAAAATAAAATAAAGTAAATAAAAAATAAAGAGATGGGAGAGGGCACGTATCTCTGGAGCTGCCCTGCTGCTGCCCAGGAATGCCTTGCATGCAAGTCTTAATAAAGTCATCTACTCACCAAGCTGTACTTGTTTGAGCCACTTTTTGGTTTCTATGTTTCCTCTCAGTTTGGGGGATGGTTTTTCGGTATGATTCTGGGTTTTTCTCATTATATGGGCTAGGGGCCAACAATTTGCATTTCTAATGAGTACCCAGGGGATGCTGGTTCTACTGATCCAGGGACCATGCTTTGGGAACCATGGGTGTAAAGTAGGGTTCTCAGTCATTCTCTATCTACTTTCCATTTCCCTATATAACCTATTAACTCTCAATGCCAAACACTGTTCTAAGCATTCTCTGTAAATCAAAACACTCAGTTTTTACACAATCTTATGAGACACTTTTATTACCTCCATGCCACACATGAAAGAAGAATCAAGAGTAATTAAGTCATACCCCCCACATCATGTAGCTAGTTAAACTCTAAAGTCCGTTGACCATAAGAGGAACTTTAAATGCTCTGAAGAAGCCAGATGGGGTCTGACTATCTGTTGTGGACCTTGGACAAGCCACTTACCTCTGCCTCAGTGTCTTCTAAAATGGAGATTATAACAGCACAAATCTCGTAGGGTTGTTGGGAGGATTAAGTGACTCAATTCACAAGGGCTGTTATTATAATTATGATCTGAAATATACATGATATCTTAAAGGTCTTCCTTCCCAACTAGAACATCAATTCCATGAGAAGTTGTCTTGGTTGCTAGAAACTGGAAGAAAACTTGGCACACAGTAGACTCTCAATAAATATCCCTTGGGTTGTGTTTTGCCAGGTAAACTTTTCTTTTTAGATCAACGTTATTCATACTTTTGAGATTCAGCTTTTATTGTATTTATGTATGAACATCTAAATGTTTTTACTACCTCCTCCTGCGTCAGGGATTGTCATCGTAAGCACTGTTGAGATTTTGGGCTGAATAATTCTTTGTTTTGGGTGTGGTGGGCACTATCCAGTATGTTGTAGGATGTTTAGCAGCATCTTTGTTTTCTACTTCCTGTATGCCAGTAGCCACCCCCGACCCCACCAGTTATCTCCTAGGAGCAGATTCAACCCTGTTGAGAATGACTGATGTAGATAATTCAGATGTCTCTAGCTGGCATGTCCTCTCTTAAATGTCCCGTTCAACCAGGAAGTCTTAGTCCTACCTCCTGTGGTTTCCCAGAGAAAGGTCTGCAGCACCAGCCGGGCCCTGCCTTAGTGGCCTATGTGAGAATCAATGTTTTTTACAAGGAATCAGAGAAAACCACCAGACACTGGCTATGGCTGTTCCAAATGACAATTTTGGAAGAGGGTTAAACATCTCCTCAACACAAAGGCCCTGGAGGATTTCTCTCCACCCTGAAGACTGAGCCTCAACTCCTCAGACCTCACATTTGAGCCCATTTCCAGACCTCACATTGAGCCATTCTGGCACGCAGAATGTCTACTCCCATCAGAAACAAAGGATCCTTCTAAGGCCTTGCCTTAGTTCTTCCCCTTTCCTAGACAACGCAAAACCTCCCAAAGAGGGACCTTTCCTGAAGTCAGAGTTATTAAATCTGCCAGGATACCTGGTGCGAAGTTTAAAAAAGAAAGCACATGATGAAGACACACCACCGCATCCTTCCTACTCCCATCATAGCTTCATTCTGCTCCTAACCACACAGATGGGTAAGTTCCTGAACAAGAATGGCTGTGTACACACACCAACACACATGCACACCTACACACACCTCTGGGGAACAAGCAAAAATTTTTTAGGGATAGTCTAAGTCCGCATTTAGATAAATTTTTTCCCCTAAAGGGAAAGTGATGAGCAGAGAAGCATGCCACATATAGAAACATGCTCTTTTATGGGGCCAAGCAGCCCATTTTCCTTCCTTGATGCTCCTAAACCTCTTTGTTCCAGAAGGGATTGCTGCTTTACTTTAGCATTACCAAAAGGCTTAGACAAAGAAATTGCTTGACATCACAGGTGAAATTCAGACCTCTGCCTCCAGAGAAACTGAAAAAATGCCTGCCAACTTTAGCCATCTTTCTTCCTCACCCACTGCTTGTCTCCATCGAGATTTTAGAAAATCATGTGGAGAAAAATAAAGTTATAGACACAAAAAATCCTGTACATGGTTGTTTATAGCACATTTATTCATAATTGCATACTTGCCAGAACTTGGAAGCAACCAAGAATAAAACCAAAATCATTTGATCTAGTCTTAATCAGGTGCTCCATTATATCTGCAGTTGGAAATAAATGGATGCACATCCTCTATACATAAATACAGGCCATAATGTCATCTGCCTTCATAAAACTGTTTTAACCTTTGATTATATTTTACACTGAAATTTAATAGTTAAAGGCACACTCCTCTCCTATGTTATAAACTACTATTGTTGGTACTCAAGCAAAAGAGTTTTGCTCTATGTGCGGAAACGGATCTGGGTTTGATGTTGGTTCCAGTCTCCTCACTGCCGCGGATTTGCTTTAGAATAAAAGTGGGTGGAAATCATTTCTCCAGATAAGCAATGGGCTTATCTCCAACCCACTATCAAAGGATTGTTAAGGATCAGATGGAGATAGGAAAGAGAAAAGAGGTTCAAGGAAACATCGAGGCATAATTGGCATTTGTTTTCCTATTGTGTGTGGGTGTTGAAGCTAATTTGTTTGCAGCAACGTGGGGAGAGATAGTGCCTTAGAGTAATTGTTCCTCCTACTACTCTTGGAGTTTTAATTAGCAGATGGGCTCCTTCCCTCACCACCTTGCCAGCTGCTTTCTTTTCACATGACCAAAGGTAGTTTTTAAAAAATTTCCATGCATTCAAATCTCAGCTCTTAAAAATGCCCTTTTTCTTATGAAAAGATCTCTAATGAAGACTCTGGGTCAAGAATGAAAAGTTTCCCAGAGTCAGCAGTGATAATAAAGACCACCCAATAACTGCAAGAATCCTGCACAAACAGGTCACATCCCAGGGGAGGGGACTCCCCTGGGTCTGAAATTCTTACTGGCTCATCTTTCCACCTGTTGGGCTCTCCTCCCTCCCCCATCAGGAGGGGTGAGGGGATAGAAGCAGGATAAGGTGGGGAGGGAGAGGAGCACGTGAAGAGTATGTGTCTCAGCTGATCTTTCCTGCATTTTAAGCTGCTTATAGGAAGGCGAAATTGGGAAGGAGGCCTATAATGAGGTGGAGAATTACCCACGTTCCTCCTGCAGGCTAATTTACTCCCCTACTCAGAGCTGCGTGAGGTTCAGGGTAGCCAGTACCAGGGAATTTAGTCCCCAGATTCTGTAACTGAACCATCAGGCCTGGAATAACCAGTAGTTGCAATTTCTAACTAACTTCGGAGAAGCAAAATAAAAAAGTGCTTAAAAACCAAAATGATTAAAAGAACCCCAAGGCTTGTAATTTGGAAATGTCAATTAAGAAACACATCACTGAGAAAAGTATAGATTAGGAAAATAAATCAAGATAAGATGATACTTATAAGTTTAATGTGTAGATTAACAGGATGACTATAGAGGGCCATAAAGAAATATCTTACTCATGTATTGCTTGTCGGTGAATGATAGCTATGAAGTTTTAGAGAAAAGCACGAAATATTTCAAAAAATGCATGAGTTTAAGTATAGATTCTAAGAAAAACCCCTCACTCACTATCTTACTTCACGTTCTGTGATGAAAATTCCAATTCTGCCCAAGACCCTGGGGCAGAAGGTATTCTGATTTCTGGAAGCCCTTGCCTTTCTTCTCCTCTAGAAATTTTCTGAAATGAATTCAAATTCTCCAGCTGCAGAGAAAGGTTCTGGTGGTTCCTGTTTCCCTGGTGTGCTGACTGGCAGCTGTAAATGAACTTTGGAATTCGGAAGGAGGGAGTAATACTTTCAAGTTGCCCAGGCTCCCTCAGTGCTCCCTCGCTTTCTCCGCCCAGCCTCTCTTCTCCTGTATTGATCTTTCTCTTTGCTGGAATTTGATTTCCTATGGGTGGTAGGAGAGAGTCGTTACCACGCCTCCTCCTCAGAGTTTCTTTGATGTTTATAATTTCTGATTCCAGCACATTCCACGTACATGCTTTTTATCTTGCAAAATCTGAACTTTTTTTCTGGACTTTATAGAAATCCAGTCTCTGGATCTCCTTCCTCTGAGCAAACTTACCTTTCACTTTTTTTTTTTTTTTCTTTTGAGACAGAGTTTTCACTCTTGTTGCCCAGGCTGGGGTGCAATGGCGCCATCCCAGGTCACTGCAACCTCCACCTCCTGGGTTCAAGTGGTTCTCCTGCCTCAGCCTCCTGAGTAGCTGGGATTGCAGTCGTGCACCACCATGCCCGTCTGATTTTTATATTTTTAGTAGAGATGGGATTTCGCCATGTTGGCTAGGGTGGTCTCGAACTCCTGACCTCAGATGATCCACCCGCCTTGGCCTCTCAAAGTGCTGGGATTACAGGCATGAGCCAGCGCGCCCGGCCAGCTTTCATCTTTAAAAATGCAGTTTGTGCAATGGATTATTTTCCTACTGTGAAATTTTCTTTTGGTTTCTAAGGGTTATAGAGAACACAGAAGACTTTCAAGGTCCTCGTTCTTTTCGCTCCCACTGTTCTTTCAGCATCTCCACAGACTTACCCAGCCATGATGTGACCCAAGGCTTGGTTTGCTGTCACTGAGTGAAGAAAGAAGGGGAGCTCTGGAGCCCAGCAGGTGCAAATGCCTGCCTGGTCACCACCAGGTTGCTGGTGCAGTCACTGTGGGCAGGAGGCTTCATTGCTCTGCACATTATTCCCATGGCCTTCTTGCAGCTCACTTCTGTCCTATAGGGAGTGACTGCCTTGGCACACTCTGTTTCAAATAAGACCTGACAAGCAAGTGTGATGGATGTTTTCCTTTCTTTCCTCTTTTTCATCCATTCTCCTCCTTTTCTTTTGTTCTCTTTCTTTCAAGGCCATCACAGTTGACACCAAGATCCCCCTTTCAGGACTGAAGGACTGTGTTGTCCCTCCCTCCCTGTATTAGTCCATTTTCATGCTGCTGATAAAGACATACCCGAGACTGGGAAGAAAAAGAGGTTTAATTGTAGTTACAGTTCCACATGGCTGGGGAGGCCTCAGAATCATGGCAGGAGGGGAAAAGCACTTCTTACATGGCGATGGCAAGAGAAAATGAGGAAGAAGCAGAAGTGCAAACCCCTGATAAACCCATAGGATCTCATGAGACTTATTCACTATCTTGAAAATAGCACAGGAAAGACTGGCCCCCATGATTCAATTACCTCCCCCTGGGTCCCTTTGTGGGAGATACAATTCAAGTTGAGATTTGGGTGGGGACACAGGCAAACTGTATCACTCCCCTTCTTGGCTGCTGGGAAATCTTCCACAAACAGCCTTCACCTCACCACACAGCCTCTTTTGGAATCACTTCACACAAGGCTACTGCCTGTTCCAGGAGCAGCCCTCAGACATAATCAACACAGCATATAAAGGCCCAGGTCCCAGCCCCAACTTAAGGCTCAGAAGGGTCTGATCAGCTTCAGAACTTCCCAGTGGGGTTAGCTGCAACTTTTGTTGAAACTGTCATGCCTCAGCTTCCCCCTTGGCCCACATCTTCCTTCATTCCCTGCATACCAATCCCCATCTCAGTGTCTGTGTCCTAGGGAACCTGACCTACAAGAATCATGATGAGGTAGGATAAAGAAGACACAATTCAATGGACAAAAGAAATGTACACTCAACAGGTCCATTGTGATAAAAGATCGTGACAAATGAAAGGTCATAATTTAGCATTCCATTCAAACAACATATTTACGAGGAAAAAAATCAATGAGGAAAAAAATCAATAGGAGACAGTAGTCAGGGGAGGCTTCCTGGAGGAGGTAGAGTGAGAACCGTTGTTCATGGGTAGTAGGACTTGAAAAGGAGCAAGAACAATGCTGAGGACTTTAGATAAGGGAATTGCTTAAGTAATTTGAGAATGAACATCCCTAGTTTGTGACACAGTGAGTTTTATGTGGGCAAAGCAGACACGTGGTTTGGATAAGCTAGATGGTGGTTAGTTAGATTTGGAAGAACTTTGACAGCCAGGTTGAAATGACTGAGCTCCCCAAGCAGTGAGGAACAATGAGACATAGTGGTGCGGAAGAGGGACTTGAATGTTATCTAGGTGGAGGTGACGCTGAATAATTGTTTAGGCTGGGTGGCAGAGATTTCATGATCATAGTTGATACCAGTAGTTGAAACAATCACTCTTAATTTTACTTATTTTTTAAAAAAATTACTACATTTTCATTTGGTTGTAGAGTATAACATCTTGGTGGCAAATTAATTGTGGTGTTGCTATTAGAATGGCAAAACAGCAATTAATTTTGCACCAACCTAATAGAACAGCGACTCAAGTCTCACAAGGTGTGTGACTGTTGTAGCAACTGTCGACAGCTCCATTGCAGTGACGCCTTCCCCTCCCGGCTGTTGGCACATTATAATGGGAGTTGGAGAGAGGCTGCTCGGTGGCACCAGAATTTTCCTTTTGCATTTGTATGTGTAGGAATATTATTTTACCAGCAGTCTATATGATGAGTTAGTGCTGGGACTACATTGAAGGGAGGAAACCTTTTGGGTGACAATTTCCACAGATCCAAGGGGGGAGTGAAAGGAACAAGGACCCAGGCAAGGGCAACGGGGAAGGACAAGAACAACCATTTCGAGGGAATTGGTCAGATTAATTGGAATTGCCAAAGAGAGCTCAATTCTGCCTGATGGAATTTTTAAACAGGGAAGATGGGTGTAGGAGTGGGGAGTTGGAACCTGAGGCTCCAGGGGCTTCCAGACCCCATCCCTCCAGTGGACCCAAAGTGCTGTTGCCTGGTAAGGCCCAGAGCATATCTGTTGCTTTCACTGTTGCTCGCCAAATTATCCCACTTCACATATTTTGGGGAAAATGAACTGACCTCAACAAGGAGGCCACACCCCCTCACTCTGAGTTTCTTTCTCATGAAGGCAAATGGTTTGCCCTGAGCCATTCACAGTTGCTATAATTTGTCACCAAAGGGTGTGAATAGGGCTACAGATCTGGTGTGCGACACAGTTAGTGTCAGAACTGTCCTCAGTTGGAGGGTATCTAGCCCATATGGACAAGAGCCAGCAGCCTTGAACTTGTTAGCATGGAAGCCTCATTTCCCTGCTTTGCCTTGGGTGTCAGGATGCTTAGAGCTGTATTTAATTTGTCTAATTTTTTATTGTGGTTTTACATATATATACATACACACACACACACACATATATATATACACATATTATGTTTTATAAACATAAAATTTGTCATTTTAAAAATTTTAAAGTGTACAATTCAGTAGCATTAATTACATTTACAACATATGCAACCACCACCACTATTCCCAAACTTTTTTTTAAAATCACCTCAAACAAAAACTGTCTAACCATGAAGCCATAACTCCTCATTTTCCCTTCTCCCAACCCCTGGTAGCCTCTAATTAACTTTATTTTTCCATGAGTTTTTCCTATTCTAGATAATTCATTTAAGTAAAATTGTATAATGTTTGTTTTTTTGTGTCCAGCTATTTTCACTTAGCAAAGTGTTTTCAAGGTTCATCCACCTTGTAGCATTTCATCCCTTTTCATCTTCAGTTGAAATATATAAACCTCATTTTATTTCTGGATTCATCTGTTGATGGACACTTGGGCTGTTTACATCTTTTGGTTATTGTAAATAAGGCTACAAATACATAGACGTACAAGTACCTGGTGGAGTCCCTGTTTTAATTTCCTTTGGAGTGGAATTGTTGGGTCATATGACAATTCTATGTTTAACTTATTGAGGAACTGGTTAACCATTTTCCACTGTGGCTGCACCATGTTACACTCCCCCAGCAATGTATAAGGGTTACAATTTCTTCACATCCTTGCAACATTTGTTATTTTCCATTTTTTCTTTTCTTTTTAAATTATAGCCATCTCAGTCAGTGTTCATTGTATCTCACTGTGGCTCATATTTAATTATTATTTGCATATATCTTTCCCTTCGTAATAATTTTATAAATTATCTCTATTTCTATTGTTTATTGTCTTCTTTTTTCATTGTACCTCTTTTTGGAAATAGGTGAATTTTAAATCATGTGCGAAGAAATGAAAAAATATCACAAAGACTTAATGGGACTTTCACTGCTTTAAAGGAGCTTATGTTTTGTGTTATGAAGCACTACATCCCAATTGCTTTTCAGCTCCCAGATGATTTTGTCATGGAGGATTTTCTTGTTTTCTCTGTTTTTCTTTTTCAAGTTTCTTGTGTTTGCCTGTACGGTCCAGTGGAGATTTGGCTGTTTCCTGAGCCATTTGACAGTTGAACTCATCTAGTCAAAAGAAATGCTAGTCCTTATTGTCTTTTTTGAGTAACATTTATATCCAGTTGACAAGATATGAAACGCCTAGTGTATCCTGCGTGAAATGATACAGGTGATGGAAGTCACCACAACCAGCCCCAACCCTCACTCTGTCATGACAAATTTCCAAGATGAATTCTGGAAATTCTCTGTTGTTCTTTAAACATTTTCTTGGGCAAATATTAACTATTATTTTCATTAATGACTTCATGAAGGGCTAATTACGGTTAATCACAGTGGAAAATAACACTTGATTCCCTTTCCTGCATGGTTTGAGCATGAAATAGGAGAAGGGACAAGACAACCTCTGAGTATTGTTTCTAATTCTTTAAAAAGTTGTACTTGCAGCCAGGCATGGTGGCTCACACCTGTAATCCCAGCACTTTGGGAGGCCAAGGCAGGCAGATTGCCTGAGCTCAGGAGTTCCAGACCAGCCTGGGCAACACAGTGAAACCCCATCTCTACTAAAAATACAAAAAAATTAGCTGGGCATGGCAGCGTGCCTTTGTAGTGCCAGCTACTCGGGAGGCTGAAGCAGGAGAATGGCGTGAACCCGGGAGGCAGAGGTTGCAGTGAGCTGAGATCGCACCACTGCACTCCAGCCTGGGTGACAGAGCGACACTCCATCTCAACAACAACAACAAAAAAGTTGTACTTGCACATAGAAAAAGCATTTGACAAATTCAACACCAGTTCAAGACAAAATATCCAAGAAACTAGGATTAAAAGGGAACTTCCAGTTGGGCATGGTGGTGGCTCATAATCTCAGCACTTTGGGAGGCTAAGGTGGGCAGACTGCTTGAGTCCAGGAGTGTTAGACCAGCCTGACCAACACGGCAAAACCCTGTCTCTACTAAAAATACAAAAATTAGCCAGGTGTGGTGGCCCATGCCTGTAACCCCAGCTACTTGGGAGGTTGAGGCATGAGAAGCACTTGAACCTGGGAGGTGGAGGTTGCAGTGAGCCAAGATCACGCCATTGCACCCCAGCCTGGGTGACAGAGTGAGACTCTGTCTCAAAAAAAAAAAGTTGGGGGGACCTTCCTCAACATGATACAGGACCATCATCGTATATGGAAACCCATAGCTATCACATGCAATGGTGAAAGACTGAAAGCTTTCTTTCTAAGACTAGGAACGAGATCAGGATGCCAACTTTTGCCACTTCGGTTAAGCATAGTTCTAGCCACAGCAATCAAGCAAGAAATAGAAATAAAAGGCATCCAAATTGGGAAGAAAGAAGTAAAACGCTATTTTCAGATGACATGATATTATATATAGAAAACCCTGAAGAATCCACAAAAAATTGTTAGAGCTAATTAATTCAACAAAGTTGCAGGATACAAGATCAACACTTAAAAATGAGTTGTATTTCTATATACAAACAATGAACAATTCAAAATAAAATTAAGAAACAATTCTACTTATAATACCATTAAAAAGTATAAAATATGTAGGAATAAATTTAGCCAAAAAGATGCAAGGCTTGTAAATGAAAACTAAAAAACATTGCTGAAAGAAATTTTAAAAGACCTAAATAAATGAAAAGACATGCCGTATTCATACACTGAAAGACAACATTATATTATTAAGATATCAGTACTTCTCAAAGCAATCTACAGATTTAATGCAATCCATATCAAAATCATAACAGCCTTTCTTCATTGTTGTTGCAGAAATAGAAAACTCAGTCCTAAAATTTATGTGGAATCTCAAGAACCTGGAATAGCCAAAATAATGTTGAGAAAAGAATAAAGTTGAAAGACTCATAACTCACAGGTTCAAAACTGACTACAAAGCGACAGTAATCAAAAAAGTGTGGTACTGGCATCAGGATACACATATACACCAATGGAACAGAATTGAGAGTTCATAAATAAATTCATACATCAATGGTCAATTGATTTTTGAACAGTGCCAAGACCATTCAATGGGTAAAAGAACACTCTGTTCAACAAATGGTTCTGGAACAAATGGATATCCGCAAGTAAAAGAAAGATGTTGAATCCTTACCTCACACCTAATGCAAAAATTAACTCAAAATCTATCAAAGACTGAAAGTTAAGAGCTAAAACTATAAAACTCTTAGGAGACAACACAGAGGAAAATCTTCAGAGCAGTAGCTTGCGCGCTGGTTTGTTAACTATGACACCAAAGGCATAAGCAACAAAAGAAAACAATGGATAAATTGGGCTTGTCAAAATTTGAAACTTGTGCATCAAAGGACAAGTTGACAAGTTGTGCACTAGTAAGAAGGTAAAAAGACAACCCACAGAATGGGAGAAAATATTTGCAAATTATATATTTGATAAGAGTCTAGTATCCAACATATGTGAAGAACTTTTTCAATTCAGCAATTTAAGTTTCTCAATTTTCAAAAGGGCAAAGGACCTGAATAGATATTTTTCTAAAGAAGATATACACAAATGGCCAACAAACACCTAAAACGATGCTAAGTGATATTAGTCATTAGGAAAATGCAAATCAAAAGCATAGTGAGATATCATTTTATACCTACCAGGATGGCTACAAGAAAAATGAAAAATATTAATAACAAGTGTTAGCAAGGATACAAAAAAATTGTAGCCCTCATGAAATATATATAATGGTGCAGCTACTGTGAAAAACTGTTTGGCAGTTTCTCAATAAGCTAATCATAGAATTACCATACGACCCAGCAATTCCACTCCCACCTATACTCTCAAAAGAATTGAAAAACTTATACATGAATGTTCATAACAGCTACGTTCATAATAACCAAAATGTGGAAGCAACCCAAATGCCCATGAACAGATGAATGGATAACTAAATGTGGTATGTCCATACAATGGAATATTATTCAGCTATATAAAGGAATGAAGTACTGATACATGGTATGTCATGAGTGAACCTTGAAGGCATTAAGGTAAGTGAAAGAAGCCAGGCGCCAAACAGTACATACTGTATGAATCCATTTATATGAAACGTCCAGAATAGGCAAATTTATAAAGACAGAAATTAGATCAGTGGTTATCAGTAGCTAGACACAGAGGAAAATGGGGAGTGACTACAAATGGGTATAGTAGTGCCCCTTTATCATTGAAAGATGCATTCCAAGGCCCCCAGTAGATGGCTGAAACCACGGAGAGTACTGAACCGTACACACATGATGTTTTTCCTATATGTATATACATAGGATCAAGTTTAATTTACAAATTAGGCACAGTAGGAAACTCAGCAATAGTAAAATAGGACAATAATAACGATACACTATGATAAAAGTTATGTGAATGTGTCTCTCTCTCTCAAAATATTTTATCGTACTGTACTCACCTATTTTCAGACCATAGTTGACTGTGGGTAACTGACACCATGAAAACGGAAACATCAGGTAAGGGGAACTACCATATAGATTTTCTTTTTGAGGCAGTGACAAGGTTCAAAAATTTGTAGTGAAGGTTGCACAACTCTGTGAATATGTGTAAAACCATTAAATTATACAGTTTAAATGGGTAAATTATATAGTATGTGAATTATATCCCCAAAAAAGCTACCCATAAAAAGTTATAAAAAAGAAAAGATAATCTCAGCACTTTGGGAGGCCAAAGCAGGAGGATTGCTTGAAGTCAGGAGTTCAAAATCAGCCTGGGGAACAAAGCAAGACTCCATGTCTACAAACTGTAAAAAGAAATTAGCTGGACTTGGTGGTGTGTGCCTGTGGTCCCAGCTACTTGGAGGTTAAGATGGGAGGATTACCCAAAAAGTCACTCCAGCCTGGACAACAGAGTGAGACCCTATCTCAATAAATAAATAGGGACAAAAGTAAAACAAGAAAATATTCATAGGGGCTAGACTCCTTCAACACCTTCAGATCACCTGGCAGGCGACTGACTTGTGCGCACTGCAGAGAGAGAAGGACCTCCCAGTTTCCACTGAGATTCTCACACTGGCCTCCACTGGTTATTCTGGGTTCTCCTGTTCCAGGCCATGACTCCCCTCGACTTCCTCCAGACATTGCGGATGACAAGCAGGGCCTGTGGCAGTTTGGTGCTTTGTCCCACCCACTTGTATTTTGGGATTCAAGGTGACACTTTGTCACCTACTTTTGTTGTCCATAACTTTTCAGTTTTGGTTGCTGTTTTCACATGAGCACCCTGGAAGCTCCAAACATGATTCTGGTATCGCTGTCACCATCTTCCTAGGCCTCCCGTTGGAGAGCTTTGTGAAATACCCCTTTTTGATATGGATTTCAAATATGTTTTCCCAATTTACATTTGTCTTTTGTCATTTGAGCAGCTTGGATGGGGGACTTGGATAATGAGGAGATGGGGGAATTTGGGGATCATGGGCGGCTTGTCACCTTGCGTCCCATGTGAGCTGGCAGCAGCACTTCCTAATCACCCAGGGAGTCCATCTTATCCCCCTCTTAACAGCCCTGAGGCTCCATAAAGTGATTAGACTTTCTCATGTTGTTATTAGTATTTTTCTCTTGGGCTTCTTCAATAGTACAATTCAGTTCACTTATTGCTCAGAAAATATTGCTATGGTAACCTATTCTGGCAAGTAAAGCAATTACCTAGAGTTGAAGAAGAAAAAGTTGGACTAAACACCTGAGTACTCAACCATTTATTACCCAAAGGCACTTGAAAGAATTAAGGAAAACAAAGGCAGGTACATTGCTCTGTCCATGACTGATGAGAAAGGGCTTAACCCAACTGGAATGATCAGAGGACAATCCTTTAAAGTAGGGAATGTGGGTAAATTTGATTCCCAGGCCAGTCGGAAAATCAGACTCGCCTGCCAGCTTTCTGTGTGACTTTGCTTCATTAAATACCCTCATTTTCCCTTTTTAATCTTCAACCTCTCTCACCTTTGAATTCTTCTTTCGCTTTGACCAAAAATATGCCTGAGTCTGTTCCATCCTAAGAAAAGCAAACAACGCTGCCTTCCCAGGCCACTCCAGCACCCCTTGACCAAGACTACTGGGCAGCTCAACAACTAGTTTTTAACAGAAAATGTGGCCAGAAAATTAGTACTCATTCCACAGAACACCACTGCTGTGATGGAGACCGTGTGGCTGTGGTCTGGGCATCTTCACTGCCCTTTCTGTAGGAATCACTGCACATCCAAAGTTCTGAGTGGGAGCATCCACATGGCAGAGCCAGGGTCTCGGGCCCATCGTTTGGCATCCAGGGGAACAGGAAGAAGGACAAGCTTTCCATTTTGGATCCTGAAGGGGAGCAAGACACAGCCATCAAACCACAACGACACCTTGTGGCAAAGTTCCCCCATCATATCTGCATATGAGTTAGAATTAGGTCTCACTGCATGTGAGACAGACAGATATGCACATGTGCACACACATACACCCCAGAAAAAAACAAAGCTTAAACTATATTTCTATGTCACACAAATAAAATGTGGAGGTAGAGAGTCTAGTGGTGACATGGTAGCTCTGTGATCATCGACTACTCAGATTCTTTCTGGGTGGTGTCACCATGTTAGCATGTAATCTCCTAGCCCAAGATGGCTGCTTACACTCCAGACATCATTTCTGTTTTCCAGCCAGAGAGATCAAAATGACACAAAGAAGGTAACAACCCAAGGGGATGTGACCACATCTTTCTAGGCTACTTAAGAAGTTGCAATACATGATACTTCCTCTGACATATCATTGACTGGAACTTAGATAACTACAGTTAGGTTTAAGAGGGGCCAGACATGGCTGTCTTCTTCTGGGCAGCCATGTGCCTAGATGAAATCAGGGGCTTTGTAACTGAGGAAGAATAGATAATGGGACTAGTATTTTTGAGAGGTTAAATTCCTGCTATTTTTCACCTTTCTTAAAATATTGAAGAAAGTCCACTATGGCTTCTGTGTTAGTTCATTGTCTCGATTGTCCTTCTTTTTTTTTTTTTTTTTTTTTTTTTTTTTCAGACAAGGTCACACTCTGTCATCCAGGTTGGAGTATAGTGGTTCAATCTCTCTGCTCACTGAAACCTCTGCCTCCCGGGTTCAAGCAATCCTCCCACCTCAGCCTTCTGAGAAGTTGGGACTACAGGTGTGAGTCACCACACCCAGCCAATTTTTTGTATTTTTGGTAGAGATGAGGTTTTGCCATGTTACCCAGGTTGGTCTTGAACTCCTGAGCTCAAGCAATCCACCTGCCTCGGCCTCCCAAAGTGCTGGGATTACAGGAATGAACCACCACATGCAGCCTTCTGTGTTTAAGCCATTTGTTGTATTCTATTCCTTCCTCACTGACTTTATCAATTAAGTTACTCTGGTTGCAAGTAACAGAAAGTGACTATGTAACTTAAGGAAAAATGGGGGGAATAAAAGGCTTACAGAATTGAAGGGAAGGCTTGCAAACCTAGCTTAGAGAAGTCAGAAACTCAGCAGCTCTAGGGACCTGAGAAACAGGAATTATTTGAGAATCTCATTGAAATGCAATACTAAGGTTAGTGAGCTTCAACTATTTTTTTTTCAACAATTTCATCATGACTCCTGGGATTGTAAGTTATATTTGAGAACATGTCATTGATTTAGCTTTTTCTCATGCCTGTACCTCCACTAGGAGAGGACTGAGGGGGAAGAGATAATTCTCTAAAGAATATAGATGCTATTACCAAAAAGAGAAATAGCCAAAAAACCTATAGATGCGTCCTACCCTTCTTCAAATAGAACAATGGTCAATTTCACTGCTCTGGCCCCACCTGCTATTCCCTGCTATGCACCTCACTCCTCTGCCTCATGACCCTCTCACTACAGCCCTGCTAGGCATTTCCACCATTCTCATTTTATGTAAGTTGTTCCCACTGCCTGGAATATCCTTCCAGCCCTCACTCTTCTTTACCAGAGATCTCTACTGATGCCTCCTGTTTTGGCCCATGATTCCTCAGACCACGCTGGGTGTCCATCCCCTGGGCTCCCACTGGCTCCGCTGAGAACAGATGAATTTCTATGTTTCTCCCACTATGTGTAGACCAGGAGTGCCTTATTCATAGGGGTGGCCTTGCTTATCTCTGTTGCCACAGCATCTAGTACAGTGCCTCACACAAAATAGTTACTCAATAAAATTATGATGGCTGGATAAACGGCTCTAAATGTCTTGCTGCAAATTCTCTTCTGAATTCCAGTCTCCTTGCCAGAGCCCCTCTGGCTGTCCAGCTGAATTCTCAACTCTAAACTAAATCTTTCTTTTTTCCTGTCAATTAGCACCTCCTGATTTCTGTTCAACTCCTATTTGCTGAACTCATACTCTGCTTGTGAGACATGAGGGAACAAAGATAAGTAAGATTCAGTCTATGCCTTCAAGAATTGTCTTCATTAGGGTTTCATAACCCCGGCACTATTGACATTTGGGGCTGGATAATCTGTGTGGCGGGCGTCCTGGGCACTGCGGGATGTTCCGCAGTATCCCTGGCCTCTGCCCACTAGATGCCAATAGCATTCTCCTCTCGGTCAGGACAATTAAAAATGTCTCCAGATGTTGTTAAGTGTGCCCTGTGGAGCAAAACTGACCTCAATTGGGAACCACTGGTCTAGATGCAGAGACATAAAGAAACAGAAAGAGAAAATTTCAATATGAAGTAGATGTAAGGACAAGTACCGAAATGGTCTGTGAGGAAATTAAAATTGGAGGCTTTAAAAATACTTGTATCTACAAGGATGAACTGGCCAATAAGCTGAAGTTTAACCAAACAAAATAATTAAAGGACATCATAAGACAGCATTTTCACCGGCGGGAAGGGAGGAAAGGAGCTAACACTTGTTTAGTCTTTGTTATGCAAAACCTGCTTTGCATTTGTTGATTTATTTCATTCTTATGATAACTCAAAGTGTACAGCATGCTCTGCTAACGGCAGCTAATATTTCTGCACTGCTCACAGTGCTAGTTCATATAACCTTTACGATATAAGGGCTGGGTGGCAATTCTGTCTTTACATGTGACAGCCAGGAGGCACAGGGAGGTCCCCTGCTAGTCAGTGACAGCACTAGAATTCAGACAACGGCAGACTCCAGGGTCCAGCCCCACGCTGCCCCTTTGCCTTGGCTCATGCTGTTCACGTTGCCTGCATGCCTTGGCTTCTCCCTTCCTTTCTCCCCTTTGCTGTTAGAACATCCTTCAGGACTCAATTCCAACGCGGAGCCCACCCAGCGCCGTTCTTGAGCGTTCAGTCCTTGAGATGGCGATTTTCTCTCTGTGGTACATTTCCCCCTGGATTTTCTTCAGATCCCTCTCACATAAGTTTGTCGGAGGGGGCTGGAATCACCCTTGCACGCCCAGGCTCTTACTCTTAGTAGCCAAACAAATATACGTGTTATCAGAATGGAGTCCAGGGCGCTGCTCCTAGGGAGTCTGACCTTTTTCTATTTCCTCACCCAAAGCCGCCCTGGTAACCCTCTGTGCTGGAGTCTCAGGGTTGGAGGCCACATCCTCTGTCTTTGCCCCAGCACCTCCAGCCCTGGTTCGGGCCAGGCTCTCAGGCGCTGGCAGATTTCTCCTGCCCGCATCTGAGGACACCGGCAGCATTCCCTGGGGGCAGCAGGGAGGGAAGGGCAGCTCTCCCTGAGGAGGAAGAGGAGGCGGTCAGGGAGCGGGAAAGCGCCCGGCCCTAGGGCTGAGCAAACCGCGCTGGCGTCCAGGTTAGGCGCCCTCCTATCTGCGGTTTACTCTGCGCTTCTGCTCCCTCACTGTGACGTCCGGGTAAGACTGTCCTTCCCAGGGCGGCCGGCAGGCTTACAGCGCTTAAAGTACAGGGGGCACTTGGTCCAGAGCCTCAGCAGCCTGGGAGTCAGAATCCTCTCTCCACGTCCCCCTTAGCGCGTGCTCTGGGCACGACCGAGTCGCGTGTTTGTCCCACTCTTCCCCTATACTCCAACCTTTCTTTCCTCAAGCTGGATAAAATGAACCCTTTATAGCGCTTCTCTGCCAGCAACGGCAAGTCAAAATCACCAGCTGCTCCTCTGACAAGCGTAGCTGGCCGGGTCGCAGCCGCTGTCCTGAGTCGGCACAGCCGAGAGCCCTCTGCTGGGGACATCGGGTGCCGCGGAAAGGCCGGAGACTTCCCAGAAGGAGGCTCCTTTTGGCGTTTTTGGCCTAATGCCTCTGAAACCATGATTTTGATGGTGGGGAGAGAGTGTGAGAAACCGGTAAGTCCTAGAAAACGTCGTTTTTCTCGCTTCTGACCTTCTTCCCGCTTTTCCTGATGTTCCTGGTAATAGTGTGTTAGCTCTTGTTTCTAAGACCTGACTTGGCCTGACTCTGTGCACCTAATCCTTGTGTATTCATTCCTTCCGTTCTACAGATAAGGAAACTGAGTCACAGAGCAGGGAAGTCACTTGCCCCAAGCCTCCTGTATATTCTGCCTGACTCCAGAAAGTGCTGCCTTGGGAGGGCTGACAACCCTTGACTCCCCCTTTCCCAGCTGTGGACACTCCTCTAGAGGCTCCCAGTGATGCCAAGCATCCCGCTTTTGCCTGCCTCCCAAACCTCCAGAGCAGTTTCCCCATGACCTGTCCCGAGGTGAGTTTGCCACTTGTTCTTTTTTCAACGCATCCTTGCCCTCGATGTTTCAAAGTCCTGGCCTTGCTCAAAATGTCCAATTTTCCCTGTGCCAAGGGGTAGAGGCTCCAGGCAGGGAGGGCACGAATGGTGGCAAGCAACCTGGACACGTCAACAAGAGGGAGAGGGAAACCAAACCCTAGCGGCTATTATATCCTTGGGCTAATTATGAGCAACAAAAAACCACTCTGAGAAATTTAAACTGAAACAGAATGAATTGAAAAGATATGAAATAGCTGCTGAACTAGGCTTGCAAAATAGGCAGGAACAAGGGCAGGTAGCTAAAGGGCAGGAACCCAGCCAAAGTCATGGCACACACTCAGTCACACTCAACCTGGTGTGAGTGCGGCTGCTGCCTGGTGCCACAGCTGGAGCTGCCTGTTCCCAACACAGCTGCTTCTGGACCCTGGATGAGAAAGCTGCTACATCTACTGTTTCTGCTCCTGTTTTATTAGTTAGTAACTGATTCACTCTGGGCAAGTGCATGTGATTAGTCAAACCCAGGTCACAGCCCCACCCTGGCTGCATGGGAGGCCTTTCTGCTTGTCCGATGGGAGGTGATCTCAGCAGCCTACCAGTACTTGAAAGGTATTGTCTCCAAATAAAAGGTTGGATGCAGGCTAGGCGAGATGGCTCACACCTGTAATCCCAGCACTTTGGGGGGCCGAGGCGGGTGGATCACCTGACGTCAGGTGTTTGAGACTAGCCTGGCCAACAGGCTCACGTCTGTAATTCCAGCACTTTGGGAGGCCGAGGCAGGCGGATCATGAGGTCAGGAGATGGAGACCACCCTGGCTAATGCAGTGAAACCCCATCTCTACTAAAAATACAAAAAAGTTAGCCGGGTGTGGTGGTGGGTGCCTGTAGTCCCAGCAACTTGGAAGGCTGAGGCAGGAGAATGGCGTGAACCTGGAAGGCAGAGTTTGCAGTGAGCCAAGATCGCACCACTGCACTCCAGGCTGGGTGACAGAGCCAGACTCTGTCTCAAAAAAATAAAAATAAAAATAAAAATAAAAATTAGCCGGGCGTGGTAGCACAGGCCTGTAGTCCCAGCTGTTCAACAGGCTGAGGAAGGAGAATCGCTTGAACCTGGGAGATGGAGGCTGCAGTGAGTCGAGATCGCACCATTGCACTCTAGCCTGGGTGACAGAGCGAGACTCCGTCTCAAAAAAAAGTTCGATACTGGGTAGCCCCTCAAAACAAAATGTGTGTTTTTCCCTCCACAGAAAAGTGATCATCCAGTTGGAATTTTCCACATTCGCCTCTTATATGAAAGGTACGTGTGCCTGATTTCCAGAAGGGAGAGTGGCTTTTTTTCTCAGACATGTGGCCAAGGCAAATTGGTTTCATCTCTGGTCCAACACCAATGGACAGGGATTGAATGGAGCACTGTTGAGGGATATGGAGGTTTTGTCTGGTGCAAGGAGGTTCCATGAAGCTAGGCTGTCCTACTTCTGACACCAGGCATTCAAATGAAACACAGCTGTTTCTCTCTCGAAAGCCCCAGCCTCTCTCTCTTCCGGGCAGCCCTAGTTTGTGAATGACTACAACATACTAACACCATTTCCTTTGCTGGGCACTTTCAGTTTGCAAGGTGACAGTAGAAAATATTTACTAAGAGTCTGTATGTGAATGGATTCTAGTCTGGCTGCTCCCAAACCTAGCTGAGCATAAGCATCACCTGCATACTTCTACCCTGGCAAAGGCCTACTGAATCAGAATCTCCTAGAGATGGGGCAAGAAAATCATAGTCCACTACTAGGACCCGAGGACGCAGGATTTCCAGGCTTAATAAAAATAGCTGGAATATTTGCCTGCATCCGAGGATGCAGGATTTCCAGGCTTAATAAAAATAGCTGGAATATTTACCTGCATCCAAGGACGCAGGATTTCCAGGCTTAATAAAAATAGCTGGAATATTTGCCTGCATCTGTCACATCATTTGGAAAACAATATTGCCACAATTTATGCCTACCTTCTCTCATCTGTATCCCTCCTAAGAAGGATCTGGGCATATTCTTCTGTGTCCTCTGCAGTTTATGACATCTAACAGGTTTTTAATTTATGATGAACCTTCTCTAATCTGTATCCATCCTAAGAAGGATCTGGGCATATTCTTCCGTGTCCTCTGCAGTTTGTGACATCTAACAGGCTTTTAATTTATGATGAATTAGGTTATCCAAAGGCACACTACACTGTTGTTGCCACCCCACACTCAGTAATGTTGAAAACAGCATTAATATACTTGACAGCTACCTTAGGAAGGTGCTGCAGGACTGGACCACTTTCCAAAGCCCAGGTCTGCTCTCCAGAATTCCAAGAGATCCAGACTGTTAGAAATCCTGTCTGTATGCCAAAGCCCAGACTGCCTCAGGGTTTGGGATGAGCCTCTGTATCTGCCGCTGTATGGCAGCAAGTTTTTCGTGTAAGGCGCACGGAGGCAGGTACCATGGACAGAGCACTCAGCAACCGGGCAGTGTCCTGAGCACCGCCTTCTGAAGGAGGAAGTATTTACTTTTGCATCACTCCTGAATCAGCCCCGAGGTTAGCAAGTGGCACCAGCTGGAATTTGAATCCAGGCATTCTGGTTACAGAGCTCTCACTTATAACCCCTGTATAACTTAGGGATCCTGTTTTGGGTATCTTGTTGTATTTATACAAGGCTGGCTGAGACTAAATAAATTTGGACACAGCAATGTCATCACTTGCAGCCCACAGGACCCAAAGACTTACTGGCATGTAGTGATGTGCTTGGCTCCCCCACCTCACATTCTGCCTTCAAACCTTCATGGCTGCAGCCACCTAATCCCACCTGTCAAACACCCACATTTGCCACCAAATGTGCTCTTAGCACAGGAACCTATGAAGCCCTTACTGTGCAAGAGCCTTGCAGATGGTGCTGCTTTCATTCACGGTACGTGATACCAGTAACTGGCTCCTTCTTGTCTGAATATGGCCAGGCTGGTCAAGTCTGGTTGTCTCTTGTCCATAGCCTGGATCATCCTGCCACTGCAATCACAAACAGCACCCAGCAAGTACAGCAGTTCCCCCTTATCCTCCGGGGATACATTCCTGGACCCCCAGTGGACGTCTGAAACTGTGGACAACACTGAACCCTCTACATATTCTTTCCTATACATTACCTGTGACAGAAGTTTAGTTTATAAATTAGCACACTGAGATTAACATAAAACAATTACAATATACTGTAATAAAAGTCATGTAAATGTGGCCTCTCAAAGTGTATTATTGTACTGTACTGACCTAGTTAGACCACAGTTGACTACAGGTAATGGAGATCATGGATGAGGCTGCTAATGGACCTGAAGTAAGTTCTCATATAGCAGGGCCAACCCTGTCCACTTTGTTTATATGCTTTTCTCACAAAACCTCTTGAGACTGACTCATACTAGAGATAAACAATCTCAAGACCAGTAGGAGTACAGGACATACTGAGAGAGGGAGAGCCAGTCTGGCACAATCAGGTAGGTATCTTGAACGTAAATCCTGGCAGACCAAGCAAGGGTCAACAAAGTATCCATAAATGAAATACAACATTGAGGTAACTATTTAATGACACAGGAAAATAACATGTTATGAAACAAGCTGGTTACAAGTAGTAGGTAGATGACTTCATTTTTGGTAAAAAAATTAAAAAGCACGAACATGCATATAAAAATCAGATTATGTACAAAATACCAATAGTATTTACTTCTGCTCAGTAATTAAATATTTTTCCCTTTGTTTTTGTCTTTTAAAAAACATTATTTCTGAAAAAAATAATCAGAAACACATGATCCTGGAGAGAGTTATTAAACACCAGGAATTAGGAACCCAAGAAGCTAAGCCAGCAGCCCAGCAGTCAAGGTTGGAAGCTCAGGACAGGTCCGACCAGGGTGATGGTGGCCAAGTCCAGAAATGGAAGATTGTTCTTTTCTTTTCCTACTGGAATGTTCTTTACCAAAGTTTTCTCTACATTGGATGTTCGCGCACTAATTTAATGGGATCCTATGATTAACTGGCACAACAGCAAAATGATGCTAGCAACTTTGGTTTTGAACTGCTAAAAAATGTACTATCTTGTAGTTACATACTACATAAAACACACTAGAATAATCAACTGCTCCTACAACAAAGAACTCACCTGACTAAAATCACTGACTTTGCTGTTTTGTTTCTAACTTTGTTCATTTTCAATCCTCACAGCAAATGTATTTTTTGTTGCAGGGCCTGGAAGAGGTATTTTTTCTCAGAAAGAAGCTAACATTAATGTGTGCTGGGTACTGTCTGATGGCGGGGCTCTAACTCCAAGTAAGTTGCCCTTGTCTTCTAAGTACTCTACAGAGTGCAAAGGCTTACCAAAATCCAAACCACCTTGAATTAAACAAATCTGAATGAGGAGCATCACCATTCTTTGTATGTGTTTTTAAAGTCTTTGCTATGTTACCAAATGAAGAAATGCAGTACATTACACCTCTATTGATGTAAATGAGGCTCAAACATCTCAATTCCATCCTCTTCCTAGCCTCCACCCATCAAACGTTGTAACTGCTTAGTGACACTTTATTCAAATTGCAACCCATAGTTTTTGCTCCAAAAAACGAAACACCTGGGAAAGGCCCATTGCTTTAAAATCAAGAATCTATAAAAGCAATGCCACCTTAATCAGGTGCTTCTTACGTATTTCCCAAAGCTCTCTGCTCTTTTACACTGCAGCATTTTCAGGAGGAGTCATTGGATACTGTCAAGGTCCAAGAAATAACTAAAAACAAAAAATAACCTGAGCATCTTTTCTGCACTGCCACCAGCTGCCCAGTATATACTAGGTCACCTTTTACAGCGGTGAGCACAGCAATCCATGCCACAAAAGTCTTCACAAAACAAGAAGGAAAGGTAGAAAAAGAATTATATTAAAATAGTAACATACATTTGTGTGTATGAGGGAGGGATATTTAAAATTAAAATATTATATAATCACAAGAAAGACCAGATATTCCTTGCTCTGCCCTTGGGCAACCAAGAAAATTAAAGCCTGTTTTATGTCCCAAAACTAAAAGAGAGACTCGATAGAAGTAACAGTGCTCAGTGCTTGCAACCCAAGTCAATTTATACTCTTGTTAAGTCCAAATTCTAAAGTCTACAAAAATCCTGTCAAATCAAGGGAAAAAAAAAATTCATTTTAGGACAAAGTTACTCAAGATGAAAGAAAGGCATGTGTTCAGTGACAGAACTGCCTGCTGTCAGATGATTTCTTGCTAATGTGTTTAAAGATTTTGGACTTCTCAACTTTCTTGGTTTTCTGGTAGCCAAATCCACCACCACCTCCTCGCTTTCTCTGCTTGCCTTCGTTGCTGTTGACGTCTGGAGGCAAACGTTAAGGAAATCAAGCAAAAAAGATAATGAACTCCAATCTAACATCTCCACAGAGAAAAAGTCAGCATGAACACTGCTGTCCCTCCACAACCCCATTCTCAACAATGAAAATGTGGGAACAGAAGCCTATGCAATACATTTCCAGAAAATTAGGAGTGGCCACGTGACTGTGGACTTAAATTAGCAAGTATGATTTTAAACTTCGGTGTGTAACGGTCATATTAATTACTTCTTCCACACAATGAAATTCATGAGAGTGAATAAGGATTTATGAGTTTAATCAGGAAGTTGATAGCACATTAAAAAAACACCTCCTGTGTCAAAACGAATGACTATCATTTCTCTTCGGAATTGATTTAGGAATGCCTAAGTGAAGGAGCTGCTCTTTCTTCCACAGGACTCGACATACATTCATTTCAGTTTGCTCAATGCTTACAATGGGGATGGTGACCCAAAATTTGGTCCTCTAGTCCCCTCAGAAGTTACTCCCAATGGCAGTGAAGCACAGGCCTCATTTCAGCCGCTCAGTTTCTTCTGCAAGGCACAAATTATAAATCACAACTGGAGCAACTGGAAGTACTCCTTCTGCCTTTTATCTTAAGCAACACCTAAGTTTTATTTTCTTTTGCTGAACTTGCCACTTTCTTGTATAAAACCCTCCAGGGGCTCTAAGAGGATTAAAACTCCTTGAAAGGTCCCAACCTCTCTTTAGCTTCAAAATATCCCTTTCACCTAAGTACCCGCACAGTGCGGCCTCAGCAAACACTGAAGTTTTGCTTTCTTACCTGTGTTTCTGCCTGGAACACACAACTGTCTCTCTCCTTGACAGTCAAATTTGTCTTTTGAAGCCTCAAGGCATAAGCTGCCTTGTCCCTGTAACCCCATCCTAAGGATTAACCCCTGCTTACCCATCCAACCTCTACGTCCTGTGCTAGCACAGACAAGCAGACATTGACTAGGGCGAACACTGGAGCCTCCAGTCTGAGCCAGAACACGCACCAATCCACTACAAAGCCCAAAATGCCCCTCTGTCCCCAAAGCTTTTGTTCCTTAGTTCCAGGGTAACTTCATTAAAGAAAAGGATACTCAGATCAACGAAGGGAGGCACCTTGAAACCAAATGACAGAGCAACTTGAGGCAAGTTTAAGTTATTAACATTAAAGATCTGTTTCAGAGAATGGGAATCATAGGCTCGTATGTATGACTTATATGCTTCCTGGGCTGACTTATGAAGAAAGTAGTTCTTTTCGATCAATTTCTCAAGCTGAAATAGAAAGAAACACTGGTTTTAATAAATAAAAACAACCACCTGCAAAACACCGGATTTCAAATATCCTAGAGCAAAGCCACTCCAGAGAAAACATTTAAAGAGGGCACAGAGCGGTGGTAACTAGAACAGCAAGAAACCTTATACACCACCCAGTCTGATCCTCACTTTACCACAGGGTAGACTTTAAAGGACAGTGACTGCCCAATGAATTACTATCAAGAGAGTGCTGGGACAAGGTTCCTGCCTACTCACAAAAACGTTTAAAAAGCACATACCTGAGACTGAATGTCAGAAATTTTAGACCAGGAAAAGTCAAATTCACTTAATGGAACCTAGAAATCAAAAGTATTAAGATTAGTAAACCAGGATGATCGGCATTCCAATGCCGGGTACTGAAGACGGGGAAGGATGAACCGGCCTATGAAACTCCCTCAGGACAGACAGGAAAATCTGCTTTTTCTAGCCTCCCAATGTTGACGGGAAAGTTTCGTCTTTGCTCTGCTGAGTTGGGCAATCTGCACCTCTTTCCTTCTGAAAGGCAAGGAACTGGACAGGGATAGAGTCAGTAAAGCACTTTTCTGTAAGAATCTCTATAATCCTGACTATTTGGAACCATGAAACAGTTCGAAGCTTCTAGTCAGAAGGGTCATCAGCCCCTTTTCTCCATGTCAGAAGAGGGGCCCTAATACCCCATAGTCCTGTATTGAGGCTTGTGATACTGGAGGCCATGATGACCACAGACTCCTACAGGATGGATCTGCCATCAGTTATCATTCGTTAAATAACTAGAAAAGCAACAGGCCTGTGCTAGGTGATAGAAAACAGGTGCCTAAGTCCTGGACTCTGCCCTCAGCTTGCCGTCTTGTAGGGGAGAAAGATAAGTAATGAAATGTCAACCTGCAGATTCTGGATATTAGCCCCTTTGTCAGATGGGTAGATTGTAAAAATTTTCTCCCATTCTGTAGGTTGCCTGTTCACTCTGATGATAGTTTCTTTGGCTGTGCAGAAGCTCTTTAGTTTAATTAGATATCATTTGTCAATTGTGCCTAGGGCTAATATCCAGAATCTACAAAGAACTTAAACAAATTTACAAGAAAAAAATCAAACAACCCCATCAAAAAGTGGGCGAAAGATATGAACAAACACTTCTTAAAAGAAGACATTTATGCAGCCAACGGACACACGAAAAAATGCTCATCATCACTAGCCATCAGAGAAATGCACACCAGCTCATACCAGCTACAATGGCGATCATTCAAAAGTCAGGAAACAACAGGTGCTGGAGAGGATGTGGGGACACAGGAACACTTTTACACTGTTGATGGGACTATAAACTAGTTCAACCATTGTGGAAGACAGTGTGGCGATTCCTCAAGGATAGAGAACTAGAAATACCATTTGACCCAGCCATCCTATTACTGGGTATATACCCAAAGGATTATAAATCATGCTGCTATAGAGACACAAGCACACGTATGTTTACTGTAGCACTCACTATTCACAATAGCAAAGACTTAAAACCAACCCAAATGTCTATCAATGATAGACTGGATTAAGAAAATGTGGCACATATACACCATGGAATACTATGCAGCCATAAAAAAGGATGAGTTCATGTCCTTTGTAGGGACATGGATGAAGCTAGAAACCATCATTCTGAGCAAACTATCGCAAGGACAGAAAACCAAACACCGCATGTTCTCACTCATAGGTGGGAATTGAACAATGAGATCACTTGGACACAGGGTGGGGAACATCACACACCGGGGCCTGTTGTGGGGTGGGGGTAGGGGGGAGGGATAGCATTAGGAGATATACCTAATGTAAATGACGAGTTAATGGGTGCAGCACACCAACATGGCACGTGTATACACATGTAACAAACCTGCATGTTGTGCACATGTACCCTAGAACTTAAAGCAGAATAATAAAAAAAAAAGACATGTTAACCTGATGAGCACCTGTGCTGTGGGAACAAGGAGGAGGGCAGGAGATCAGAGATAGCTTCCCAGCAAAGACAGGGGCTAGCTGAAACCAAGCATTCTCCAGAAAGTGTGCAAAAGCTGTAGAGCAATTTCAGGGAACTGCCTGTGGTTAGAGGGTAGAGGAAGCCTATCAGCAAGACTATGCCAGAAAGGCCAATGAGGGTGGAAATGTCAGGGAGGAAAAGGCGTGATATGCATCCCCATGGCCTAGCAATAAAGAGGCCACTTAGGGTTCTGATGGATTCAATTCTGGTGCAACAATAGAAAGCTAAAGCCAAATTAGGCTGCTTAGGGACTGAGAGGGAGGTAACTGGCAAGAATATAAACCATTTTTCCAATAAGGCAGACTGAGAAAAGGCAACAGACAGTAGCTATCCTGCAGACAGGGGTAGAAGAATAGGTTTAAGGTTGAAGTTACTTTTTTACCCTGAGAAATCTGAGATGGTAAAGCGCCAACTGCAGAGAGACTATAGGCCAAGAGTTGATGAATAGGAGACAGAGGGCAGTGGAGGAGGCAGAGGCTAGAGTGAACGAGGATTCCCCACTGCTTCATACGAGGTGAGAGGAAAGAGGGGGAGCAGAAGCAGAGATGACTAGGTGTGAGGGAGCTTCAAAGGAGTGGAGAAGGTTTAAAAGAGGGCTGGAGGGAATGGGAAAGGAGAGGCTGGGACACAGAGGTGTTGCTGGGTAACAGAGCTAGAAAGCCGAGACATGTGGGCAGTTCCTTCTGTACTCACTTCTTGGGCTAGAAGTACATAAAACCTTACTTGCTTAATTGCCACAAGAATGGTTGTAATAGTACTGTCCAAACTCCAGACTCCTCTGACACATGTAGAAATGGTGCTTGCTAACAATCCCTACACCAAGAGAAATTTTTCTCCAAGTAAAGATCTTTACCTTGGATTGTTTCAAGTAGCGAAGAAAACCCAATTCTTCTGGGCGCAATATAAGCAAGGCATGCCCTCTCCCATTTAGGCCCCTGGCTGTTCTACCCACACGATGAATATATTCCTTTGGTGGAGAAAGAAAACTTGAGTTAACACAGTGATTTCCACATGAGCCCATTTGTGTGTCTGTATCCTGAGTATGTGCACGTCTGTGCTGAGATGGTGCACTCCTGCGGTGCTGGGCCACACACACCTTCACCACACCCCCACAAAGCTGGGCCAGCAATCGCTCTGCGCACATCACCCCCAACAGGCCAATGATTGAGGCCAAAAAAAAAAAAAAAGGCTGGACATGATATTTGCATGAACAGTGATTTAATAAAATGAGTATTATGTGTGCTTCATCATCAAAATGGCTTTAATCTATTGTTTGCTGAAAAGACTTCTCAATGAAGCTTATTCTACCACATATACTACAGAAGCTTGTCTACCTCCTTAAGCAATTTTATTTCCTTCAGGCATCTGCTGTTCTTAAGAGATCATTCCAAGGATCTCATTTTCGTAACTTAAGTCCCACTGATACTTCTCAAACCTCTTGCACAGCCCCTCTGAGCCCCGAAAAGCCTTAAATACTTATCAATACCAGAGAAATACTGCAGTCACTGTATAGCAGGGATCTTTACCTTGAGTGTGGAATGCAGTTTCTGTCAGGGAACTGGGAGAATAAGTGAACTCTTTAATGCAGTCATTCTGAAGATACCCCAAGGGTGCCAGTTACCTTAGGGTCATCCGGAGGGTCATACTGAACAATCCAGTCGACTTCAGGAATGTCTAGTCCTCTTGCTGCCACATCCGTACACAATAGTGTTCCCGAATCTGCGTTGCAGAACTGGAAGAATGTGGTTGTACGCTTATTTTGCTTTTGCTTTCCCTAGAATTAAATAAAAACATCCATTAGAGCTGGAATCTTGAGATTGTCTCTAGGAAGTCTAGCAGCAGAACCCCCAAATTGTGGAACTGTTACCCTACTTTATTTTGAGCTCATCCCCTGGCCTGTGTCCTATTTCCCTAACTGTTCTGCAAGCCCCTCAAGGAGGGGCCTGAGTTGTCTCATACTCTTCGGAAGTCCTCATACCCCTCCACACCCAGCTGCGCTCCCTCACACAGGATCCATCACTTAGTGGTGATTAAACTACTCAGAACAATGTTTGGAGAAGAGGGCCATACCTCCAATCCTACAATCTATAGGGCTTAATAAGCATACCCTGTTTTCAATGGGCTCATCATCATCACTTACATGAATGGCCAAGACGGGCAAATCAATGTAGTTCAGCAACTCATAGTGGTATTTCACAGACATACAAGACGAAAAGAAGACCATGAGCTTCTTCTTTCGGTTCTTCTTAAGGAATGTAAAGAGCAGAAGGAATCTCTTTTCAGAAGGACAAACAACGTATCCCTACAAAGCGTTTAAGCAGACAGATACAAATGAACCAAATGGACATTTTCCGTTTCCTAACTTGTGTAATTTGATCAACAGCACTGATAAACATAGTATGTAAACTGTCGTGCCTCACCTACGGCATTTTAAAAGTTCATTAACCCATTTGCTTTCTGAATGATCCTTCCAACAATTACATAAAAACACCAAGTAAGATCCCTACAGTTTTCAGTTACTGATAAAAAGTACCTGCTCAAGACCATCCACTGTTGCATTAGCTTTGTCATCATCAACACCAACATACAATGGCTCCTTTTTCAGAGAAATCCTTGCCAGGTCTTCAACTTTTCGAGTTTGGGTGGCAGAAAAGAGCATAGTCTGTCTACGTGCTGAAACAGACACGTATAAAAATAACCCGTCTTTTAGGGAATCTTTACAACTGCCTCACAACTACAAATATTCTAGGTAGAGATATCGGAAATGGGAAATATAATGTCTCTATAGATTCTACAAATATTACAAAAGGTAAAACAGGTATATCATGAAACACGAGGTCTTTAAGTTTGAGAACTTAGATGAAACAAACTCCTTCGAAGACAAACAACCGAAGAAAACAGGAAAACTTTAAATAGCCTTATATCTACTAAAGAAATTTTAGTTGAAAACTTCATGTAAAGAAAATTCCAGGCCCAAATGGATTCCACTGGTGAATTATATTGAACATTTAAGAAAGAAACATCAATTATTCACAAACTCTCTAATAAAGAGATTTATTATAATTTATTATACTTATTATATAATTATAATTTATTATTATATTTATATGTCAACTCATTCTTTGAAGTCAGTCATTACACTATTCAAAAACCTGACATGACATTAACAAGGAAAGAAAACTATGCACCAATACAATTTGTGAGCACATACGCAAAATTCGAAATAGAATTTTAGTAAAGTGAATTCAGCAACATATAAAAAGGATAATGGATCATGACTAGGCAGGTTTATTCTACAAATGCAGGGTGGTTCAACATTTGAAAAATCAACCAATACAATTTACTATGTTAACTAAAGAAAAAACATGATTACTTCAGCAGACAGAAAAAAAAATCTGATCATCTATTTCTGATTAAAAATCCTCAGCAAACTAGGAACAGAAGGGATCTTCCTTAATCTGATAAAAGGCATCTATATAAAACCTACAGCTAAATTCATATGTAGTTAACGGTAAAAGACTGAATGCTTTCCCCTAAGATCAGAACCAAGACAAGGATGTCTGCTCTCATCACTTCTATTCAGTACCATACTGGAGGTTCTGGCCAGGGCAATCAGATAAGAAAATAAATAAATAAATAAACAAAGAGGTGAAACTGTCTTTATCTGTACATGATTGCCTATATAGAAAATCCAAAAGGCTACAGTCATCTGGAAAGTCATACTGAATATTCATTCAGTACAGGATTAACTGTCTTGCTAGATATAAGATCAATATAAAATTCAACTGTGTGTGTATATATATGTGTGTGTGTGTGTATGTGTACATATATTAAAGCAACGAGCAATTGGAATTTGAAATTTTAATGAAATACTTGGGGATAAATCTGACAAAAGATGTGACTAAACCTGTATCCTAACCTCCCCCCAAATATTATAGAGAAACAAAATATCTAATACATGGAGATATACCTTATTATGAGTTAATATTGTTTTCCTCCAATAATCTCTATTCAATAAAATCTCAATCAAGATCCAAGACTTTTTTGGAGGGAAGGGGGAGAAACTGACAAACCAATTCTAAAATTTATATAGAAATGCACAAAGGACAAGAATACCACAACTTTAAAAGAGAACAAACTTGGGGCTAACATTACCTGATGATCAAGACTTAACAGGAGGAACTGGAGCTTTCTTGCACTGCTCATAGGAATGTTAAATGGTACAGCCGCTTTGGAAAACATCTGGCAGTTTTTTAAAAAGTTAAACATATACTAAATATATACCAACTATGATACTCCTAGGTTTACTTAAGAGAAAAGGAGACATATGCCTCTATAGGGACGAGGTATGTGTGTAAGGAGGGGTGCGAGGGAGAAACTGAAAAGGGGCAGGAGGAAACCTTTGAGTGGGATAGACATGTTCATTTTCTTGATTGCAGTGATGGTGTCACAGTGGAACATAAAATTGTACATTATAAATGCACATATAATTATGTCAATTATACTTTGATAAAACTTTAAAAAATAAATTATACAATGAAGGAAACCGTGGTCTTAGTTATAACCAGTTCATAATGTTGCAAGTACTGTAACCAAGGTATGTACAAGTAAGGCAACAAACCTATGGCTACTTGGGGGATGTTACATGAGGTAAGAATGGGCAAGAGGCGCAGGACAGGACCTATGTGAAGACTGTTTAACATGCATTATAACTTCTAGAACAGCAAAACTACTATATCAAGTTATTAATCAATTTGATGCTTGTATTCCAAACTAACTTTCAGGTTAACTGGCACAACTACCTCACTTGGCTATGGTAAAGTTCTGGCATTAGCAGAGTTTTTCTATAGGAACAACTCTTATCTACTTCCAACAGATACTTTGCAAACCAAATGCAGATGCTACCTACTTACTTGGCAAAAGTTTAATAATTTGCTTTAATTCTTCTTCAAATCCAACATCCAAGATACGATCAGCTTCATCAATAACCAGACACTGAAGGTTTTTATACATAAACCCTGGGGTATTCTAACAAAACAAAGGACAAAGAACAACTATTAGTTGTCAGTCTATGTTTCATATAAGACAATGAGACAAGCACTACATCTCTTACCTGCATATGGTCCAACAGACGGCCTGGTGTGGCCACAATGATGTTGATCCCATTAGCGAGTTTCTGTGCTTCAGCAGATCTGTTACTGCCACCCATTATCAAGCCATAGGTATGCACGTGGTGAGTCATTAGCTCCTTAAGAACACCAAAAGTTTGCATGGCTAGTTCTCTGGTAGGTGAGAGAATAAGGACTCCCGTTCCTAAAAATAATACATATGGTAAAAGTCTAAACGTGGTTGTCACCATTGAGTCCGTAACAGCTACAATAAACCTCTAGTGAAATAATGGCAGAAACAAGCAGACAAAAGCTTACCATTCCTGGGCATGAACTTTAACTTGACAATGAGTTCAACTGCAGGGATGAGAAAAGCCAAGGTTTTACCACTGCCTGTTTTTGCAGCTGCTAGAAGATCCCTAAATATTAAAAAGGGAAAGGAGAAAGACATTGAGCCTACTCATTTACGATGTACTACACACACACACACTTTAGGCACTAAGGCTAGAACATGAACAAGATGATGTCTACTTCGCTGAAACTGATCACCTGGGTTATATACCGAAATCATAAGTCAGAACTGTGCTACAACAGAAGTGAACATCTTTCCAACACTTTCCTTCAAACATCAGTAATTAACTTAGTCTTTCATGTATGCTGGATACATGACCCAACATATAGCAGAAAATCAACAGAATATACTGGTATGTTCTTTATAATCTACTAGTTCTAAAAGCAGATGCCAGTATCTAAGCTTCAGTGTTAATCATACCTGCCTTCCAGAAGTGGTCTGATACTTTTATGCTGAATTTCAGTCATGTTTGTAAAACCCATTTCTTTTATTGCCTTCAGAGTGTTTTCATTGACAAGATTACATAGAGAAGCAAACGAAGTATCCTCAAAAGCTCCTAAACAGAAGACAATGTATCATCAGCAAATTTATTTTTTTTTAAAAAAGTTAGTATCGCTACAGTTGCCTAAATCTATTTTGCCTAGAAAAGCTTCCCACAGTAAGAAAAGGCTAAACCTTAATTATTCATATCTGATAATACCAACAAAAAGATCCTTTATCTTTCAAGTTTCTCCATTGTTAATGGCTGTGTAAGTTATAGTCCAGAGTCCATACTGTAACAAAACGAGGGGTATAACTGAGGAATTTATATAAAATAAAAATACCAAGACAAGGAAAATAATTGAGAGTCCAGAGATAAATGAAATGCTTAAGAAATCTGATACAAAAAGTAAAAACATTGAACATTAATAAAAACTGAGTGTCAAGTCAATTTAAAAAAACACTGTTAATCTCACTCCAACAAGACACAGAAGAGTCAGATACAGCCACAGAATATTAGGCTGAGCCTACGTATCAAGTAGTACGGCGGTTCTTCAGCAGGAGGCATCAAAATCACCTGGGGGTTCCCTCACACTCCACATGCCCAGGGTGTAAACCAATTACTCTTGACCTTGGCACTGCTGACATTTGGGTTGCATAATTCTTTGTTGTGAAACGCTATTCTGTGCATTAGGAGATATTATGCAGCATCTCTGACCTCCACTCACCAAATGCCAGCAGACTGCCCCTAGCTCTGAGAAGCAAAAATGTCTCCTAGGCTTAGGATGATCTTAGTAGGCTAGGGACAGAGGAGGTTCCTGGGATGTGGGACTTTCAGTGCTAAAACTGGAAAAGTTCTGGGCAAACCAGGATGAGTTACTCATCTTACTTGGGGGGCAAATTTCCCTGCTTGAGAGCTACTACCAAAACATTTGCAATTTGTGTTAAGCAGGTCTGGGGTTGGGCCTCAACGTTTTAACAGACAAACCAACCCAAACCAAACAAACAACTCAATTAACTCCTTGACATACCTGGTTAGCAGTAGTGAATTCTAGTCTAAACTTGACTTTATAAAGGAACAAAGGTCAAAGGAGGTTAACCTGGTACAGGGTCAATGATTTTCCTATTACAACATAGAATGAGCCTTAGAAAAGGACAAACCAAAGAATCATAGAAGCTGCTTGTGTGCATACAAAATATTTAGTGTCAGGAATGGACAAAAGGAAAATAATAGGGAACAAAAAGAACTAAAACACCACAAAATAGAAGATAAAGAGAAAAAGCAGCAGAAAGATTTACAAAAAAGTGTCTTGTTGATAGTTACTTTTTCCAGGTAAACTAAAAGTCACAACTCAACCTTCAAACCTATAATCCTCCAAAAGAGGTACATTTTAAAGAAGTTATGTCTAAAAAACTTCCTGGACGTTACCTGTCAGTCCCAGGGGCAGGCTGGGCACCTCACTGTCATCTTCATCATTATCTGGCTTCTCCACGTTATTTTCTGTTTCTTTAGGAGTCTTGGCATTTTCTTCTT